>NC_133408.1:184729242-185032272 GCF_049350105.2 Macaca mulatta
GTGTATGTTTGTGTGTTGCATACATTTAAGATCTCTTAACATCTTAAAGTATGTAATACTGATAAGGCTTGGCCGTGTTGCCACCCAGATCTCACCTTGAATAGTAATAATCCTCACATGTGGTGGGAGGGACCTAGTGGGAAGTAATTGACTCATGGGGATGGGTTTTTCCTGAGCTGTTCTCATGATAGTAAGTCTCACAAGATCTGAGGGTTTTATGGGGAGTTCCTCTGCACATACCCTCTTGCCTGCTGCCATGTTAGATGTGCCTTTGCTCTTCCTTTGCCTTCCACCACAATTGTAAGACCTTCCCAGTCATGTGGAACTGTGAGTCCATTAAACCTCTTTCCTTTATAAATTACCCAGTCTTGGATATGTCTTTATTAGCAGCATGAGAACAGACTAATATAAATACAGTATTTTTTTGTTGTTGTTACCATGAGTAAGTTGAAACACAGTATCATTAACTACAGTTACCGTGTTGTACATTAGATCTCCAGAACCTATTCATCCTGCGTAACTGAACTTTGCAGACTTTGACCAACATCTATTTCCTGCAACCTTTATCCCCTGAAAACTACCACTCTGCTTTCTGTTTCTGAATTCCACTTTTTTACATTATATAAATGAGATAATGCAATATTTATCTTTCTGTGCTTGGCTTTTTTTTTCCTAGCATGATGTCCTTCAAGTCCATTCATGTTGTCGTAAATGACAGAATGTTCTTCTTTTTTAAGGCTGTATAGTATCCATTGTGTGTGTGTGTGTGTGTGTATGTATGTATGTATCATGTTTATCCATCTATAATGAACACTTAGGTTGTTTCCATATCTTGGTTGTTGTGAATAATGCTGCAATGAACATGAGAGTGCAGCTGTCTCTTTGACATACTGATTTTATTGTTTTGGATATATACCCAGAAGTGGGACTGCTAGATCACATGATAGTTTTGTTTGTTTCTGTTTTTTTGAGAAAACTCCATACTGTTTTCTATAATGTCTGTACATACATATATATATATTCGGAAGGCTGGGGGTGTACAAATGTTCCCTTTTCTCTCCATCCTTGCCAATGCTTGTTATCTTTTATCTTTTTGATCAGAGCCATTCTACTAAGTGTGAGGTGATATCTCATTGTTGTTTTAATTTTTAGTTCTTTGATAATTAGTGATATTGAACATTTTATACTTGTTGGCCATTTCCATGTTATCTTTTATGAAATGTCTATTCAGATTACTTGCCTATTTCTTAAGTAGGCTATGTGTTTTCCTCGTATTGGGTTTATTCTTTATATGTTTTGGATATTAACCCCTTATCAGATGTATGGTTTGCAAATACTTTTTCTCATTCAATAAGTTATCTCTTCACTCTGTTGATTGTTTCCTTTTGTGTTAAGAAGCTTTCTAGTTTCATGCAATCCCATTTGTCTACTTTTACTTTTGTTGCCTGTGTTTTTGGAGTCATATCCAAAAGTTATTGCCCAGATCAGTATCAAGGAGATTTTTTTCTATGTTTGCCCCCAGTAGTTTTACAATGTCAGTATATAACATCATGTTACCTGCAGATGGAGACAGTTTCACTTGTTCCTTTCTGATTTAGATGACTTTTATTTCTTTTTCTGACCTAGTTTCTCTGATAAGGATTTCTAGTACTATGCTAAATAGACATGGCAATAGTGGGCATTCATGTCTTGTTCCTGATCTTAGGGAAAAAGCTCTCAACTTCTCACTGCTAAGTATGATGTTAGCTGTGGGCTTGTCATCTATGGCCTTAGTACGTTAAATTTATCAAAAATTTTTTCTTTTGCATCTATTGAGATGATCATATGGTTTTTATCCCTCATTCTGTTAATAGGGTGTATCACTTGTGTTGATTTGCATATATTGAACCATCCTTGCATTCTAGAGATAAATTCCACTTGATCATGGTGTATGATCCTTTTAAAGTGCTATTGAATTCAGTTTGCTAGTATTTTGTTGAGGATGAAGGGTTTGAGTTTGCAATAGAAAGATTTAAGGTGGCACTTGGAAAATGAGACACAATCCTGAGGGAGTGTGGAGGGGAGTGGGCATTTTGGACCAGAGGATTAGGATTTACATTTTTGTGTGCCTTTACCTTATAGTTACAAAGGAAAGTATAATTTAGCTAGAACTTTAACATTTTCCTTCATACTGTAATTCTCTTGAAATTGTCTTAAAATTTGGGTAGAGCAATTCATATACACTCAAGGCTAATATTCAGTACACAATATTACGGCCATACTCATTGTTAAAATATTTAAATTCTTATGCTACCCTGAGATTCTCAAAATGTTACTTTTTGTACCATCTCAGCCACTCTAGACTCATTCCTAGGACCCCCATCTCCTCAGAATCCAGAAAGTAAATGATTAAATGGTCCTAGAGAACTTCTAGGACCCTTGCTCCAGAACAAAAGACCCTTATCTTTTCTTATAGGTTCATGCTTCTGCAGAGTCAGTTGTTAAATCTTTTGAATATCACTCCATCTTTTTATCTGCACAAACCAATGTACTAATCTTGGGGATTCTGAAGGTACAGAAAGGTGAGTAATGACAGCTTGTTTCACACCCATCTCTTTTTAAGGTCCACTGATGATAGATTCCCTCATACCAAATAGACTGCTACTTTTAGGTCATAGTCACCTCTACTTCAGAGGACTGGTCATAATAAAAGTGGGAGCTGAAATAAAGACTATATAGCCAAACAAGCACTCTAGAGAGGACAGATGCAAGAGATAGAACTTTCTTCTTACCTCTTAAATTAGAAGGTGGAGTGAGGCATGCTCCTGAATTATATTAGATATTGCTGAATAGAGACATAGGCATCCAAATATCTTGGGTGGACAGTTTGTTCTTATGAGTCAACAATGGGTTGAATAGTGAGGTGAATGCATTTACAGTTCTGTCTTCCAAGGGTCCATTTTCTAGTGACCAAATTTGTTACATAGTCAATAAATATTTGTTCAGGTCCAGATAGCCTTTATCCATGGGATGCATTATAGAGAAATTGCCCATGAGTTTTCAATTGATATTAGAGAATGATTAGGACCAGTACCTTAAACATATATCAATTTAAGTAATTAAGATTTTATATATAAATAAGTTGTCCAGAACCCTATAGTGACCAGAAGCTATTACATTGCTTTGAATCATGAAAAATTGCTCATTGTTTTATGTCTTTTACTACCTTCTCCTTATCTGGATGAAGTATACATACCTAAAAAATCATATAGTATATTTGGAAGGAAACCGGAGTTCATTCAAAATTCCTAGTTTTAGGCTGGGCATGGTGGCTCATACCTGTAATCCCAGCACTTTGGGAGGCCAAGGCAGACAGATCACTGAAGGTCAGGAGTTCGAGACCAGCCTGGCCAACATGGTGAAACCCCATCTCTACTAAAAATACGAAAAAATTAGCTGGGCATAGTGGCACAGACCTGTAATCCCACCTACATGGGAGACTAAGGCAGGAGAATTGCTTGAACTTGGGAGGTGGAGGTTGCAGTGAGCCAAGATCATGCCACTGCACTCCAGCCTGGGCGACAGAACAAGACTGCCTCTCAACAAACAAAAAACAAAATACCAGTTTTAGAGACAGAGAAACTGAAGTAACATTTAAAACCTGCATTTTTCCAAAACTAGATCCAGTGTTTTCTACAACAGCACTTATGCCAAAAACAACATGTGATTATTTCTATGACTACTTAGGTTAAATGTAATAGACCATGTACAAGCAGTACTGTTACATTGTTGAAGGTCAGGGACACCACTCACACCAGTACATGAAGAAGGTTGATTTATAATTGATTTATTCAAAATAGCTATTGAACACCATTATGTGCTGGAACTGTGATGGGGAAGCATGCAGACACACCCTGGGATTCATGTGCATTGAGTGTGAATTATGTGAAGAAAGTGACAAGGTGAGACTGGAACCCACATTCCTTTGTTTAATTCATTCATGCTCCACTCACTAGGCTGGCTGAACCTGGGTAATTCCTTGCCTTGTTTAACTCGGTCTGAGAGAGCATAAAATTCTTGCTCTCAGAATTATGGTGGCCATTGTTAGATGTCATCATGCTTTCTCTTCTCAGGTCTCCTCATTTTATTTGCATGATTTACAAAGGATCCGGGAATACATTGGTGAAGGAAACAGATGAGGTCCTTGACTTCATGGAGTTAGTGTTATAAGGGAAAGAAACATTAGACAGGTAATTAAATAACCAATTATTGAATTGCTGCAGTGATTATTCTGTAAAGTATAAGGTGAAATGCAGCTTTTATTGTACTCACTCAAAGATATACTAGATCTAGAAATTGAGTAAGTCCTAATCCGATTTCCATAAGGAGATTAATAATCGTGATCAGTTATCAGTGTCAGACACTTCATATAAATTGTTTAGAATCCTCACGGCAACTCTGAAAAGTAAATGTTTCCCCCATTTTACTGGTGAATAAACAGAGGTTCAGAGAGCCTAACATCTTCCTAATGTTTTGTAGTTAATGTCAATGCTGGGATTTGAACATTGGCCTTTCCAACAATTAAACTCGTGGGCTTTCCGTTATTACATTGGTTCTATGGGCAGGATACCTGATTGATAGGAAAGTCGAGAACATATTCTCTCAACCACGAAATATAAGGTTTCTTTTGCTCTGAATTGCAAGATTATGTTATCCTTAAGCTCAATAAATATGTACTAATTAATGAACTTTTAAGTTAAAAAAGCTCCCTTCTTTCTGCCTTTGAAGCTCATACATCTTGATATGCTGAGTGCAACACTGGTGGGAGTCTTTATGGAAAAGACTGGCAGTTCCTTTTGCTCATTTACTACTAACAAAGCGTTTTTAATGTCTCATCCAAAGCCAGAATTTCATGTATTGTTTTGTTAGAACAACAATCCCTCCACTGAACTGAATTGATTTTCTCCTTCTCAAGCACACTTCCTTCTGTAACAAGAGTACGGTTTGTAGCTGTTGTTTTTGCATCGCTTACTTGGTCCTGCATTTCTAATTGCAAGTGAAAGTTACCCTGCTAATTGTTGCATAAATTACCTAGTGTTCAATCATATGGAAAATAAGGTGTAATTTTATAATTAATAATATAATAACACTTCCCAAACTATGATTATGAAGCAATATGGAGAAGCTATTCTTCCCACAGAAAGGAAATAAATTCAAAGCCGAAAGCCTGGTTATTCACATAGGGTTTGTAGCAGTGAACTTTTTTTTTTCTGTTTAACTATACACGATATAAAATTTACCTTTTTACTCACTTTAAAGTATATAGTCAGTGGCATTTAATTGTAAACCAAAAAGCATCTGAGACAAGTCTCAATGAATTTAAAAGTTTCTTTTGCCAGGTTAAGGACATGCCCATGACATAGCCTCAGGAAGTCCTGGTGACATGTGCCAAAGGTGGTTGGGCTACAGTTTGGTATACAGTTTAGGGAGACCTAAAGCATCAGTCAATACTTGTAAGATATACATTGGTTTGGTCTGGAAAGATGGGACAACTTGAAGCCGGGAGGGAGGTTTCCAGGTCACAGATTAATTCAAAGGTTTTCTGATTTGCAGTTGGTTAAAAGAGTATTGAAAGACCTGGAATCCATGGAAGGGAATGTCTGGGTTAAGATAAGGCATTGTGGAGACCAAGGTTCTTATACAGATGAAGCCTCCAGGTACCAGGCTTCAGAGAGAATAGATTTTAAAGGTTTCTTATCAGACTTAAAAAGGTGCCAGACTCTTAGTTAATTCTCTCCTGAATCAAGCAAAAGACCTGGAAATGGAAAGAGATTTCATGTAGAATGTAGATTTTCCTTACAAGAGATAGCTTTGTAGGGTCATTTCAAAATATGTCAAAGAAATATATTTGAGGGTAAAATACTTCTGTTTCTTTCAGGGCCTGCTATCTGTCATGTGATGCTACACTAGAGTCAGGCTGGAATTTGATATCTTATTGCTACAAAAAGTCTTAAGATCTCTGTTTTAATGTTAATGCTGTTCAGTTGTGCCTGAATTCCAAAGGGAGGAAGGTATAGTGAGTCACGTCTTGCCTCCCACCTTTCCATCATGGCCTGAACTAGTTTTTCAGGTTAACTTTGGAATGCCCTTGGCTGAAAGGAGGTGCTTATTCAAAAAGTTGGGGGGCTCAGAATTTTATTTTTGTTCTTATTTTTAGTTTACAAAGTACATTTACATTGTTGTGTTGTGCAAACATCACTACTAGTCATCTCCAGAACTTTCTCATCACTCTGAAATGAAACTCTGAAAGGGCACAGTGGCTCACGTCTGTAATCCCAGCACCCTGGGAGGCCGAAGTAGGAGGATTGCCTGAGGTCAGGAGTTCGAGACCAGCCTGGTCAACATGATGAAACCCTGTCTCTACTAAAAATGCAAAAATTAGCTGGGTATGGTGGTGCATGCCTCTAATCCTAGGTACTTGGGAGGCTGAGGCAGGAGAATCCCTTGAACCTAGAGGGTGGAGGTTACATTGAGCCAAAATCACACCACTGTACTCCAGCCTGGGCAACAGAGCAAGACTCCATCTCTAAAATAAAATAAAATGAAACTCTGTACCTGTTAAAAAATAACTCCCCATTTTCCCCTCCCAAGACCCTGTTATCCACCATTCTACCTTCTGTCTATATGAATTTGACTCCTTGAGGTATCTCATCTAAGTGGAATCATACAATATTTGTGGGGTTGTTTTTTTTGGTCTGGCTTATTACACTTAGCATAATATATTCAAGGTTAATTCATGCTGTGACATGTCAAAATGTCATTCCTTTTTAAGGTTAATATTCCATTGCAGGTGTATACACACTTTTTGTTTATCTGTTCATTCTTTGGTGGACATTTGGGTAGTGGTAAATTTTGAATCATCTTAATATAATGAATGATTATCTGTGTAGAAAGTGAGGTAAGGAAATGAAAATATTATATTTGAGGAGAAAAAGGAAAGGACGCATGATTCTGAGCTGTACTGTTCAATACAGTGCCATGCTTGACACGTGGCTAATCTGAAATGAGACGAGCTGTAAATGGAAAATATCCACTGAATTTCAAAGACATGGTATGGAAAAAAGAATGTAAAAACAGCTCATTAATAATTTTAAGAAATATTTATTACATGTTGGAATAATATTTTGACTATGTTGATTTAGATAAAATATACTATTAATTTTACCCACTTCTTTTAACTTTTAAAATATGACTTGTACAAAAGTTAAAAATGTGTATGTGACTTACATTACATTTCTTTTGGAAAGCGTTAATATAGAAAGTCAGATCTGGCTGGGCACGGAGCCTCATGCCTGTAATCCTAGTACTTTGGGAGGCTGAGGTGAGTGGGTCACTTGAGGTCAGGAGTTTGAGGCCAGCCTAGCCAACATGGTAAAACCCCATCTCTACTAAAAATACAAAAATTAGCTGGGCATGGTGGCACCAGCAATTCCAGCTGTTCCAGAGGCTGAGGCAGGAGAATCACTTGAACCTGGGAGGCAGAGGTTGCACTGATCAGAGATCGTGACATTGCACTCCATCCTGGGTGACAGAGCGGAACTCAATCTCAAAAAAAAAAAAAAAAAAAAAAAAGGCAATTCTTAGGAAAATAACTCTCAGGTGTTTTGTTTTTGTTTTGTTTGTTTGTTTGTTTTGGAGATAGAGTCTCGCTCTGTCACCCAGGTTGGAGTATAGCGGCACGATCTCAGCTCACTGCAACCTCTGCCTCCTGGGTTCAAATGATCCTCCTGCCTCAGCCTCCCAAAGTGCTGGGATTACCGGTGTGAGCCACCACGCCCAGGCTCACATGTTCTTTACTATCTAGACTCAGATAGAATCGGATGTGCTCATTCTAACATATTAGTCTCCAACTGTGAAACACTAGGCAAAACAAGGATGAACACAATTTTGAATGTCAGAAAGTTCTTCTCTTCAAGTTCTATAATATGGAAGACTGCCTCTTTTTACCTCATCATGAGGCTGTCATGATCATATTCCTTGTCTAAAAATCAGGCATTCATAGAAATGCGTGAGCCTCCCTTTCTCGTGGCTCCTTCCTCCACTTGCGCCACCCCTCTTTATCTGGAACTTTCTTTCTGTTCACAGGAACTCACTTTATTTATTAGAAAGTGTTTCTCGAGGTCCTGTTGGGCATCTGTTCGAAAGGCCCCCGGGTAAAAAGTACACTGGATGCACACTAACCGACTCTTCTGTTTTGGTTGATTAGCCTCTCAGAAAAAGAATGCCAATCCTTAAAAGGAAACACGTGGTCCATCTATTCAAATCAAAACCATTGTGAGAATTCAGCAGTCCTGCTGTCTCTCCTCAGCCCACACAAGGCTCTTTCTGCCTCTAGAAAGGAAGTTCCAAGGGTAAACAAGGACAGGCTTTGCAGGCACAGCAGTAAAAGAAATTGTAAGTCATAATTAGGTAGGTAGAATATCACATATACTTTTTTTTTCTACTTCAGCTGTTTCAATACAGAATCTTGCTACACTGAGATGTTACGGTTTTGCCTTAGATGATACTTTATCTGAATCTCTCTCTCTTTTCAGCTTCTTAAATTCAGCCCCAAATAACCCTTTCTGCTATCAGGGGCCATGTCTGTTTTCTTCCTTTCTCTTTTTGCCTGAAAAGCTATTAACATTGTTTTTAAAAAGTTCTCATAGATATTTTAAGTACTTTTTATTTATATATATAAAGTTTTCTTCGCAGACATATACAGATTTCGGAATCACTGTCCAGAATATTAGAGCACTCAAGGGCTTACATTTGAAGCTTCCCACTTATTATCGTCTGAGGGGTGAGATTTCCCTTGTGGATGAATTGGAGGAAACATAGATCAAGATTGTTGATTCTATTTAGAGAAAATTCTATTTTGAAAAAGTCAATGCAAGATGGGGAAGTGGAGTGGGGTTAATGGCAAGGACAGGCAAGGTGAAGCAGAGAAAGGTGAGTGGGGAGGAGACAAGGAGGCGAAACAGGGAAAAGGGAGGTGGTGAGCTGTGGACTTTGAAATAAGAGGTAACCAGGAAAGGAGAGAGACTGAGAAACAAAGTGGAGAAGGGAAAGGAAAGAGAAAGAGGAATTGAAAATGCAGAGGAGAGACAGATAACCAGCAGAGAGAGAAAGAAACAGGGCGAAAGGCAAAGGGAAGGGCTGGGAAACTAGGGAGCAGAATCAGGCCTCCTAAGGTTTACATCCCTTCTCTAAAGCATAGGAGTTTATTTGAAATAAGGACTCACAAAGGTGAAATAATAGCATGGAAGCATTTATCATCTCAGTGTTGTTGCTAAAATAATGTACAGGCTTTTAAAATTATCAAATGGTTAATACTTGCTCCTTTTTTTTGGATATATGCAATAGTTATGAACAGTTCCACATCACTTAACAATGCAATATCGTATTTGGTTTCATTTTTGCTTTAATTAGAAAAAGCTCAAGATGCTTCCCTTGTATCCTTCACCAGCAAAAAAAAAAAAAAAAAAAAAAAGAAAAATGAAAAAGAAGAGGCAAGGAAACCAGTATCAGTTTTTTGCTTCAGAGTCTTCAAAGCTTTTAATTCCTGGACTGTTACAAAGCTCCTTTATTTTTCTGAGTCACAGGCAGGAGCCCTAGTCTTTGGACTGTGGCTGCCACTCCTCTGGGGGTTCCTTTTCCTTTCTGTCCTACCATGGTGGGTCGGGGGTCTGGTCACCTACCTCCACCACCTGCTGCTCCCTGCCACTCCCAGGTTCTGTAACCTGGGAGAGCATCCTCTGCAGAGCAGATCAGCGGCACCTGTGTCTGCTAAGCTCACTCAGGCCTGGAGCCAGCTACAGGCTCCCCATAGCACTTAGCACATCCCACCCCGGGTTCTGAAGCCTTTCTGTCTCCTAGGCGCTGCATCCATGTGCCACCCTCAAATTCCTTGCAGCCTTTCTCCTTTAGGCTCCAGAGAGCCATCCAAGGGTCAGCTGCCTTCTTTTTGTCCTTCCTTCCTCCAATTAAATAGAACTAATCCCACTTCATACACATTTCTCCCTCCACAGATCTTGCTGGCTAATCAGCAAGTGCTTCATTTCTCAGGGAGCCAGGCTTCAAACCCCAGAACTGTAGAAGAACCTACCTGCTTTACCTATCTCACTGGACAAGAGGGCTTAGTATTTAGGAACAAAATTCCTTGTAACTCTTCTGGGAGGGAGAAAATAACCTTTCCTTCATTCTGGATAAATAGAGAGCAGTGGAAATACAAAGCAAAGTAATTATTTAATAGATTAGCCTTCTATAGCATTTTTTTGCTAGACAGTATACAAAATGTTTGATATAACGATTATTTAATGCTAAAAATTCTGCAAAGATATGTCCCACTAATTTCACTTTTTCTTTTAATGAAAGGGCTGAAATCTTGAGAGGTTAAATAGCTGGTTAGGGTTCACACCAATAATAAATAATAGTCTGGATTGAAGCTCAGCTCTGACCTCAGAGCTTATACCAGTTGTACAACATCACATATTAAGATATAGTTAAGCCAGGTAAAATCACTGCACTTGTTTGGAAGCCAAATGTTCCAAAGAACAATGGCAAAATAATAAGTAATCATAGGCGTATACATTGGAGACAGCTACATTTTCGTATAAACTTATGAAAGATCAAATCTTAAGCCAATTAGAAATCTCCAAGAAATTCGTTGCGTTAAAAACAAACTTTAGATTTATTTAGAGATAAAATAAGAGATAAAACCCAAATGTTCGAAAAGAAAAAGGCTATAGATTTGGTGATGGGAACTATTAAAATAACAAACCAAATGGGACAATGACAAATACCTGAAAAAATAAGCAGAATTTGAAACAAAAAAAAAAAAGGAAAAAATAGAAGAAAATAGATTTTGTGGAATTAGGTCCATGGAAATGTATATCAATGTCTGAAGTAGCTTAGTAGAGAGACTCATTTACATGCACATCAGATTATGAGCTTTAATATTAGTGAAACTGCTTTCGTTTACTATAAGGCAAAAAGACATTTGGCTATTTTCTGGGGTTCCAGACGGTTTACCTGGGAGCCATTTATTAGTGTGGTCTGACAAAAAGTAGAAATAGAATGAAACTGTTAATACACAGCCATAAATTCAACATCTCACTGCCACAACTGTTTCCTGCAAATAGTTTTTCTGCCAGCCCACTCCCTCCCTCACTCCCCCACTCCCCTCCCTCACTCCCCCACTCTTTCCCCCACTCCCCTCTCTCACTCCCCCACTCCCCTCCCTCACTCCCCCACTCCCCTCCCTCACTCCTCCACTCCTCTCCCTCACTCCCCCACTCCCCTCCCTCACTCCCCTCCCTCACTCCCTCACTCCCCTCTGCACCTACCATTTTTGGAAATCCGTGAATTAAGTACCTGTCCTCCATGGCACTTAGCACAGGTGTAGATTTACGTTTATTTGTGTGATTATTTGATCGATAACATCCTTCTCACTATATGTGAGCTCCACTCTGGCAAGGATTTTATTTGGTTTTGTTCACAACTGTAGCTCTAACGCCTTTCAGAGTCAGCGTCTAGCACGGGGGAGATACGCAGCAAACATGTTTGTATTGAATAAATAGCCTAACAGTCCTGGAAAGCAGGCAACATGAGACTTTAGAGAATTTCACACATTTACAAGGGACTTTGGATGAAAAAGTGGGAAACGAAGGTAGGAGCTGGAGGTAAAGGGTCATTTGACAAATACCATTTTGCAACTGAAACCAGCTAACAAGAGGAATCCCCAGCAGGTTCATATCGAAGTGCAGTGATGCATGAATATGCAAGTTAGACATACAGTCCTTAAGCTTAAGCCTATGTGTCTGATTGATGGAAATAAAATGCTTTTTTTTTTTTTTCAGCCGCCTTGTCCTTAACTTTTTCTTTTGCTTTGAGATTTTTCTGTGACAGGACAGATCTACTTTGTCCCAAAGAAAGATATTGAGAGACAGTGACAGGCGGTCTTCGGGTCCATGTGAATACAGTTCTGAAGCCTCTTGGTAATTAAAACATTAAATTACAAAACTAGGTCTTGTTTTAAAACTAAGTTTTTAGCTTAAAAATGCCCACTAGGATGGCCAGAATCAATTAGTCAGAGAATAAGCAAGTGTTGATGAGGATGTAGAATAATCAAAACCCTCAGATGCTGTTGGTGGAAATGTAAAATAGCACGGCCACTTTGGAAAACTGACAGTTCCTCAAATGATTAAACAGAGTTACATGACTCAGCAATCCTACTCCCAGGTATATAGCCAAGAGAAAAACATATATCCACACAAAAACTTGCATATAAATATTCATTACAACATTATTTATGATAGCTAAAAGGTAAAAAACAACCCAAATGTCCATCAGTGGCTTAATCGATAAACAAAATGTGGTATATCAGCATGTATCAGTCAGGATTATCCACAGAAACAGAGCCAACAGAATATATAGACTTACTTAACAGGAGATTTATTATAGAAAATGACTTTGACAACCAAAATGACTGATTGAGGCATAAGTCTCAAATCAAGGTTTATTGAGCCAGCTTGAGGACATGCCCGGGAAAAACACGAATCATAGAAACTTCTGTGGATGTTTTTTCCAAAGAAGTTCTTAGGAGGTTTAGTTTTTTTTTTCTTTTTTTTTTTTTTTCTTTTTTTGAGACAGAGTTTCGTTCTTGTTGCCTAGACTGGAATGCAATGGCGTGATCTTGGCTCACCGTGGCCTCTGCCTCCCAGGTTCAAGCAATTCTCCTGCCTCATCCTCCTGGGTAGCTGGGATTACAGGCATGCACCACTACGCCTGGCTAATTTTGTATTTTTAGTAGAGACAGGGTTTCTCCATATTGGTCAGGGTGGTTTCGAACTCCCGACCTCAGGTGACCCACCTGCCTCGGCCTCCCAAAGTGCTAGGACTACAGGCGTGAGCCACTGTGCCTGGCCCAGGAGGTTTAGTATTTATACATTTTCCCTAACAAAGGGAAGGCAGCGGCAGTGATACAAATGATTACATGCTTGTGAGACTTTTGTTAGTACCCAGTAAATCTCCGTTTTACATAAGCTCTGGCAGCTGTTGAACATTCCGAATCTCAGGTTCCCTCCCCCACCATAAATTCATAAAATAGGGGAACAGCACCCGCCTTACAGGGTCTCTGGGAGGGTTTTATGTAATCAATATTAAGTACTTGGCTTATGGTATACAATATTGTAATTTATAATGGCGTATTCTATTCCAAGTTGAAGAAAAAAAATTTCCTCATACAGAGTTTACAGTTCAATAGAAAGGTCTAGTTTTCAAGAAAAATATTTAAATATTTTAAGAGACGTTTGCTTTATCCCCAGCCTGTCATAGTAAAACACGAGTATGCTGGGTCAAAAGAACATTTGATATTTGCATGTTTTATTTATTTATTTTGACACAGAGTCTCACCCTGTTGCCCAGGCTGGAGTGCAGTGGTGCAATCTTGGCTCACTGCAATCTTCACCTCCCCAGTTCAAGCGATTCTCCTGCCTCAGCCTCCCAAGTTGCTGGGACTACAGGCATGTGCCACTATGCCTGGCTAATTTTTTTGTATTTTTGGTAGAGGCAGGGTTTCTCCATGTTGGTTGGGCTGGTCTCCAACTTCTGACCTCAGCTGATCTGCCCACCCTGGCCTCCCAAATTGCTGGGATTACAGGTGTGAGCCACCATGCCCGGCCTGCATATTTTATTTCACAGAAGGTAAATTTGAACCAAATTTTTCACTGGGTGTGAGGATATTTGATACAGTCTTGGTTTCCTGTGTGTAAAGATGGCGGTGTTTCTACTAAAGCACAGATGTGCTTTCTTCTGCGTTGTGAATAAAATAGTGAAAAACTAGGAACATCCAAGTGCCCAAAAATAGGGGAAAGGTTAATTATCCTATTACTTCATGATGATGCAGTCACTTTGTATTTTTTTGTAGAATTTTGTAGAAAGAAAATGATAATATGACAAAAAATAGAATAACAATACATATAAATACACATCCAACCAATACCGTACCACAACCTTCTGAAAAGTATACATTGATAGATTAAAAACAAAGTTTGGGAAAGGACACAAAATTAATAGTTGTGGTTTTATTATGTTGGTGGGACTCCAGCTGCCTTTATTTTAAATAATTTACATTGTTTTAAAGTTGGTTTAATAACATACAGAAACTGTAACAGGTTAAAAATACCTACTGCTCCTTGTCCTCTATTTTATGGACTCTATCAAGAGAGATAAAATAGAAGTTAATTATAAAGGAAGGTGGACAGTATTGATGAAACTCCCAGCTTTCTTAAGGGTAATAGGTTATACTTGACAACATCCTGAAAGGACATTTTTAAGGCTGATGAATGATGTCTGCAAGTCTGCTAATTAGCTGCGTCCCCATGAGCAAGCCATTTAACCTCTAAGGATCTCAATTCCCTCATTTGTAAAATAAGGGATTAAAAAAAAGATACCTTTTTGACATGCAAAGATGTGGAAGTTGGGGGCTTGAGTAAAAAGCAGCCATCTTAAATTCTCAGGGGAAGCTTGTGTCTTCCAAAACTATGTGATCTGAATTGCACATGGAGAAAATGAAACCCAGAGTTCCGGGATGAGGGCAACATCCAGAGATGAAGGGACCCTGTCTACTATTTTTTTTCCCCCACTCTTCAAGGATTGCTGCTGCTTGTCCTCGTATACTGGGATACTATTAAAGTTTTTTTAAAAAGTTAATTGGAAAGGAACATGAGGAGTAGAACTCCCCCCAAAGAAACAATTTTGAGACGTAATATTGCATGTAAGATTTCTCGTAATAACAATTTATTAAATATACTTACCTAAATATGATACTGTGTTAGGTAGAATTAGGTAGATTCTCTTTCCCTGGTAACCTGCAATTTCAGGAATTGAAGCCATCACTGAGGCACACATGAATTTAAAAGGCAGCCAGGCCAATGAACAAACATCAAATAAGCACACACATTAAGTACAATTAAATTCTCAAGGAATGGGAGAGACTAAAAATGCTTCTTAAAAGAGATGCTTAAGTACTTTCTGTTGTGGATGAGAAGAAAATTGTAGTGGTTATGTTACTGCTAACTCTGAATTCAGACAAGCATCTGGGAAATAAGAGAGGGTCACTCCGTAATCTGTCTCGGAGTTCATTAAAAGGATGATAAAGGACTGTACATTTTAACTTACATGTTTCTACTTATCTTCTATGAGCAGTAATCTTCCCATAGACAGGACCATTTTATATGAATTCCAAAGCCTCAGAACTGAGCTTGTAGGAATTTACTGGCTTCAGGCATCACGCAGCCAAAATTGTATGCATGCTTGGCTGCAAAACCAGAAGGTGAGTCCTTATACTCTGTTCTCCTCAGATGGTGCTCCCGTGTGGCATGGAGCGTCCCTCATCACCTAGGTCCTCCCCACCCTTCCTGTGCACCCTCATGTTCTCCTCAGTCATGTTACCTTATTTTCTGCTTGTTCTCAACCCGGAGGCTGATAACCTGTTAGCACTTATCTTTTGCGGTCTGTATGCCACTGTTAACCTTCCTGCCCTTCCTTATCAGGATTTTTTAGGATGTCCACACTTAACTTACAGACTCTCAGGGCTTCACTTCACCTCTGTTTTCCTGTTTGAAATGGCTTTACCAGTACCTAAGGTCTGATTCGATCCTGAACAGTGCCATCAGGGAATAGTAAGGAAGCTCGTGTCTCTTCTGATGTTGGAGAGCCATCTACCAGGTTTCCTATAACAGATATTCTATGTTCTTATTTTTTAAATAGAAAAGTATTTATTGTTCTTATTGAAAACATATATCGCTTTAAAATATTAGCCGTTCATCTCTGAACTGGAGATTAAAAAAATAAAATATTTGCTAAATTGATATTTCTGGAAAATGTTTATCTTTTTTTATTTTCATTTTTTGAGATAGTCTCTCGCTCTGTTGCCCAGCCTGGAGTGCAGTCGTGTGATCTCGGCTCACTGCAACCTCCACCTCCCAGGCTCAAGCAATTCTCCCACCTCAGCCTCCCGAGTAGTTGGGACTACAGGTGTGTGCCACCACACCTGACTAATTTTTGTATTTTTTTTTAGTAGAGACAAGGTTTCACCATGTTGGCCAGACTGGTCATGAGCTCCTGACCTCAGGCTGTCCGCCCACCTTGGCCTCCCAAAGTGCTAGGATTATAAGTGTGAGTTACTGCACCCAGCCTTATCTTTTAAATAGCTGTATTTTATTGTATGAAGACAGATAGTAGAACTAATCTTGTTTTTTTTTTTGTTGTTGTTGTTCATTGACCATTTTATTTTATTCTGTTCCTGTTTAAAACTGGTAGAAATATTTAAAATGAGATCTGCTCTCTTAAATTTTTAAGTGTACAAAACGGTATGGCTAACTACAGGCACATTGTTGTATAGCAGATAAAGGTCTCTAGAACTCATTCATTTGGCATAACTGAAACTTTACGCCCGTTGAATAGCAACTCCCAGTTTCTGCCTCTAGTCGTCACCTGGCAACATCATTCTACTCTCTTTCTATGGGTTTGACTATTTTAGATACCTAATATAGGTGATGTCACACAGTGTTTACCCTTCTGTGACTGGCTTATTTCACTTGCATTATGTCCTCCAGGTTTATGTTTGTTGCATATAACAGGATTTCCTTTCTTTTCTACAGCTGAATAATATTTCCTTATATGGATATATACTACGTTTTCTTTATCTATTTATCAGTGGAAATTTAGATTGTTTCCATGTTGCGTCTATTGTGAATTTGTGGTTCCCTGATACTAGTGACGTTAAAGCATCTTTTCATATAACTGATGGTCATTTGCATGTCTTCTTTTCAGAAATGTCATTCCAGTCCATTTTTAATTGAAGTTTCTTTTTTTTTTTCTTTTGCTGTTGAGTTTTAGGAATTCCTCGTATATTTTGTATTTTTGTATATTAGTTCCTTATCAGATACATGGTTTGCAAAAAAATTTTTCCCATTCTCTCGGTTGCCTTCTCCCTTGTTGATTGTTTCTTTTGCCGTGAAGAGTTTTAGTTTGATTCTGCTTGTCTAATTTAGCTTTTGTTGCTTGTGCTTTTAGTGTCATATAAAATATTTTTAAAAATCTTAACAGAGGACTATAAAATAAGCATATTTTGGCAATTCCTGAGATAACCAGATACTTAGATCATGCCCCAACCAGAGACAATGGGACTTCATAAAACCGAAGCGGGATTTGGTATTATAAGAGAAACCCTGTGAATCTTGATGACAGGTTCTAATATCTTTCCTCATGCTGAGGTAAAATGCTATACTTCACAGTTAATTCATCGTTCTAGTCAAATAATGATAAAAAATAGACATTTTGATTGCGTTTTTAATGTCATTTTGTCATGGCTTAAAACCACCATCAGCAGGAGGGAGACAGGGAAGTCATCACGCTGGAGAAAGAATGAGAGTTATTTAAATTAGATTTAGAGAAAACTACGGGCAGGGCACAGTGGCTTATGCCAGTAATCCCAGCACTTCGGGAGACCGAGGCGGGCAGATCACCTGAGGTCAGAAGTTTGAGACTAGCCTGGCCAAACATGGCAAAACCCCTGTCTCTACTAAAAATACAAAAATTAGCCAGGCGCGGTGGCAGGTGCCTGTAGACCCAGCTACTCCAGAGGTTGAGGCAGGATAACTGCTTGAACCTGGGAGGTGGATGCAGTGAGCCGAGATTGTGCCATTGAAACCCAGTCTCTGCTAAAAATACAAAAATTAGCTGGGTGTGGTGGCACATGCCTGTAATCCCAGCTATTTGGGAGTCTGAGGCAGGAGAATTGCTTGAACCAGGGAGTCGGAGGTTGCAGTGAGCCGAGATTGCGCCACTGCACTCCAGCCTGGCAACAGAGTGAAACTGTGTCTCAGAAAAAAAAAAAAACAAAACAGGAAAACTATGAAAGACAACATATAGAAGATGATTTAAATTAATGAGTATTGTTATCCTTGGCAATCACTGGTTTCATAAACCCTCAATAATTTAAAATGAGAATATCTACTTCTTTCCCAATTTCCTTAGGACAGTTTCACATTTTGGAAGCTCCCTGCTTTGTGAAAATGTGCTTTGTAGAAGTACCTTAACACAGAGGATGTGGAAACCTTGGACGTGAAGCAGGAAGGGGATCAGGTTCACTACTGAATTGTCCTGCAGTCACATCCAGCGTGGCTGTATCAAAGAGACGTGTTGGCCGGGCGCGGTGGCTCGTGCCTGTAATCCCAGCAGTTTGGGAGGCGAAGGCGGGCGGATCACCTGAGGTCAGGAGTTTGAGACCAGTCTAGTCAACATGGTGAAATTCTGTCTCTACTAAAAATACAAAAATTAGCTGGGCGTGGTGCACGTGCCTGTAGTCCCAGCTACTTGGGAGGCTGAGGCAGGAGAATCACTTGAACCCAGGAGGCTGAGGTGGCAGTGAGCTGAGATTATGGCATTGTACTCCAGCCTGGGCAACAAGAGTGAAACTCCATTTCAAAAAAAAGAAATAAAATAAAAAATTTTATGTGTCTGCCCCACAGACAGAGCATTAAGCTCCTTGAGAGCAGCAACTGTGTCATATCCATTTATACATCTTGCACATTTCTTTCTTGTCATTCCAAATCTTCTCCAACCTCAGCAACTAGGGCAGTGCCTGGCATGTTCTAAGTACTCAGCACATTTTTGCTATAACTAACGTGATATGAAATAAGATTTCTTAGATGGTTCCTCAGAATCTAGCCTTTTCTTCCTTTCTCAATAGCCCACATTTTTAGCTGTGTGATTTAGGTTGGATAGACACCACTGTCAGGTCTTAAGTTAAAATGTAACTACCTTGAGAAAACATGTCCCATTCCCTTGACTACAGTGGTTGGTTGAGGCATTTGTGTCAAGTCAAGCCAAAAGTTTCCATAAAATCTAAAATCTAAATTTTTTTTGTTTGAATTCTTCATGCAGCAGACTTTTTTGAACTTTGAACCTGGGATTGTGTAGCTCAGGAAAATGCAAAAGCAATTTTAGGGTCTCCAGAGGAGAGCCTAACAAAAATCATATTGAGGAAACTATATTTAGGAGGCAGGACAAAGAAATTGAGAGAGTTTTCAGTTGGGTCCAGTTCGTTCGTTTGTTCTTTTTTTTTTTTTTTTGCCACTGAAAAAGACTTGCCTAAAGCCTCATTATCTTGGGACTTTTAATTCGCTGAGGCAATCAGTTATCTTTGTGGTTGGACCACGTAATCTGGGTTTTTTTTTTTTTTTTGTCTGTTTTCTTTTTTTTAAATTTTCAATAGAAAGCAGCCTATTATACCATAGATTCTCTAAAAAGAGAAGATGGTTTCTTTTGAGGTCACTGCCTCAGTGTCTGGCAAATGTCCACACTTGCACCTCTCCTTGTCCCTCAGTGTGCCCGGGAATGGCAGACCCCATAGAGCAAACTCTGTGGTAGGTCCTGCTGTTCTCGAAATCGCGGGAGTGGATTCTTCCCAGAGTGTCTTGTGTTGAACCACATTTCACCCATCCTCAGAAGGACCCTTTCCTCCATGAGATGGAATGATAGCATGTCTTCTCCTCTTGCTGGATCCTTTGTGATCAGTGGGCCCCATGCAGTTTGCTTTCTTTGGCTAAATGCTTAAAAATGTATTTGCACATGATTATTGAATGTGCAATAACTAACATTGGTTAGTTTCTTAGTTTTTGACTTACCAAAAGTCTATCCATATAAACACATGAAATTGATCTTGAGCACTTCAGAATTAAACACGTACATATGCACAAATCAAAAAAAGAAATATATTGAGGGTATTTAACATTATCAAATTTCAGTAATTTAACGATTACATTTTAGAGAAAATTCTATGACTGTTTCATGCTACTCTTCAGGATGGCACATAGTCATGTAGTGGTGTTTATAGAAAAAGTAATTATGTTGTAGGTAAGCCTCATGAACGCTAATAGAGCTCAGCTCTGTACTTACAATGTCAACTGAATAACTAATAGCAGTAAAACTAAATGGAAGATTCAACCACTCCTGTAAGAGTTTGATTAAAGTTGCACAGACAAATCCAATGAGAGATACCAAATAATTATTTAATAAGTTGATAATCTTAATAAATAATAAAGCTCTTTTCCTACTCCTACTTCTATTTTACCCCATTTGCCTAGATAGGTAAATTTGTTTCAGCCAGTTATGGTAGGATTATTAAATTATTTGAGCAAGTGTCTTAACTGGAAAGAACACTGTGCCAGTCTGTATTTTGTTTAAATTCACTGGTCACATATTAGGATTCTATAGTGATCTTTTATCACGGTGTGTGTGTGATCTCAATATACAGTGTTAATTCTGGGTAGTGCTTCTAGCCCTCCGAGAGCTGAGTATAAGCCAAGGAACTGAATAAAAGATCCAGAAGGGGAAAATTAGTCAAAAATCTTTAGATGATCTCTTAGGTGATTGTAATTCTGGTCTTCAAAAAAATCTTAATGAAATGAGAGAATTAGACTTAGGCATAAAATTGTCAGTGCTTAAGTCAGCCCCTAACTTAGATATACCCTTGTAAACATTACCTCTGAATCAGCTAGCCAGTTTTTATGCATTTGCTCTGTCTGAAATTTAATCAGGTACCCTCTCTCTAGATGGGCATTCATTCTGTGGTTCACACACACCCAGCGATCTCTCTTTAAACTGATTTCTTCTTTTTTTACTCTTGCACTTTCACCTTATTTTCATCAGTTCTGATCTGTCTTTCCTCTGATATGTTGCATTCTATGTGTGACAAAAACCTGGGGTAGAACATTGTTCAAGATAGACATGATCATTCCCTTATGGACCTTACAGTCTAGAGGGGATAATCACATGTTTAATGGGCAACGACAGGTCAGTGCAATAAGATCTACAAAGCGGGGAGCACAGAGCATCGGTATCGAGCCTGCATTTTGGGGTCAGAAATGACATTTCAGAAATGGAAACTTTTAAGATTGGAGAATGGGAAAGTCTTATCCAGGAAAAACTGCAGGAGAAGCATGGGTTCAAGGTAGTGGGGACACAAAGATTAACTTCCAGAATTAAGACAGTGTGTATTTGATTTGAAGAATTAGAGAAAACTCAATATCACTGGGATATAAAACGAGAGGTCAGGAGAGCAAAATAGACAGCTGGAGGGTAAGCAATAACCAGATAATCCACATTGTAAAAAAAAAAAATAGTTGGGTTTTTGCTAAGACCAATGGAAAAACTTTGTATGGTTTAAGTAAGAAAATGTCAAGAGTAAAATTTTAATTTAGAAATAATCATCCAGTCCTTAGCACTGAGAATGGATCAGAGCAGACCAGGTAAGGGACTCATGCATTATTATAGGTAAGAAACAGTCAGAAAAGTAGAGTTTGGACTTGATGAGTTTGAAGGGGCTCTGGACCCCCTTTAAATGTTGATGTTCGGCAAGGACCTGTACAGTCATGAACCACAACAGCAGACCACATGAACAACGGTG
The DNA here is from genome assembly GCF_049350105.2 of Macaca mulatta. Taxonomy (NCBI): domain Eukaryota; kingdom Metazoa; phylum Chordata; class Mammalia; order Primates; family Cercopithecidae; genus Macaca; species Macaca mulatta. The sequence goes on from NC_133408.1 coordinate 184,750,739, forward strand.
GTCCCATCAGACTATAATACTATATGTTTACTGGGTTTTTCCAAGTTTAAATACACAAATACCATTGTGTTACAATTGCCTGTCATATTCAGTGCAGTGTCATGCTGTACAGGTTCGTAGCCTAGGCACCATAGGCTATGCCGTACAACCTGGGTGGGTGGTAGGCTATACCATGTAGGTTTGTGGAGCCATGCTCTATGATGTTCGCACAACAATGAAATCGCCCACCAATGCATTTCTCAGAATGTATCCCCATCATTGAGCAATGCATGACTGTATATCATAACGTTACTGTGTATCCCATAATTATATGATTATAATTTTTAAAAATAAAATGAATGAAGCCTAATATATCTATCCCTGTTTATAAGATATATACTCTTTTCCAGTATAAAGGTGTGCGAAGATACCTGAAGTTAAAAACCACATTTTTTCTAACTACAGTTTTCCAAAGATCTAACACAAGCTATGTATACTATGAATGCTAAGAAAGTGTTTATTGATTGATTAACATTGATCCAAGATCCTAGGATCTCATTTAATATTCAGAAAGTGGACAGAGTGGGGAGGCATGCTAGATACATACTCACCCAAGGGTAGAACACAGGGCAGCTGAAAGAAATGAGGTGGTGGTTGGTTCAATGTCCCTGAAAGGAAAATCGCTAGTAGGTTGGTTCCTTGTGACCCTGAAATACTGTTCACTTAGAAACTGAGTCTTACATTTCAATAAACCCAAGGATGATTCTTTCAGACTAGAGTAAGAAAAAGTGTTGATGTTTCTTTTATGAATCAGTAACTCACTGAAACTCAATCAATTTTGCATCATGAACAAGCAAAAGCAACTTATTTGATATTTCAGATACAATACAAATATATGTACTATCTGGTCAGTTAAAATGACATGCTGTGGAAAGTTACCAAAGTGATAGAGAAGGGAGAAAGCAAAGGAAAAAGTTAAAGACAAGGAGAAAGGGGGGAAAAGGAGGGAGGAAAAATGTAAAGGGGAAGGAAAAGAGGATACATAAGGAAAAGGAGAAAGAGACAAAAAGAAAAGAGGGCTTCAGAAAATTGTAATAAACATGTGTGTGCAAGTATCTTTTTCAAATAATGACTTCTTTTCCTCTGGGTAGATACCCAGTAATGGGATTGCTGGATCAAATGGTGGTTCAACTTTTAGTTCTTTAAGGAATCTCCAATAGCTTATGGAAAAAAAAATCTTAAAACTCATCACACACAGAAAAGAAAATTGTAATAATAATTACAAACATAATTTCTAAGTTACTTCCTTTGGAAGAATTTTCACCTTGATCGTTTGTTTCCCATGATAGAACAGGAGTTCTTTTTTAAAAAAAAATTAAAAATTTTTTATTTTTAGATTGTCAATTTTTTTATATATATATATTTTTTTACTTTAAGTTCTGGGCTACATGTGCAGAACAGGCAGGTTTGTTACATAGGTATACATGTGCCATGGTGGTTTGCTGCACCTGTCAACCTATCATCTAGGTTGTAAGCCCCACATGCGTTAGGTATTTGTCCTAATGCTCTTCCTCCCCTTTCCCTCCACCCCTGACAGGCCCCAGTGTGTTATGTTCCGCTCCCTGTGTCCATGTGTTCTCATTGCTCAGCTCCCACTTATGAGTGAGAACGTATGGAATTTGGTTTTCAAGAACAGGGGTTCTTATTCCCATTTTACAGAGGAGAAAATTCATCAAGTCCGTAGCAAAACCAGAGTTGGAATCCTTGCCTCTTTATTTCCAGTCCTCTCTGCTGATACGGTGTTTAATGGATGTAAATGACACTAGTTCTGCAGTTCCCTTGGTTTGAATGTCTCTGAGTAAGTTGTCACCTGTTATTTCTGCTCTTTGAAATTCTGATTCCAGTGCCTCTGGTGGCATAGAGCCACATTTTCTTATATAAGAAAACAGCTTGTCTGTTTTTATTTCCAAACCTTGAAGTTTATTTTTGAAATAAATGTTTACTTCCCCATGGGCTTCTGAATCTTTTGCAGGTGTGTGAAGGAATGATTCGGGCTTTAGAAAATTGCTCTGGAACATTAAAGATATTTCTCAATTTACTAGCTCTCACCTGTAGTCCCGCTGGCGTAGAAAACTGTCAGATTGTTTTATTTTATTCTTTCAGTGGTCAGATTGTTTTCATTACAGAAAAGTAAAAAGTTTAAATTTATAATTGGAGTCTATTTGCTTTGAGATGAAATATATTTTTCCCTTTACATATTTAAAAAATCTAAGCCAGAGGTCTTATTCAAAAATTTAATAAGTGTGGAGGGGGAAATACCAATTGGAATAATTGCCCACCCCTACCAGCATATGGGCTAAAAATATCCACTCTTTTCTAATTCCTATTGGGAATAATACAGAAATCTCCAATCCTAGGTACTCTCCATGAAGAAAATCCTTTAGGAATAAACAGTATTAACCACACTCTTCACTAGTCTTACCACTTCATCTGTCTTACTCTGTCAAGCAGACTTGAGAGAAAATAATGAATGAAGTGAAAGAGGGAAGCAGAGGTGAGAGGCAGAGAAAAACAAATACTTGAGTTATTAGTTTGTTCTCATGTTGCTAATAAGGACATACCCAAGACTGGGTAATTTATAAAGGAAAGAGTTTTAATGGACTCACAGTTCCACGTGGCTGGGAGGCCTCATAATCATGGGGGAAGGCAAAGGGGAAGCAAGATACGTCTTACATGGCAGCAGGCAAGAGGGCGTGTGCAGGGGGAACTGCTCTTTTATAAAACCATCTGATCTTGGGACACTTATTCACTGTCCCAAGGACAGCATGGGAAAAACCCACCCCATGATTCAATTACTTCCCATGGGTCCCTCCCATGGCATGTGGGGATTATTACAATTCAACGTGAGATTTGGGTGGGGACACTGAGCCAAACCATATCAGTTAAGCTATTTTCTTTTTTCAGTTTTAGCATTTCCAAAAGCCAGGGTGCTTTGCTGACCTTGAATTCTGTGAGAACTGTTGAGCCCTTATGATAACTTCCTCCCTCCTTTTTTTTTAATAATCAAAATTTTGAATATAAAGTATGTACAGAAAAGTACACATGTCAATCAAATTTACAAAATAAACCTACCCATGTAACCACTATCCAGATCAAGACAAAGAGTGTTACTCAAAAGTCCTGGCTATGCCTCCTCCTGCCAATTGTCCCCATTTTCCTTGCAAAAGGTAAGCATTATCCTGACTTCTAACATCATAGATTAGTTTTGCCTATTTTTGAATTTCATTTCAATGGAATTGTAGAGTGTGTCTCTTTTATGCCTGGCTACTTTTGCTTAAAGCTATGCATGTGAGAATCATCCACATTGTTGCATGTAGTGGAGCTGCCTTCATTTTTATTTCTTATTGAATTCCATTGTATCAATACACTATAATAGATAATTGTCCATTCTACTGTTGATAGACATTTAGTTTGTTTCCAGTTTTGGGCCCTTAAGAATAATGCTGCAGTGAACATTCTTGAACGTGTCTTTGGTATACATGTGTTTACATTTCTGTTGGATATATAACCTGGCAAAATACAACATTTCTGAAATTTTCAGTGTTCTTGTAAAAAGTCCTGGATGGGTGCGGTGGCCCACACCTGTAATCCCAACGCTTTGGGAGGCTGAGGCAGGTGGATCACGAGTTCAAGAGATCGAGACCATCCTGCCCAACATGGTGAAACACTGTCTCTACTAAAAATAAAAAGTTAGCTGGGCATGGTGGTGTGCACCTGTAGTCCCAGCTACTCAGGAGGCTAAGGCAGGAGAATCACTTGAACCCGGGAGGTGGAGGTTGCAGAGAGCCGAAATCATGCCACTGCACTCTAACCTGGGTGACAGAGTGAGACTCCGTCTCAATAAATAAATAAATAAATAAAAGGCGTAGCCACAGAAACAAATACAGTCATGTGCCACTTAATGTTTTGGTCAAAGACAAACCACATATATGATGATGGTCCCATGAGATTATAATGGAGCTGAAAAGTTCCTATAGCCCTGTGATGTCATAGCCATCGTCAGGTCATAGCACAATGCATTCATTACTCATGTTTTGTGGTGATGCTGGTGTAAACAAATCTGTGCTGCCAGTCATATAAACATATAGCACATGCAGTTATGTGTTATATATAATACTTGAAATTAATAAATGACCATTACTGGTTTATGTATTTACTTCTTTTATTTTTAATTTTGTACCCAACGTTTAGCTCCTGCTTATAAGTGCGAACATGAGGCATCTGGTTTTCTGTTCCTGTGCCAAACCATTTTTTCCAAGTAGTTGTATCAAAGTCCACCCTCAGCAACAGTTTTTGAGAGATCAAATGTGCTCAACAATACTCAGTGCTTTCATTTTTAATTGTAACTATTCTGGTGGTTCTGTTAACTTCTGTCTTTGTGGTTTTGATGTGTGTTTTTTCAGATGACCAATAAATTGATCACTTTTTTAATATGTTTCTTGGTACTTGGATTTTCCCATTTTTCGTAGTGCAATTTAGGATTTTTGCTGACTTTTCTATTGAATCTTTTCTTCTTACCCACTTGTGCCTTGAAATTATAGGCATTCTTTATATATTCTTTATACACACATGAGCCTTGACTATGAGCTCTTTGAAGTTGTAAGTATCACAAATATCTTTTTCCACACTGGCTTATTTCTCTTTCAGTTTATGGCTAACTGAAGCTCACAGTTTTCATGTACTATCATTTTTTAATCTTCCTTTATGATATAAAATATCTTTAAAAAGATATTTCCCTGTCTTAAGGTCATGATGATAGTCTCACATGTTATCATTTAGAAGCTTTAATATTTCCTTTAATATGGTGATCTACAGATAACCTGGAAATAATTTTTGTGTTAAGAGGTCAAGATTCATTTTTCTTTTTTTACGCATGTAGATATCTAATTGACTCAGCAATTGAGGGATATTCAAAAGAAATAGCCATTCTTCACTGTTTGCTTTCTAATGCCATCTGTATCATAAAATTTATATATCTGCAGGTCTCTTTTGGACTTTCTATTTTGTTCTATTGGTCTACTTGTCATTTTTCTATAAGTACTGTATCTTTTGTAATAAGTGTGGGTATTAATAAATATTTACATAAAACACATGGTGAGATTTTTTGCTAGAATGCATTGAAATATGGGCCAATCTTGGGAGAATTGATATCATGGCAAATTGAATGTTCCAACTCAAGAACATGGCATATAATCTTTATTTTCACCTTTAAGATATTTTAAAAACGTAATTTCCTATTTTTTCAAATAATTACAATTGATTTTTTACTTGCCCTTTCAATCCAATGGCCTTGTTACATTTATACACAGTTATAGTAACATTAATTATTATGGTTTGTATAGAGATACTTAGGTTTTCTGTTTGTATAATAGTGGTCTGACAATAATGACAATAACAGTTTATTGATTTTTATTCTTTTTAGTTTCTCACTGCTTCAGTCAAGGGAGAAATAAATAGTTTAAATTTATTTCTAAGAATCCTTATGTTGCTCCCAATTTCAAGGGGACATCTTTTAATAATTTACTCTTAATATAATTTCTGTTACAGGAATCGTATATATATATATATTTTTTGAGTCTCTGTCGCCCAGAGTGGAGTGCCGGGGCGCGCACTCGGCTCATTGCAAGCTCCTCCTCCCGGGTTCAGGCTGCCTTAGCCTCCCGAGTAGCTGGGACTACAAGCGCCCGCCACCACGCCCGGCTACATTTTTTGTAGTTTTTAGTAGGGACGGGGTTTCACCGTGTTCGCCAGGATGGTCTCGATCTGCTGACCTCGTGCCTTAGCCTCCCCAAAGTGCTGGGATTACAGGCGTGAGCCACCGTGCCCGGCAGGAATCATATATTCTTTATCTGATAACAACTCTCCTATTTCTAGAGGGTTATAAATTTTTAAAAACTATAAATTATGCGATTCTACCAATATTTTTGCACTTATTGAGCTGATTATGTCTTTTACTTTATTCTGTTAATGTGGCAAATTATTGATTAATTTTTAATTATTAAACTGACCTTGCATGGCTTGTATTGCTGGAATAAAACCATCATCGTTTTGATACATTTTCCTTTTTATATATTGTTGGATTTGATTTGCACTTTTTTAAAAGATATTTTCATCTTTATGAAATAGATTGACAATATGTGATCTACTTTTGGTAAATTTTCCTTGTATGTCTGGAGAGTGCACAGTTTGCAGTTCAGTTGTTGTAGAAATGCCAAATAGGTCCAGTAGCTTATATCTTTATTTTTGTTGGTGCTTTATTCTATAAATTACTGAGACAAGTGTGATAAAGTCTCCCAATATGACTGTGGATTTGTCTGTTTCTCCGTTTAGTTTTGTCAGGTTTTGCTTCATATGTTTTGAGGCCATTTATTAGGAAGATACAAATCTAAATATTTAATATCTTTGTGGTAAATTGACCCTTTTATCTTTAGTAAGTGTCTCCCTTAATTTCTAATGCTTCTTGCTTTGAAGCCTCCTTCATCTAATACTGTAGCTATGATAGCTCCCTTTTTGTTAGTGCTTTCAAGTTCTATCTTCTGTGTATATTTAAAACCCAGACATTCTCATTGTTTAATAAGTTAATATTCATTTATATTTATCCACTTATTTACCTATGTATTGCTGTTCCTTCCTTCCCGTATGTCTGAGCTTCCAGCTGTGATCATTTTCCTTCTTCCTGAAGAATCCTTTTAATATTTCCTTTCATGGTGTTCTGCTGCAGAGAAATTCTTTCAGTTTTGTTTGTTGGAAATAACTTCATTTTGCTTTTATTTATGAAGGATGCTTTGACTATTCCATTGTAATTTGGCGGTTATTTTCCTTCAGTATTTTAAAGACACATTTTCATTGCCTTTCGGCTTTCATGGTTTATATTGAGAAATGATCTGAAGTCCCATTACTCCTCTGCTGAAGATAAGGCATCTTTTTCTCTCTGCTTGCTTTTAAGATTTTTCTTTGTCTTTCTTTTAATGTAATGAGCTTTGATTATTTTTTTGGTCTTATACCTGCTTGGGTTCATTGCATGTCTTGAACTTGTAGAATATAAATAAATAAATACACGTACACAGAGTTGTGGTAAGAACACTTAACATGAGATCTACCCTCCTAACAAAATTTTAAGTGCATAATAGTCTTTTTTTTTTTTTTTTTTTTTGAGACTGAGTTTCACTGTTGTTGCCCAGGCTGGAGTACAATGGCGCGATCTTGGCTCACTGCAACCTCTGCCTTCCAGTTTCAAGCGATTCTCCTGCCTCAACCTCCTGAGTAGCTGGGATTACAGGTGCCTGCCACTACGCCCAGCTAATTTTTGTATTTTTAGTAGAGACGGGGTTTCACAGTGTTGGCCAGGCTGGTCTTGAACTCCTGATCTCATGATCCACCCGCTTCAGCCTCCCAAAGTGCTGGGATTACAGATGTGAGCCACCACGCCTGGCCTAGAATATTAACTATAGGTACAATGTTGTGCACTGGATGTAGAGCTTATTCATCATTCGTAACTGAAACTTTATACCCATTGAACAACCTCCCATTTCTCTATCCCCTGGCAACCAGCATTCTACTCTCTGCTTCTATGAATTTGACTATTTTAGATGCTTCATACAAATGGAATCATGCACTATTTGTGTTTCTGTGATTGGTTAATTTCACTTTGCATAATGACCTCCAGATTCATCCCTGTTGTTGCATGTGGCAGGATTTTTTTCTTTCTTATAAATAAGGCTGAATAACATTTCATTATATATGTATAAAATATATACACACACACACTTATATGTATACTACGTTTTCTTTATCCATTCATCCGTTGATAGACAGTAGGTTGTTAGGTTGTTTCTATATGTTGGCTATTGTGAATAATGCTGCAGTGAACATGGGGGTACAGCTGTGTCATTGACATGTGGATTGATAGCTTGCTTTGGAAATCTTTGAAAAAGCTCTGGACTCAGATCCCAAATACTATTCTGTTCGATTCTTTCTCTTTTCTCCTTCTGGAACTACAATTACACTTTTCATCCTGTCTTACATGTACCTTATACCTGCTTTCTGCATTTTTAATCTTTAAACATTTAAAAAAATTTTTTTAAATCAAATAAAGATGGGGGTCCTGCCATGTTGCCCAGGGTGGTCTCAATTTCGGGGCTCAAGCATTTCTCACACCTTAGCCTTTTAAAGTGCTTGGATTATAGATGTGAACCACCATGCCATGCCTTTTTTTTTTTTTTTTTTAAATCTTTTTGCCTCTTTGTACTTCACTCTGATTATTTTCCTCTGATGTATCTTCTACAATAATAATCTTCTACAGCTGTTGCTAATGTATTGGTAAGATTGCCTATCCATTGGATTCTATTTGCAGTTATTTTTTCAGTTTAAGAATATCTGTTTTATTCTTTGCCATTGTTTCCTATCTTGTCATTAAATATATTGTACATGTCATCAGCATTGTAATGTCTCCACCTGGTAATGCCACTTCTACACCACCTGCTTTTCTTTTCTTTTTTTTCTCTTGGTTTTCTCAGTTGTAGTTTTAAAATTTAAGTGTCTCATTTTTGTTTTTGTTTTTTAAATTTTGGAGATAACGTATGGCTCATTGCCTTCTCTTCCTTTAGGAAAAATTTCCTTCTGCTTCGCAGTTGGGGCAGATCACATGAATCTATTCAGAAATTGAACTATGTCAAACCTGGTGCTTAGTCTTTGAAGCTGGTTTATTACCAGTACACTCCTCTTCCTGAGGTGTAGTGCTTTGTGCTAACAACAGACAGCTGGTGGTATTACCAGGGCCTCTCTCCGAAGACTAGCTCTAAGGTCAGCCCTAAGAAAGCCCTAAGCTCTATGAAACTGCCAAAAGCTTTGCTCAGCCTTTTAGCCTCTCCGTTTGTGCTTTGTTCTTATCTTTTGAGTTTCTCAGCCACGGATTGAAACAAATTCTCAAGGGAGAAAGCAAAGCCAAATACAGATTTATCTCTCTGGTCTTCCTTGATCTCCAGAATCTTAGCCCCATGTTCCCCCTTGATTTATGACAGGGAATTGGCTTCCACAACGTGAAGTCTGGCTATGCAGTCTCCACACACCCACACATGTGGTAGTTATTTCCACATCTGATGCTGAAGCCCAGAACCACAGACAGCCAACCAGCAGTGGAAGACTGAGCAGGCTGGAAACCCAGGAGCATCAGTTAGAACTTCACAAGGACAGTCTGACATCCCTGTCCGTTCTTGTTGCCTCTGACCTTGGTGATGAGGTTATGCTACTGAAGCCAAGGTTTTTCATCATATAACTTTACACACAGATATAGCTTGGCTGTGTCCTCACCCAAAGTCTCATCTTGAATTATAATTTCTATAATCCCCATGTGTCAAGGGAGAGACCAGGGGGAGGTAATTGAATCATGGACTGTTATCCACATGCTGCTCTCATAATAGGAGGTGAGTTCTCATGCGAGCTGATGGTTTTATGTGTTTGGTAGTTCCTCCTGTGTTCATTCTCCCTCCTGCCACCTCGTGAAGAGGGTGCCTTGCTTCCGCTTTGCCTTCTGCCATGATTGTAAGTTTCCTGAGGCCTCCCCAGCCATGCGGAACTGTGAGTTAAACCCCATCCCTTTCTAAATTACCCAGTTTTGAGCAGGTCTTTACAGCATTGTGAGAATGGACTAATACATACACACATCTGGCCTATGAGTGAAGAAAGCAAAAAAGTTCCAAACTGAAAAGAGAGCTCAGTAGGCCCAAGTGTTGCTTTAGGCCAATGAAATGAATTGGCTTATTAGCAAAAACGAGGTGAATGTAGAAATCTCAGAATGTAGAGATATCTTATGGTTTTTTCTCTCCTCTGCTGCTTAGGGTCTCTGAACCTCAGGGAGGGCTCAGTCTCTTTAAATGACTTCCAGGTCATTAAGTCCTGTCTGTCCAGGATATTCTCTTTTGATTACATAAAATTAGCTGCATTGGAACTTTGATTACATCTGGAGGCTTTCATTATAGCAGCGCTTGGAATAGTATTCGACTGAATAAATGGAAGAAGAACTGATTCCTCCCTCCCTTCCATCTTCCCACTCTCTTAATAAAATCTAACTGGAAACAAACTAGAAAGGGAATTTTTGGGTAATGCAGTTTAGCCTACCTGTGGTGACCCATCTCAAGGCCACCGTAACATATGCTACAATGACAGTCACATCTCATTAAACTAACTCCCACAGATCCACCCACATTCCTCTTCCTCATACCCTTTGTCTCCTGTCTTATAATTTTTCCCCATCTAGGTCCCTTGACAACCAGCCAAAGTACCAACATTCATACATTTGTATGTATTCTAACCTTCAGTGACTTCTCTTTCCACACAGACTGAGTGACTAGGTAAACTGTCCAAAGTTCTGCCCACTGGGAAGTTTCACTGACGTCTTTCAGGGCCATGTTGCTTGCTTTTCCATGCCAGGACAACCCATCTGTAATGTAAGCTTAGCATTTTTCTTCCTCGATCAGTTGGTGGAAAGAGACTACACATATATCCTAGGTGTGAGTGGAGGGAGAGGAGTTATTGCACTAACTGTGGGTGCCATCAGGTTCTTTCTTATGCCCTCTGGCCCCGGTCAAGCCCAATCCCAAATTAACTACTTAAGTTTTACTATAGATTGCTGCTGGGCCCTCCTGCCTTTGGTGGGTCTGAGATAACTTATGAAGGGCAATTTTGGCTGCATGGCCCTTGATGTCCATGCATGCGTAATCACCTGTTCTGTCTCTATTAGAATTTTTTTCCCCCCCCAAAAGAGGATGACCTTTTTGGGACCCATAGATACCTACATTGATCTACCTAGGAATCTCCTGCAAATGGCATGACCTTGCTTGAGAGTCCTAGGGATCTACATTGAGACATGGAGTTAGGATGTCTGGGATGATATGCTTGAAAACTTAAATCTCCTGATCCCTCTTGTCTTGAAGAAGAGGCTCATGGTTTGATTTTTTTCCCAATCATAGGGACCCAACAGGCATAGCAAATTTGTATACTTTTATAATTCACTCTCTCTGGAGCTCTGCTATTCCTATAATTAAGTCTTGGACCTGTTGTTTAACTTTTTCTGCTCTCTGGCTGCAGAAGAGTTTCAAAATGCTGACAAGAAGGGCCTCTGGCTTTTACACTTCCTTCTTTTTCCCTTCCCTTCCCCTTCCCTTTCTCCTTCCTGTTCCCTTTCCCTTTCCCCTTTCTTTTCCCCTTTCCTTTCTTTCTGGAGTCTCGCTCTTTTTCCCAGGCTGGAGTGCAGTGGTGAGATATCGGCTCACTGCAACCTCCACCTCCCTGGTTCAAGAGATTCCCCTGCTTCAGCCTCCTGAGTAGCTGAGATTACAGGCACACGCCACCATGCCTGGCTAATTTTTTGTCCTTTTAATAGAGATGGGGTTTCACCATATTGGGCAGACTGGTCTTGAACTCCTGACCTCAGGCAATCCACCCGCCTCAGCCTCCTGAAGTGCTGGGATTACAGGTGAGAGCCAATGTGCCCGGCCTTTTACACTTCTTAAATTGGCAGTCAGTCGCCCTCATCCTTTCATTGTCTTTCTCCAAACTAGCCCCTAGTCACTGACATCTCAGAATCTTTGTAATTATTAATATCATTTTCCCTGTATGTCTCAATGTTCGATACATTGTAACTACCAGGGTTTTTTTCCCCTACTGGTATTCTGTCTCTGTTCATCATCAGTGAAAATTTTAACGATTACATAGCCACCTGGTGCCTGGATCTAACCATTACTGTGAAGCACACATTGAGATTTGCAGGCAGAGAATTTATGGGTGAGTGATCTAGGGTTCAATCTCTACAGGACAGTGAAGGAAATAACACTGAGTGGAAGGAGGATTTGAACTACAGTGCAGCTGCAACAAAGGTCGCCAGCAATCCTTCCATGATACTTTGCTGCTAGGATAGCCCTTTAGAGTTGAACCATGCTGGGGTGAAAATGCTGGATCTTTTTGCTCCATCATCATTCGTCCACTGGATGAGGACTTCCCCAGTAAGGAGGCATAACCTGGGAATAGCTGACTTTCTTAAGCTGATGACAAGTCTTTGAGAAGGACTCAGTTGAAAGTGCAAGGCTGCCAACACTTGCAGCAGCTTGGACAATGGATACTTCATTGGGGGCCGATAGGGAGTGAGTGAACTAGGGTATCCACTATACTAGCTTTCTGAGGCATTCAAACAGTTTTAAAAAATATCTTGTCAGCTGGGTGCGGTGGCTCACGCCTGTAATCCCAGCACTTTGGGAGGCCGAAGTGGGTAGATCCCGAGGTTAGGAGATCGAAACCATCCTGGCTAACACAGTGAAACCCCGTGTCTACTAAAAACACAAAACAATTAACCGGGCATGGTGGCGGGCGCCTGTTGTCCCAGCTGCTTTGGAGGCTGAGGCAGGAGAATGGCATGAACCCAGGAGGCAGAGCTTGCAGTGAGCCGAGAGTGCACCACTGCACTCCAGCCTGGGCAACAGAGTGAGACTCTGTCTCAAAAAAAAAAAAAATGTATATATGTATATACACATATATATACATATATGTGTATACATACGTGTGTGTGTGTATGTATATATCTTGTCAATGTAATTTAGTTATTCTTATTGGAATGTTTGGTTCAAAATAAGCTAGTCTGCCAATACCTGAAGTGGACTTCCTTGCTTACCTTTTATTTTGCTTCAGCTAGGTCAAATTCTCTTAAAATTTTACTTACAAGCAAATTATTGAATTTAATGCACTCATGGCAAAACTGCCAACCTAAAATTAAAAAAAGTTCTCATATTTTCTTTTCTTCATGTGTGCTTTTCTACTGTTGACTTTCTCGTACCATCTTTGATCTGTCGGTATCCTTAAATCCTTCCATCTTCAGGGTTCAATCTTGACTTACTTTCTTCTTTATTTGCCACTACTCATGCCAATCACTTAAGTTCATTTCCCCCCTCTTTGGTGAATGTTGTCAATTCTTTTACTCATTCTTTTTGGGTTTGTTAAGTGAGTATGCTTCTAAAGAATGATAGCAGATTAGACAAAAATTACCTTTAGAAATATCTAAACAAACACACGTTACCCTTCAGTGTGGTGGTTGGACTGGAGAACCGGTAGTGTCAGCTGGGTTGGACAACCCAACTCAGACTTATACTCTAACTGAGGCTTTCTACTTTCTCCCCTTATATCTAATATAACTGGAACTATGGTGCAGCCTTCACTCTTATCCTATTGATGGGTCATAATTTAAGTAACAGAGATAGAATTATGGATAGAAATATTGTACCGATTTACTTTTTAATACGAGTAAAGCAAGCAGAAGTGGAGCTCCACTCAGGGATGCTGGCATTTAATGTACAGAAATCAACCTCCAGTAGTTCATTGTAGTGCAGGCAATGTCACAGCCATTGATCAAAATCAGAATTTTAATTCTTCTTTTCTTGGTGAGAACTAGTCAAGATGTGGACAGATAAGCAGGAGTATGTATGGACGGACTGGTATTCCTCCTTCCAAACCCTCCATACTTGATTGAGCTGATGACTCTAGCAATTTAGCTGAATATCCACTCAGTATTCCTTTCCTTGATATTGAGAAAAAGAAGCACTTATACCCTTGAGAGAGGGAGAAAGAGAGAAGACTTTGGGATAGTACAAAGTTTAAAATATATCTCACCAAGTTTATACATTCATTTGCCCTTGTGGGCATTTTTTTCTCATGCTAAGATGTTAATTAAAATTCCCATTAGCATTCTTGCCTCTGTGTTTATGCCTGAGGTTATAGCGTGGATATTTAATGGTTACATCCCTAGTATCCATTTGTCCATTTTCTGTTTTGTTTTTTCTTAATGACTGAATTTTCTTGCGGTACCCTTTGGGTAGGACTGACCCCAGCCTCAAGCTCTCAAATGTACGCAGTGATCCCGGACTGCCTGCAGTCAATCAGCTCATCTTAACACTTGACAATGACTGGCTTAAAGATGAGACTGGGACACTGTTAAGGCTAATGAGATACCAGGAGGCATTTGTTAGCATCTTTTGGGAAAGAAACTCCTCTTCACTCCTTGAGAGCAACTAAACAACCACAAAAAGGACACCTCTGGTCTTACAGTAGGAAGCCTAAAGCCCCTGTTAGGTGCTGGCAACTAACTTGCTACCATTAGGAGAACCACAAGGGGATTCTTTTGTTAAGATTAAGCCAACATTGCATACAGGAGGATGGAAGAACAGAAGGAAATGGGATTTTTGTGACATTGTTGGGCCAAGGCATCAACTGGTACCTGAACTCTCTGTGTCCTTTTGAGTTCCATGAACCAATACATTCTGTTTATTATTTAATATATTTGGAGTTGAGTTTTATGCTGCTTGCAGTCAAAAGCAGTCTCACTAATATTAGAGTAGCCAATAAAACATTCTCCCATAGAAGGTGTTAGTGCTGCCCGTTTCTTTTTGGTACAGTGTATAAAGTCACCTGCAGTTTTGGTGGATCCCTCTCTTAAGAATCTGTAACTGACTAAGGGCATTCTTCAGTCATAAGGTCATGTTTAATACCCTAGTACACAATTTTAAAATAATACATAGAAACAGGCTAAATTAATTCAATAATGTAGCTTATTTAACCCCATGCAGCCAAATATTATGGTTTGAAAATTTAATAAATGTAAAATTGTTAATATTTTACATTTTGTATACAAAGTCTTTGAAACTAATCTCAATCTGGACTAGCCATGTTTCAAGTGCTCAATAGCCCTCCATGGCTGGTGGCTACTGGTTTGGATATTGTAGCTCTAGCACATAAAGGTAATTTATTTTTGCCATTAAAAAATGCAGAGTAGGCCAGGCGTGGTGGTTCACACCTGTAATTCCAGCACTTTGGGAGGTCGAGACGGGCGGATCACAAGCTCAGGAGATCGAGACCATCCTGGCTAACACGGTGAAACTCCGTCTCTACTAAAAATACAAAAAAATTAGCCGGGCGTGGCGGCGGGCGCCTGTAGTCCCAGCTACTCGAGAGGCTGAGGCAGGAGAATGGCGTGAACCTGGGAGGCGGAGCTTGCAGTGAGCTGAGATCCGGCCACTGCACTCCAGCCTGGGCGGCAGAGCGAGACTCCGTCTCAAAAAAAAAAAAAGGCAGAGCAAATTCACAGGCAGCATTTCGGTTGCTCTCTAAAGGCACAGCTCTTTCTCTCAAATCTCTGTGTGAGTGAAAAGTCTTCTCCTTTTACCTACATTTGCAATTTTAGTGGACATAATATTTATTATTGTCTGTATTTCATATTATAAGCTAATCTTATGTGAGGTTATACTTTTCGTCATTAAATAGTTGATTCATGAACATTTTTTATGACTGAATGTCTGTTGTTCTGTTGCTTTCCAAGAAAACCTGCAAGTTTTTTTTTTTTTTTTGAGACGGAGTCTCGCTCTGTCGCCCAGGCTGGGGTGCAGTGGCGCCATCTCGGCTCACTGCAAGCTCCGCCTCCCGGGTTCCCGCCATTCTCCTGCCTCAGCCTCCCGAGTAGCTGGGACTACAGGTGCCGCCACCGCGCCTGGCTGATTTTTTTTTTTTGTATTTTTAGTAAAGAAGGGGTTTCACTGTGTTAGCCAGGATGGTCTCGATCTCCTGAGACCTCGTGATCCGCCCGCCTCGGCCTCCCAAAGTGCTGGGATTACAGGAGTGAGCCACTGCGCCCAGCCAAAAAGCCTGCAATGTTAAAGAACATATTTTATCACAACTTTAGTAAGGTTAAAGTTAAAATGAAAATTTCTTTTGCTCATTTAGTAAGATAAAGCGATACCTCACTGTTGAGATCTGTATATCTTTTATAATTATTAAGGATAAGATCATTTCATGTTTTCTTAACAGCTTTTATAATCTATATATTTTTTTCAGTGAGTGGAGAAAGTATGAAGTTTTTGAAAAAATCATTTGGAATTATATCTAAACCATTGACAAATCTTATGTTTGAGAATTTAATTTTTACGGTTCTTAAGCATTTTTTAAAGGGAAAAAGGAATGTTATTTACATATTTTTATTAAATCACTAAACGTAAAAGGAATGACTTCAGATACTTAGAAAACAATCCGTGAAATTAGGCACATTTTCCAGAGTTGTGTTTATATTATGGAAATCAAAAAATAAATCAATAGTTTCTAGATTTCCAAATGGCAATTTAGATCAAGACAGGGTTCATTAAGTTGACATTCAAGAAGGCAAAAAGAAAAAGTCCCTTTGGTGGCTGCATTCATACAAACAGAATTATGTAAAAATAAGTGAAAAATCAAACAGTCTCCTTACCTCGAATAGGATGCAGAAAAATGTTCTAGAATGCTCTACTTACTGTGATCTTACTTTGGTATTATTAAACACAGTTAATGGCACAAATAAGAATGGTAGGGGATAAAAGAATCAGTTTTCATGTGGGCAAATATATCAAACTCTTTTGCCATTCTTCTCTACACTCCTCCTCAGAGACAGTAGCCAGAACATTATGATAGCATTACAATTTAGCTTCTGGGTATTACACACTAAAAAAATCCATAGCTCTCTTCTTGTCTTTTCTTTTAATCATATATAACTGTAGTTCCCATACTATGTATTTGTTTTAGTTTAAGATGATTTTCAGGACAGGCACAGTGTCTCATGCCTGTAATCCCAGCACTTTGGGAGGTATTGCGGGAACTGGCCAGCAGCCCGCAATGCAACAGGGCTCTCTCTTTGCTCCCAGGTGGATCGGGAAGTCAAGAAATAATAGACACACACAAGATAGTGAAAGCTGGGTCCAGGGGGGTCACCGCCTTCTGGTCCCGCGGTGCAGTGCACTGGATATGCCAGCATTTGTTATTAAGTTTAGTGAGGGCGGGGGTAGGTTAGTGAGGGATTTAGGGTCATTTGATTATGAGGTGAGATGGTCACATGGGGATGAAGTAATTCTTCAACATGACATCTGTATGCAGAAGTACATATACAGAGATAAGAATTTACAATATAGTGTGTGCATCAGTCATTTCTAACAGAGCCTTAAAACAGGAACAGCAGTAACAGTTACAGCAAAAGCTGGTTACAAACAATTCATAGAAACAGGACTTGAAGTTTAATATCTAATAGAGCCTTAAAACAGAAACACAGTCTTTCTATAACCTATGATTAGCAAGATATTAATCAGCAGTAACAGTTGCAGCAAAAGCTGGTTACGAACAATTCATAGAAACAACGTGAAGTTAGACAACTGGTTAGACCAGAAATTCTCAGAAGGGAGTATGCCTTAACCCTAAAGAGGCCTAGAAGAGCTGTGGCAAGATGAGGGCGTTTATAGCCCTATTTTATCCACATGGACAGGCACCCCCCATGCGTCCGTTTATAGGCTTTCCATGAGGGGTCACATTCCATTCCCACAGCTAGGAACATCTGCTTTTCTGGGATAGGAATCTTGGTGATGTGAAACCCCCCTGACTGCACGTCTGTTCATAGACTCTCTGCAGGGGGAAGCACATCATGCGCTGCTGGCTCATTCTGGCAGTCCAACCTGGCATTGTCTTTACACAATCCTGCATGCAATTTTGTATTTACAATAATCAGAAGCATTTCATCTTTTATTCCATAGCAATAGTTTCAGGGGGTCTCCCAACAGGGAGGCTGAGGAGGGGAGATCACTTGAGGCCAGAAATATGAGACCAGCCTGGCCAAAATAGTGAAACCCCGTCTCTACCAAAAAAATACAAAAAGTTAGGTGTGCTGCTGGTGCACACCTGTAGTCCCAGCTACTCGGGAGGCTGAGGTATGAGCATTGCTTGAACCCAGGAGGCAGAGGTTGCAGTGAGCCAAGATTGTGCCGCTGTACTCCAGCCTGGGCGAGAGTGAGCCTCTGTTAGGAAAAACAACAACAACAACAAAAAAAAAAAACGCTTTCAGTCACCCATTAATTCCATTTTCTACAATACGGATAATGACAAATGCTTTTATTTATTTTCAGTGTTGCCCAATATTTAACTCTTTTTGTTGTAATATAATTAAACCCAAATTTCTAAGATAAAAACCCAATAGTAAATACTGGTGCATGTAGTTGGGAAGGGCATTGAGAAACAAAAGACCGTTCACACCAGTTCAATTCCAGCTTTGCTGCCAGATCAGTTCTGACACAAATTTACAAAAACTTCTGGGGGTTTAGTGGTTTTCTGATTTTTGGATAAGGGATAATGGATCTGTAATATGGTTACTGTAATCTTTGATACTTGTATTCTTATTCTGAAGAGAGACCGCAAATGGAATTATCTTTGTTCAGAAGAAATACTAAAAACATAGGGTTGGAAGGACGTACTGGATTATCAATTACATTCAAATTTTTGGTCCCTTTATCTTCATTCAGTATACATTTCCCCAGGTCCTAGGTCTGTCACAAGAGCAAATCCATAAATTCGGTCCTCAGGTAGCTCAGGCCCTAGTATGGGAGGAGCAGAGATAACACAAAAGAAAGAGAAAATAAGAGCTATGTGGGTATGATGGGAGGAGAAGACACTTCCGTTTTGACCATAAAGTAGTGAGAACTATGTCACTGGAGAAAATATGCAACCCAACTGTTTGGAAGAATTTGACAGATGTGCAAGGAGGGTCCTGGAGAAAGTGAAAGTACAAAGTGCTCCCTGTCCCTGGGGATGCCTTCCAAACTGTGATATACAGAAGTGAAATCCAAAGAGAGAGTAGCTTCTTGCTGGGTGGATGAAACCATTTGAAGGCTGTGGCTGCTGAGGGAGCTGTGATTTGTGGGCGGGGTTCAGGAGAGGAGCCTGGGAGCATCTCGCTCTTCCCTGGAGGTGGTCAGGAGGGCTGCAATAGGAGACAACACCTTTTCTGCCCAGTTAGCTCTTTATGTGCTTCCCAAAATGCTTAGGATTTGTCCTTTAGTAAATATTTAAGTTTCCTGTGGTGGTTACAGCAGGTAATTCTGGTGGCAAGCCCCGACTCAGATCAGGAACCCTCATGTGTGGAAGAACTGCTCAATTACATCTTCTGTAATCTCTGATTTCACTCCACATATATTTGGCTACATTTCCTAGGAAAAAAGCTCAATTAAAAATTACTGATAGCATAATGGTTTGAGGAATGAAAATATTTCATGACATCAAACTGATTTTTGAAGGTTTCTATTGAAATATGTAATTTCAGTAAAAGCTTAAAAAAGCTCAGTAAATTAAACTCAAAACTGTCCAATACTAAAATAATGAAAAATAATTTTTATCTCCATTATTACTGCTTGGCTCTGCAGTCTTTCTCAGCATCTCATTCATCCATGCACTATTTTATAGAAATTCAAAAGGCTATTTCCCAGGTAGCAAATTATACCTCTCAGAAATCAATTACATTTCAGGACAACACTAACACTACACATCTTTTTATTAGGAAATAAAACCACAGGATATGGATAGTAATAAAATGAGAATTATTTTACTGGCAATGTCCATAAAAGTATCCAATAATCTCCAAATCAAAGAGAAAAAACATATCCAAGATCTGCTACTGAACAATATTAGCAGTATTATTTCCCCCAGGTTCACATTAATTTCCCCTCTCCACTTTTGATATATTGCACACATTTTTAAAAACCATGTGTTATTTGTTTACTCCCCAGTTATGAAATGCTGGGAAACTTTTTCACATTATGTTACACTTGGTATCTTAACTCTACTCCCTTTTATTTGATTAATGAGGGAGGAGTGAAGGAAACAACGTTAGAGAAAGATTTCATTAGGTATAAATTGCAAGACATTTGTTCATTTGTTCGAATGAACATAATATCTCAGCTCTATTTTGATGGGCCTTGGGGGAATGCTTTAAGTATTACTGTAAGTACCAAACCAAGCACTGAACAATTTAATGGTGCCATTAGAGTATAGCCTTATATCTGGTTTTTGCTTCAAAATGTTCTTGGGGAAAACTTCACTGACTGGTAATAGGGACCAAAATAATGCTTTCAAGTAGGTGTTACCAGCAAATACATCAGATGGGAGTTATTTAAGGTAAACAAACAAAAAGTTTCTTTTTTTAGGCTTAAGTGATTCTGATATACCTTTTCCATAAAAAATAAAATCTGGATATCTCAAAGCTATATTTATCAAACAAAGCCAGATTCCCCAACCAAATGACTTAGAATTTGTGAAAGTATTTGTTGGCAACCAAGATTTCTTCAGTTATTTTTTAACTGCCAATAACTTCTGCCTGTTATGCAAACACTAATTTTTTTAAAGCTTGAAAACATTAAAAAAGGATAAAGAATAATATACAATCATCTACTTTTTCTCCATCTAGAATTGGCAAATGTTAATATTTTGTCATAATTTGCTTTAAGTATTTTTTAAAATAAAACATGATAGATTTAGCTAAATCACCCATAATTCTGATCTTGGAGTAAGTTCTATGATGTTACTATTCCAAATTACATACTCATGTATAATCTCTATTGTGCTTTATGTGTGTGTGTGTATGTATGTATCATACATATTTTATATTAGCTTTTTATAATCTGTCATTAAGATCAATCCATGTTTATATATATACAAATTAACTCATTTGTTTTAATTCCTATGTGATATTTCATCATAAAAATACTGCAGTTTTTTCATTTTTATGCTTATAAAAATTCCCCCCTTGTTTTTTTGCTTTTGTTCTTTTGTTATTAAAGATGCTGCAGTAAACATACTGAATATGTCTCCTTGTGCAATGTTCAAGCTTTTCTGGGGTGGGGCTTGGGAAGAAGAGGTTATATACCTGGAAATTAAATAGCAGGGGTTCTAGGTGATGAGTATTCTCAACAGTATTTGATTTTGCTTAATTGCCCTCTGAAGGGACTATGCCTGTTTCTGTTCCCACGTGCGGTGTGTGAGAATTCCTTTTCCTTATATCATCACTAACGTTTTACACTGGCAGACTTAAGTATTTGACTTGGTGGGTGGAAAACAGTATCTCATATTTTCAGTCAGCAATTCCTTGACTATTGTTGACATTAAGCAACTTTTCGTATATTTACTTTCCATTAGTGTTTCTCTTCTGCCAATTGTCTTTTCCTATTTTATCCTATTTTCACCATTAGATTAATGGATTTTAATTATGGATTTCCAAGAATTCTATATATGTTCTGGGTAATCTTTACTTGTCTTTTCTTGTTCTTTAATATTGGCTATAGTTTCTTTAACCATATGGAAGTTTTGATACATGAAACCCACATCTTCGCTATCTGTCTTTTGATTTGGGTGGTTTAACATTTTTTCTACTTTGAGGTGTAAAATCCCCTCTTTGTTTTCATTTCTAAAAATTGTCTTAGGTTTTCATACCCCTTTATTTTTTCATGTGAATTTTAAGAGAAATGTTTGTTAATTGAAATTGTAGGTTAATTTGAAAAGAATGTATTCAACATTGTTTTCTCCTTCATAAACATAGTATCTGCTTTCATGTATTTATAAATAATTTATATCCTGGTTCAGTTAGTCCAGGCTGCTATAACAGAATATCTCAGACTAGGTGGCTAAAACAAAAACTCACAGTTCTGGAGGTTAAGAAATCCAAAATCAAAGTGTTGGAAGATTCGGTGTCTGGTGAGGGCCCACAAGCTCTCTGGGGTCCCTTTTATGAGGGTGCTAATCCCATTCATGAAGCCCCCACCCTCATGACCTAATTATTCACCCCCCAAAAGCCACCTCCTAATACTGTCATATTGCAGGTAGGATTTCAACATAGGCCAGGAGCTGTTCATTAATAGGCTTCAGGGAGATGTCCTGTATATGCACAGCATTGGACCTGGCTAAGAACAAACTGGAATCCCTGCACAGATGTCTAGGGCTCCTCCTCTCCGGTTCCCTACCCCCAGTTTTCAGCTCCCTCAGCAGCCCACCTGCCAAATGCTTTCCTCAGTTCAACAAAACCACTACATTCATTTGGGTTCCACTTCCCTATGTCACAGTTTGGAAAGTGGAGCTCACTTTATTTTACTCTTAAGGACCACTCCCTGCACACTTGTGGTCCAATTATTGGAAATAGTTGTGTTGTCTGTCCAGTGTTATAGTTACTTATCCATGATAGGGCAAGACCAATACTTATCACCATTTCAGGGTGCCTAAATATTCATATATCTGTTTCCTTTCTTCTTTTTGTATTAACTCATATTTCCTGTAGAATGCTGACTAGACGTACTAATAGCAGATTTTCCTGTCTTGCTTTTAACATTAATGATGTTGTTTTCTAAAGTTTCACCAGTAAGTATGATGTTTGTTTTAGAGTTTTGTGAGATTTACTTTATCATGTAAAGCAACTCCTCTTAAATATGCAGTTTAGCATTTAAAAAATCATAAGCAGATACTGATTTCTTCAACTTTTCTGTTTAGGTGATTATATGTTTTTCTCCCTAAATCTTTAATATGTTGGAAAATATTATAATTTTTAAAGTTGCATCATTTTTTTGCATTCCTGCGGGTAAATTCTACTTCATCATGATATATTACATTTTTATATATACCGTTGGATTTAAGTTACTGATTAAAACTTTATTAGAATTTTTTTCTGTAATTATAAATATAATTGGTTTATCTCATTCTGTAATGGTTTTGTTAGGTTTTGGTATCATGTTAATAAAAGTTTCATAAAGTGAAATGGATAACTTTTTTTTTTTCTGAAGAAGTGTTCAAATAATAGAAATTTGGTAAAACTTACCTATGAAACCATCTGAGCTAAGCAGAAATAAGTTCAGTGGTTCTGTGGTCTGTGATCCTTCTATATCCTTGTATTTCTGAAATATCTTTTTATCCTTTCCTTAAAATGACAATCTCACTGTTTAAAAATTTTATTTAATGTCAGTGCTTTGAAAATATTCCTTCACTGTCTTCTGATATTGATTTTTACTGATGTGTCTATATAATTCTGTTTTTAGTTCTTGATAGGAAATCTCCCTTTTGTCTTTAGTGGCTTTCAATATGTTTTGTTTCATCCTTGATAATCTATAATTTCACTATATTGTGCATCTAGGTCTAGATCTTGGATCAAGGGCTTATTATTTATTTATTTATTTATTATTATTTTTTTGAGACAGAGTCTCACTCTGTCACCCGGACTGGAGTGCAGTGGTGCAATCTTGGCTCACTGCAATCTCCACCTCCCAGGTTCAAGCAATTCTCCTGCCTCAGCCTCTGGAGTAGCTGGGATTACAGGTGCATGCCACCATGCCCCACTAATTTTTGTATTTTTAGTAGAGATGGGGTTTCACCATGTTGGTCAGGATGGTCTTGAACCTCTGGCCTCGTGATCCACCCACCTCAGCCTCCCAAAGTACTGGGATTACAGCTGTGAGCCACCGTGCCCAGTCAAGGGCTTATCTTTTAACTAATTTTTAGAAGATTGTTAGCCATTATCACTTTACGTATTTTCTCATATCTTTTCAGTCATATATTTTCTCCTCTCTTCTGGTACTCTCCTTAGATAAATGTTGGAGTTTCTAATTTTCATTGTTCTTCAAGTGTTGACTTATCTTTTAAAGTTTCTTAACTTTTCTGTGCTATATTTAGGGAGATGTCTTTTTTCTTTTCCTCCAACACACTAACTCTCTTTTTGCTTGTGTCTATTATACTCTTTAGCCTACTGACTATTTTACTTTGATTTCATTGACTTTGTGTTTCATACCTACAATTTCTACCTTCTCTTTTTGACATTTCCTCTTTTTCTTGTTTGATTTTTTTTTGTTCCTGTTAAAATATTATATTTCCCTTGGTGTATTTGTCTGTTTTTACACTGCTAATAAAGACACACCCGAGACTGGGCAATTTACAAAGGAAAAAAGTTTAATGGAGAACTCACAGTTCCACGTGGTTGGGAAAGTCTCACAATCATGGCAGAAGGCAAGAAGGAGCAAGTCATGTCTTACATAGATGGCAACAGGCAAAGAGAGAGCTTGTGCAGAGAAACTCTCATTTTTAAAACCATCAGATTTCATGAGACCCATTCACTGTCATGAGAACAGCATGTAAAAAGCCACCCCCATGATTTAATCATCTCCCACCAGGTCCCTCCCACAACACGTGGGAATTAATCAGAGCTACAAGATGAGATTTGGGTGGGAACACAGAGCCAAACCACATCACTTGGTAATTCTTTGAACACTTTAAACAATGCTATTATAAAGTTGTAGTATTTTTTTTTCCCCAGTTTGCTTTATTCTCTGGTTTCTGCTCTGTGAACTTTCCTATTTGTTGACTTTTTGCACTGCCTCATATGGCTCTCAACTTCCTCAAATATTTTGTAATCCTTGTCCACACTGATTATCTGAGAGAATAATCTTCAAATGTTCACAAGAGAGGACCATCATAAAGCTTCACCAAGGGATTGGCTTTCATGTGGTGTCTCTCCCTCAAACTAATTTTTACGTTAGTTTTGGACTTATATACTCTATGCGGAGTGCTTGAATTCATACCATATAGACATGTGTAGCGGAAACTTAGTATTTCAATTTTTTTTTTTTTGAGACAGGGTCTTGCTCTGTTACCCAGGATGAAGTGCAGTGGTGTGGTCATAGCTCATTTCAACCTTCACCTCCTGGGCTCAAGTGATCCTCTTATCTCAGCCTCCCCAGTAGCTGGGACTACAGGCATGCACCACCACAACCGGCTAATTTTTATTTTTAAAAGTATTTTGTAGAGATAGGGCCTCATTATATTGCCCAGGCTGATCTCAAACTCTTGGGCTCAAGTGGTTCTCCTGCCTTGGCCTCCCAAAGTGCTGGGATTACAGACATGAGCCACTCTGCCTAGCCTCAACTTTTTTCCCCATATATATTTTAAAAATTATCTCTCAGGACCTGAGTCTATTGGCTGGCTTACAGCCATGACCCAGGTTAGCAAAGTGATATTTAGGTTTATATTTAAGAAGGGCAACATATTCCTGGATCTCAACCAAGTTGGTAAAGTCTATAAAGAGTACAGGCCTCTCCTTTCTGTCCTTATTACCTAATTTGCAGTAACATTCCCTCAGATGACACCAATTATTCATTATCTCTCACTGCCTAGCCCAATAACTTGAATCTAGTAGGTTTTCAAGTGGTAGTTGCCATTTTAAATCTGTTTTGCTTTGAAGATTGTTTTATTTTATCTAGTGACAAAGTAATGTGTATTCATTAAAAATTTAACATAGAAAAAAAGCAAACAAGAAAGAAAATTAAAATAACTTCTAATCCTATTTTCCAGAGATAACATTTTTGGGTATGTATTTCAATTTAGTAATCTACTCAACAGTAGTTATTGTGTGCTGCTATTTGTCAACATAATTCTAGAAAATGAACTTCTCAAAATGCCCACATAGTTCAATTTTTAAGTGCATATGTATCTTTTTATTTTTAACAAAATGAGGCTATTTATTTTTTCAAAGGGAACAAACTAAATGATATCCAGTTGGAAGTGTGGGATGTAATTTATAGGTTGTAATGAGGCATACTTATATTTTTTCTTGTAATACTCTCTTACACATAATGACATTTTGACTTAGAAATTTTGCTTGTATTCTATTTTAATAACCATAGAACTACATGTATTTATTTTGTCATTTATTTATAAAACTCCTGGGTACAATCAATATTTTTCTGTAACTAATTGTACTTTTAGTTTTCCATTTATACTCTTTAAAAAACTGCTGTTTAATAATCCCACATGGAACATCACTTCATTGTTGGGCTTATTATGCCATCTCTTTATTGCCAATAAGTCCAATCTCAGTCAAGTGTTTTGGTATGATTTATAGATTCATTACACATAATTACTCTCCTTCCTGTAGTACATGTGGCACTTAAGTATGTCATTTTATTAGTTTGACTAAACATCATAGAGTAAATCTTATTAATACATTTTATGTATGTCTAGGGAGAAGAAATTAATGTGAGCCCATGGTATAACTAAACTTGTTTTGTTCCATTTAAATTATGATTTTAAATATCCAAGAGTAGGACAGGCGCAGTGGCTCACACCTGTAATCCCAGCACTGTGGGAGGCCGAGGCAGGTGGATCACCTGAGGTCAAGAGTTCGAGACCAGCCTGGCCAACATGGTGAAAACCCATGTCTACTAAAAGTACAAAAAATTAGCTGGGTGTGGTGGCGGGTGCCTGTAATCCCAGCTTCCTGGGAGGCTGAGGCAGGAGAATCCCTTGAACCTGGGAGGTGGAGGTTGCAGTGAGCTAAGATCGTGCCACTGCACTCCAGCCTGGGCAACACGAGTGAAACTCCATCTCAAAAAAAAAAAAAAAAAAAAAAAATTTCGAGACTATAGAGGACAATTCTTTAAGAAATTAATTTTATTAAAATTACTTAGAGGCTGAGTGTTTAGATCTCCTGTAAGAAAAACATCCTTTCCATAGAGACAAATTATTCATGAAGAAGATGAATGATAACTAAAGCATCACGACTTGGTTTCCAAAGACTGTTTTGCCTATATCTTCTTAAAAACAATGAATTTGAGTAATACATGCACATGTTCTTATTACAAACTAAACAAAGTAAATGGAGTTCACATTCCTTTTCACAGTTTATGGCTGGCAAGAGTTTGGTTTACATCTTTCCAGTTCATCTTCTAGGCAACACGTATGTTTATACAAAAGGTTTTAGAACTTTTTCCATGTTAGTACATATTTATTTGCCAAGGAAATTTGTAAATGATTTTGAGAGTGTCATTGGACATTGTTCAGGGAAGGAAAAGAAAGTCATGATCTTTTTTCAATTTTTCTGTTTTGACTTTGAAAAGCAGTAGGAACAAATCACAAGAAAATTCTCCATGACCCAAATATGCACAATGTATTCTCCTGAGATTAACAAAAGCAGGTATTACCTCTAGCTTAGGTGATTAGCCTTGCTTGCAGGTAACCATGTCATAGAGTTCTGGCCAGTGAGGAATGTGGTCAAGAAGATGTTTACAGGCACCACCTTTCCCCTGTCCAGCCTTGTCTTTTCTTGAAAGGGATGTGAGAGCTGCAGCTACAGTGTAGCAGTGATCATATAGCCAAGGAAGGCCAAGAAAATAATGGACACATTGCACCTGCTATCATAGAGTCACTGAACCAAGGTCAGCAGTCTCTTTATATATATTATATAAACATATAAATATATAATATATAAATATATAATATATAAATACATAATATATAATATATAAATATATACTCTCTATATATTTTCCATATATAAATAAATATATATATTTTAAATCGATCCCTCTTTGATTTAAAAAAAAAACAAAAAACAAAAAAACAAACCTCTGCAGCCCAAAGCATTCCTGACTGTTAGAGTAAGTTTCTAGCGATGGATTTTCAGGGTCAACGAAATAAGAGGGTTATTATGTCCCAGGGGAAAGAACACTATCAGGCCAATGAAACTACCTCACCATGGCGTGGTGGGCCAACACTTTCACCTTATATTTTCTCTGGAAAATAGAAGTGATTTTAATTTTTTTTCCTGTTCTCTCTTTTCTGCATCTTAAATTTTGAATGAATACATATTGCTTTGTCATTCGATAAAATATGTGATAAAACAATCTGTAAAACAAAATGGATTAAAATGGCAAATACTGCTTGAAAACATACTAGATTTAAGTTACTGAGCTGTTAGGAATAACTACACTTCTACCTTGATCCTGCTGCTAGACATCCTGGTGAGGTAGCAGTAGAGGAAAAGAGACTCACAGAATAGTCAGGCAGACTCCACGGTCACAGAAGTGGCTGTCTATCTTTTCAGAGAACAGTGCTGAGAGAAGTGATTAGGCAATTGGCAATCCCTCATGTCTGCGGCTCTGATTCCTTGGGCACTTGCTAGTACAGCATAGCAGGGAGTATACTGGTCTATATATAGGAAAAATTGGGATCTTGTCCTAACCGTGTATATAGTTTTCTCTGACCCTTCAGAATAAAACTGTATTTGAAATCAAGATATGGATTTATTTCTTTACTTTTCTCACTAAAAAAAAAAGTTTTTTTTTGAGAACTAAGTATATATTAGTTTAGCTCCCTACTGTGATAAAAATCAAACTCTCTTTGAAGGGAACAAGTAAACGGTATCGAGTTGGAAGTGTGCAGTGTAACTGACAGGCTGTAATGAGGCATACTTATTTTTTTCATTGGTGATATTACCTTAAGCATAATGACATTTTTACTAATAAATTTTGATGTGGAACTACAGTTCCACAATTAACTATTAAAATGTTTTTATTGTTCACTTCTTTATAAAATTTCTTGGGGACAATCAATATTTTTCTATAACTAATTGTACTTTTAGCTTTCCATTTATACTCTTAAAAACTCTCAAAGTCAGTTTCGTCATCCCTGTAAAATGAAAATGGTGATTATCTTCTCTTCCCACTTCACAGCATTGGGATCCTCAGATAAAACACCATGCGAAGGAGTGCTTTGGAAATACAAGGTACAACAGTGTGGTTCCATGTGGTTGTGAAGTGAGGGTGGTTCTACAGGCACTATCTGCCTCATGGCGTTGTAGGACATGAGATAATATATGCAAACGTGGTTTGGAAATCAGAGAGGACTGTGTAATTGTAAAGCATCATTGTATCACTCAGAAGGCTGGTCATGTCGGAGCTGTTTTGGGGGGAACATCTTGGCATCACAATGCAGTACTTGAGCAGAAAGGTATTTTACATTGGTGTTAGGAAGGGAGAGATGCATTATGAGGCATTTACTATGTGTGTAGCTCTATAATGAGCAAGTTTATTTCCATTACATTATATTTTAAAGACTAGTTTTTTAGAGCAGTTTTAGATCCAGAGATTTCCCATATATCCTACACAGCATAACCTTCTTCATGGTCAGTATCCTCCACCAGAGTCATACATTTGTTATAATTAATGAATCTACATTGACACACCCTAATCACCCAAAGCCTGTAGTTTATGGAGTTAGACATATATATAATGATATGTATCTATCATTATAATTTCATGTAGAGTATTTTCACTGCTCTAAAAATAGGCACTGCCGCCGGGCGCGGTGGCTCAAGCCTGTAATCCCAGCACTTTGGGAGGCCGAGACGGGTGGATCACGAGGTCAGGAGATCGAGACCATCCTGGCTAACACGGTGAAACCCCGTCTCTACTAAAAAATACAAAAAACTAGCCGGGCGAGGTGGCGGGCGCCTGTAGTCCCAGCTACTCGGGAGGCTGAGGCAGGAGAATGGCGGGAACCCGGGAGGCAGAGCTTGCAGTGAGCTGAGATCCGGCCACTGCACTCCAGCCTGGGCGACAGAGCGAGACTCCATCTCAAAAAAAAAAAAAAAATAATAAAAATAAATAAATAAAAATAGGCACTGCCTATTCATTTCTCCCCTTCATATTATTTCATATTGACTTCTATCCCATAAAATAATCTCCATTTTATGTCTAAACAATATTATATTACTTGCTCAAGTGAGAAATCTGGAATTCAAAGAAATGTCTGCTTGGCTCTAAAATCGATGTTTCTGTGGCTGTCTTCTTAAGTAGTAGATGGTTTGAGTTTGAAGTGATGGAAGATGCAAGTTCATAGCATCCTGGATTAATGCTAACCTCAAGTAGTTGTATTATACTAGACATGTCATTTACTTTCTATGATTTTTCTTCATCTGGAAATGGAGGTTTTAAAACAGCAACTATTTTACTAAGGGAATTTTCAACTTCCAAATTGTGCTGAGGCCAATTCCCTAGGGGGATGGCGGAGTAACAAGAGGAAAAGAACTGAATGCCAGAATTACTCATGGAAAAGAGCAGTGCCACCATCCTAGACTAGCTGGATTGCTATAATAAAGATAAATAAATGCTTTTTAGGCCATTTTATTTTGGGATCTTGGTGTTAAAGAAACTTGACCTTTCCCTAAGTACAGGATATCTGGGATATCTTTATCACTAAGAAGACAGCCAGACCATTCATGATGGATCTGCCCCCATGATCCCAATACTTCCAACATTGGGATTGCATTTCAACATGAGATTTGGGCAGATATAAATAACGATATCAGTCTGCCCCTTCCCCCTCCCAAATCTCATGTTCTTCTCACATTGCAAATTACAATCATGCCTTCTGAACAGTATCACAAAGTATTGATTCAGCTCAGTGTTAGCTCAAAAGTACAAAGTCTCAACTGAGATGAGGCATGTCCCTTCCACCTATGAGCCTGTAAAATGAAAAACAAGTTAGTTATTCCCAAGATACAGTGGAGGTATAGGCATTGGGTAAACATTTCCATTCCAAAAGGGAATAATCAGCTAAAAGAAAGGGGGTATCAGCCCCACGCAAGTTTGAAACCCAGCAGGGCAGTCATTAAATCTTAAAGCTCCAAAATAATCACCTTTGACTTCATGTCTCACATTCAGAGCACACTGGTACAATATGTGGGCTCCCAAGGTCTTGGGCAGCTCTATCTCTGTGGCTTTGTAGGGTTGGCACCCCAGGCTGCTCTCATGGGCTGGAGTTGAATGCCTGTGGGTTTTTGGGAGCAGGATGCAAGCTGCTAATGGAACTATCATTCTAGGGTCTGAAGGATGGTAGCCCCCTTTCCACAGCTCCACTAGGCAGTGCCTCAGGGAGGTCTCTGTATGGGGCTCCCAGCCCAACATTTCTCCTCCATGCTACCCTAGTAGAGGTTCTCCGAAAGGGCTCCACCCCTGGAGCAGGCTTCTTCCTGGACACCCAGCCTTTTCCATACATCCTCTGAAATCTAGGCGGTGGCTCCCAAGCTGCCTTCACTTTTGCATTCTGTGTACCTGCTGGCTTAACACCATATGGAAGCTGCCAAAGCTTATGGCTTACACCCTCTGAAACAGAAGCCTATCTGGAACCCTGTGGGCCAAGGCTGGAGCCAGAGCAGCAAGGATGCCAGAAGCAGTGTCCTGGGGTCCTGAGGCTGCACAGGGCAGCAGGGCCCTTGGCCTTGCCCATGTAACCATTCTTCTTTCCTAGACCTCTAGGAAATGTTGGGGGGGGTGCGGTTACCATGAAGATATCAGAAATGCCTTAGAGGCCTTTTCCTCATTGTCTTGTATATTAGCACTTGGTTCCCTTTTAGTTATGAAAATTTCTCTGGCAATTGGTTGCTCCACAACCTACTTAAATTCCTCACTTTTAAAAGCTTTTTCTTTCTTTACCACATGGCCAGGCTGCCAATTTTACAAACCTTTATCATCTTTCTGTTTAAATACAAACTCCAACCTTAAGTCATTTTTTTTCTCCCACATCTCAGTGTACGTTGTTAGAAGCAGCCAGGGCACATCTTGAACACTTGGCTGCTTGGAAATTTCTTCTACCAGGTACCCCAGATCATCACTCTCAAGTTCGAACTTCCATAGAGTCCTAGGGCATGGACACAACATAGTCAAGTTCTTTGTTGAGGCATAACATGGGTGACCTTTGCCCCAATACAGAGTAAGTTCCTCATTTCCATCTGAGACCTCATCAGCCTGGATTTCACTATCTATATCACTACCAGTATTTTGGTTGCAACCATTTAACTGGTCTCTAAGAAGTTCCAAATTTTCCCTCATCTTTCTGTCCTCTTCTGAATTCTCCAAACTCTTCCAACTTCTGCCTATTACCCCGCTCTTTGTACCAATTTTCTATATTAGGCCATTCTTGCATTGCTATGAAGAAATACCTGAGACTAGGTAATTTGTAAAGAAAAGAACTTTAATTGGCTCATGGTTCTGCAGGCTGTACAGGAGGCATAGCTCCAACATCTGCTTCTGGGGAGGCCTCGGGAAGCTTTCAATCATGGTGGAAAGCAAAGCAGGAGCAGGCAATTCACATAGTGAAAGTAGGAGTAACAAAGTGGGCATAGGGGAAGTGCCCCACATTTTTACTTGACCATGTCTCACATGAATTCAGAGAGACAGCTCACTTATCACCAATGGGATGGCCCAAGCCATTCAAGAGGGATCTACCCTCATGATCCAGACACCTCCCACTAGGCCCCATCTCAGGCATTGGGATTGCAATCCAACATGATATTTGGTGGGGACAAATATCCAAACTCTATCACCCCCAAAATGCAAAATATCTTTATCAAACTGTGAAAAGGATTCTGAAATTAATACAAGAATATAAAACTTTAAAGTTGTTTCTTTGTTTTAATTCATGTCCTGTGATCACGCCAGGTACTAGTGTACAAATATATATAATAAAATTACCTGAGATGGTTCATTGATATTAATCTTGCCATCACATATCACTTAGGCCTGATTTCTGTCTTTATGTCTGAGTTAATGCCAATAGATTCTGAACTCCAGATTTAGACATTTATTGGCATATTTCAAATGGCAAGTGTCTCAGAATATCCAGAACGTATAAGATTACCAGGGGAAACCACTGCTTCCCAGAAGGAGATTTTCACTGTATGAGATGTAGTATGAGTTCACTTGTAAACTAATTGAGGTCTGTGAATTTCAGGTGTTCATGGGGGGAGGTAACCAAATTGTACTGATATCTCTAAAGTTTAAATTACATCTGGATCTTGAAAAGCAGCTCTCCAGTGGTCTGAATAGCTGAGCTTCTCAGCACATCTCCTCATCTACGTTAACCAGATATTCCAGTTTATTAGATATGGATGGGGCCTGGGAGTTTGTAGTATTTGAAACCTGCTAAGTGATTCTGTTGTGAAGTCAATATTGAGAATTACTTAATTTGATGAAGGGAAATCTCTGCAGATTAGTTTTGCAAGTCAGTTATTAGGGAGGTTTCCATATAAAAGATTCCCTTATTTTTGGTCAACATTTTCTGTATACTTAGCCTGGTTGTTGTCGTCTACTGTTTATCAGCTCTTATTATGTGTCATGTCTTAATTTACATTATCTTGTTTAATTCTCATGAAAATACACTTTATACATATAGAAACTGGGGCTTAGCGAAAGTAAACAATTTGGTCAAGATAACTTAGTAACCAGTAGTGATGAGTCAAACATAGGTCAGCCTGAATCCAGTCTCTATATTATCAATCATTACTTTTAATTCTTTCATAGTTTTAAGGGCAGACTGAAGAGAATTCTGTGACTCCCCTTGATATAGTTTGGCTGTGTACCCACCCAAATCTCACCTTGAATTGTCATGACCACCCCCCATCCCCTGGAGCCATGTGGAGATCGTTGAATCATGGGGGTGGTTCCCCCATACTGGTCTCGTGGTAGTGAATAAGTCTCATGAGATCTGATGGTTTTATGAATGGGAGTTCCCCCTGCAGATGCTCTCTTGCCTGCCGCCATGTAAGAAGTGCCTTTGCTCCTCCTTCACTTTCCACCATGATTGTGAGACCTCCCCAGCATTGTGGAATTGTGAGTCCATTTAACCTCTTTTCTTTATTAAACCTCTTTCCCAGCCTTGGGTATGTCTTTGTTAGCAGCCTGAGAATGGACTAATACCCACCCCCATCCCCTCCATTTATGCAGTGAAATGATGTTGGCCAAAAACAGACTGTGCTCAGTTAGCTCAGCTGTGTATACTTAAAGGTATTTGGTAACAAGGCACATTAGTCAGGTGTACATTTTAAGCTGAACATAGGAAGAGCTACTTTTGCTTTATGTGCTTACGTTTTTTCACCTGCATACTGATCTCTCATCACCTGTTAAGTACTTTTTGTGTCATACTGAATAAAATAGTTCTGAAAATGTTGGAATAGCTTATTAAACAAATGTCTTTGAGACATAAAATGTCAAAGCTTAAAGGAAACCTAGAGGTCATCTCAAGTCAAATTCTTCATATTGCAGGGAAAGATAATGAAGTCCAGTGAGGCTAAGAGAGTTGCCCAGGTCATAAACCTCTGGAGGGCTGAGCTGAGCCCTAAACCCTGTGCTCTGAGCTCTGTCCAGGCTTCATTCTACCACAATCACAGTTGTATTGCTTCAGTAGAAGAGGGGAAGAGCCCTGGGCTTGATGCCATAGCCACAAACAAAGTTCCAAGTCCTTGGATGATTGCATTGAAGGTAGAGGAGCTGCCGTGATGGATCTGAGTAGAAGAATAGGGATGAACTCTAAGCAGTAAATTTATTCTACTTATTAGGAGAGGGTAACTACCCTCTGAACAAGTACCTTACAAGAACTTTTTTAAAGATTCTTTAAAAAAGTTTTTTTGATTAAACAAACAAAAATATTGGGCATTGCCATTGTTCAATAACATACTAACTACACAGCCTGCTTTTTAAGATCCTTTACAGTCTGGTTCAAACCTTCTTTCTAGGTGCCTCTTTTACTATTTCCCTGTGTAAAACCCAAGATCAAGTCATGAAGTAACATTTTTTATTTTGATCCTACCTTGTATTTTTTCTATTCCATTAATATGCTCAGCCTGTTCCTTCTAGCTAGAATGTCCACTTTCCTGACCTGTGATCCTTACCCATTAAAATCTTATCCACCATTAAGGCCCAGATCAAAAACCATTCCCCCCCTGCACAAAGAGTCTCCTCTCTCTAGCCAGCAGTGATTGCTCTATAAATGTAAAATTTTAATAGAATTCCTATCATCTTTACAAAGTAGATTTGGATGGGCTTGTCTGCCTTACCCCACATCCAAACAGCTGTGGCGTCTGGTGCTGGGGAAGATGCTTGTGAAGAAGATAAGAGAAACTGATATTTTCTCTGGTTTTGACCCTAAGAAAGGTTGATTTCCTGTTAAATCAGGTTTTTTTCACCATCATGGATGGATTTTCATTGAGAAATAATTTCCTGGAGCTAACTATAATTAAATTACTTAATCACTTCTTTATAGAGCAGGGTTAAGCCATTTCAAAAAAAAATTTCATTCTATTTTTATTTTAATGAAACCATTTATATTGAAATCAATTTTCTCCATAAATTTTACAACACAGATTAAGTTCATCTATTAGTCTAATATTGGAGATTAACATTTTTACTACTGTCAGTTTTCTTTCATATCTATTTCCTGTGTACAAACAACACCCAATTTCCTTGAGTCAGATTTTGCAGATCTCTCTTTTTCAAGAAATGCTTGATACTTCCAACCAGTTTTAGTCATTGGTAAATTTTAAACTCATAACTGTAGTCATCAGTTTGAGTTTATAGTGACTTTCACTACCAGAAAGATTGATTAGAAATTGGATATATGATTAATAGCCATAATTTAATTCTTGACAGACATGACAAAGAGAATTAGTAATTCAAAGGTGTAGAATCTGGGACACTGGGGAGTAAATTTCGGGATCAAAATATTCTGCCTTGGTCAATAAATGGGCAAGAAATCTAATGAATATTATACAGTGATTACTAACCAAGGGGAGAATTCTGTATCCTGGAGCAATTCTTCCTTCAGTTACTGAATGCATTTTGATTTAGGCGAGGGACAATTTGTCTCAGGCTTCACTTGTTTCTCTCTCAGCCTGGCCCCTGCTGAGCTCACTCTTGCAGCATTGACCTTCCTGTTTTTTCTTAAAACTCTCCCTGTCTGCCCTGTCAGTTCTAAGCCTTATTCTATTTTATGTCGCTTTATTTTATTTTCCTCTTTCAATCCTATTCTTCTCTCTCATCTTTACCTACTCCACCTCAAAATACATATCATTTTATTGTTTTTGTGTTGCATATTTTTGGAAATATAAGTAACATTTTTACTCTAATTTTGGGTGGTATGATTTTGAAATTGCAATAATGCATTTAGCTCAGAGTTTCTTCCTGTTTTCTATCACTAGAGGATATCAATATCATGTAGTGGTTAGAGTTAGATGTCCTGGTTCTCAATATTTTCTTTACCACTTATTAGCCATCTGACCTTGAGCAAGTCTCTTAAATTTGCTGTTCTTCAGTTTCCTCATAAATAACCTGGGAACAATGACAACATCTATCTCATAAGGTTTTTGCAAGAAGCAAATGAATTAATAATGTCCAGTGCTGAGAATAGTGCCTGACACATAATAATTGCTACATGGGTGTCAGCTATTACATTGTTTTATTTGTGTTTTGTCTCAACTCTCTGTTTTTAAGATCAAACCATTTTGGTGTTACACACTTTCCTTATTCTGAATCTGCCCCATGTTCCATGGTATGCACATACTCGACTTTATTTATGCAATAGTCTAATAATGACTGCCTAGGTTGCTTTCAATTTTGTGCTTTTTTTCTTTCCTTTTTGTTTTTTTTTTGGGACAAAGTCTCACTCTGTCGTCCAGGCTGGAGTGCAGTGGTGCAATCTCAGCTCACTGCCAGTGAGCCGCCTCCCGGGTTCAAGTGATTCACCTACCTCAGCCTCCCGAGTAGCTGGGATTACAGGCATGCACCATGCCTGGCTAATTTTTGTATTTTTAGTAGAAATGGCTTTCAGCATATTGGCCAGGCTGGTCTTGAACTCCTGACCTTGTGATCCACACACCTCGGTCTCCCCAAGTGCTGAGATTACAGGCGTGAGTCACTGTGCCCAGCCAAATTTGTGCTATTACAAACACAGCTGCAATGAACATGTCCTCTTAGAGGGCTGTGTAGGATTTTTTCCCATATGATGGGATCATAAAATCTACCCCCACTTTACTTCACTAAATACTTCCAGGTGTTTTTAGAATGGCTTTACCAGATTACACTCCCACAAGTGCACATTGTAGCTCCATGGATGTGGCGAGTTGTCCTTGGCTTCTGGTCCCACGTATAGGATCTGCATCTGCATAAAATCACCCCGCTTAGCCTCCAGTTGTTGCTCAGAGTCTTCAAGGATATTGCACATATACTCACGATACAAATTCATTCTGATACTTTGAGGTAAAGTCGCTTTCTTCATTCCTACTCCAGCCCCATTCAGTGAAGTTTCCAGCCCCCACAGCACCACAACTGCCTTTACAGGGTCTTACAGCTGCTGCTCTTGTCAGGGACAACACTGTTTTTACCTCTGCACTTGGCAACTCTTATTGCTTCCAGAGATGGTGGCATTAGCTCACACCCTAGTTCTGCCTTTCTCTGCTGCCTGGGTACTATCACCACTCCGCCATCCTCTACTATCTCTGCCACATCTGGATCCCCAGTGGTCTATATCCTTAATGTTCCAGGCCTACATTATGTTCTCTGGGTCCCTCAATGCTCCAAAGCCATGGAATTTTCCATGGAAAAGCAGCAAGAATGCCTGGCTCCCCTTCTGTGTTTCCCTCTGCTTAGTCTGAGACAGCGGTGTGTGTATGCATATATGTGCGTGTGCATGTGTGTGTGTGTTTGAGTGGTGTGTTTGTTTTATGGAAAACAGTCCTTTTAGTTTTTTCTTTACTCGCAATGTTCCTTTGCAGTCTTTAGGACTCAGATACTCCTCTATTGTGGTATGTGGACCACAGGTGACATGTGATGTGATTTTAAGTAGCATAGAGATAAGAGCAAGTTAAAAAAAAAATGCATCATTCCAATGAAGTCAATGTGATGGAAAATATTGAGCAAACAATTCAGGTGGTGTGAGAGTTAAGAAAAATTGTAAAAATGGTATGCAAAGTAACTAAAGTTTAAGAAACACTGCCCTCAGATAAGGTCTAGAATTTCCTCAGTCCCTAATGTAAACATTTTTCTGGAGGATACAGCTCCCCAGTCCACCGCATATGCCTAGGGAAGTCTAAAACTCTTTGGTGGGATACAGTTTAGACTGAACCCGGGGTCCCCAACTCTAAACTGTGTAGCATCACCTGGGGACCCTTTCCTGTGGCTTTACTTCCGTCCTTATTTCTTTTTCATAGCATTTCTTCTTCTATCTTTGATTCCTAGAGTTTAATACATTTGAATTCAATTAAATTCAATATTTAGTGAGAAGACAGACCTTTATCTAGGCGTTTTTATTTTTTTATTTTTATTTTGAAATAATTTTAGGCTTGCAGAAAAGTTGCAAAACAGCATGGAGAGCTTCTTTCTATTCTTCACCCAGCATCGTCTAATGTTAACATACAGGACCATCATACAATTATCAATACCAAGAAATTGACATTGGACAATATGATTCACTAAACTACAGACTTTTTTTTGGATTTCACCAGTTTTTCCATTCATGTATTTTTTGTTGTAGGATTCAATCTAGGATCTTCGTCATGTCTCTGTACTCTCCTCAGATCTGTGACAGTTACTGTCTTTCTTTGTCTTTCATGACATGTATACTTTGGAAGATTATTTATAAAACATCCCTCAGTCTGCATCTGTCCAGTGTTCTCTCACTAATGGGTTGAGATTGTGCAGTTTTTGGTAAGAATGTC
Source organism: Macaca mulatta (assembly GCF_049350105.2). Lineage (NCBI taxonomy): Eukaryota > Metazoa > Chordata > Mammalia > Primates > Cercopithecidae > Macaca > Macaca mulatta. The sequence goes on from NC_133408.1 coordinate 184,788,942, forward strand.
ACCGAAGTGACGTGACCTTCTCAGTGTACCTTAGGGACACGTGATGGCTATGTGCGTTATGACAGTTGATGTTAAGCTCAATTACTTGCTTAATTTAAGGTGGTGTCTGCTGGATTTCTCCATTGTGAAGTTACTATTTTTCCTTTTTGATTAATCAGTGTCTTGGGGGGAGATAGTTTGAGACATTCCAGTTTCTCAAATTTTCACCCACTAGTTTTAGTATACACCAGTGGGGTCTTGCCTGCAGACTGATTACTGTGGTGGTCTAATGGCCCCTTTCTAGTTCTCTCATTCCTTCTCCACTTATCAGTGGAAATTCTGCTATAAAGAAGAGATATATTATCCCCACATTTTTGATATTTATTTTATTCTATGGGTTAGAATAGTATTTATTTGTATATTCATTTGTATTTGCTCAAATATTTTCAGCTTTAGCCATTGGGAACCCTTTAGTTGGTTCCTATGTTCTTTCCCTTTGCTCTCTCATCCTTTTGGAATAATTCTTTACCTTATGGCTCTTCAGGATCATCTTGTTTCCCTTCTCTGAGCTGTAAGAACAACCACTTCTTCAAATGTTTCCTTTTATTGGAGAAAGTATTTAGAAACCAAATTGTGGGCCAGGCACGGTGGCTCACGCCTGTAATCCCAGCACTTTGGGAGGCCGAGGTGGGTGGATCATGAGGTCAGGAGTTCAAGACCAGCCTGACCAACATGATGAAACCCCATCTCTACTAAAAATATAAAAAAAAAATTAGCCAGATGTGGTGGCAGGCACTTGTAATTGCAACTACTTGGGAGGCTGAGGCAGGAGAATCACTTGAACCTGGGAGGCGGCGGTTGCAGTGAGCCAAGGTCATGCCATTGCACTCAGTTTGGGCGACGGAGCGAGACTCCATCTCAAAAAAAAAAGCAAAACCAAAATGTGGGTCCTAAGATGTGTTAATTTCTACTGGGTATTATTGCTTTTAGGTCCTCTCAACAGGCAGAATTAGGAACTATATGTATGTATATTAACTCATGCATCTGCCTGCCTGCCTGCCTGCCTACCTCTCCCTCCCAAACAATACGTTCTAGGTAGGCACGTCTTTGTATCTTGCTTTTGCTTTAACTGTTCTCTGCCTACTTCACTCTTAGGTCATATTTTTTCATTGGATCTGTTTTTTTTTTTTTCATGGGATTTTTTGTTTCCCATAGGAAACATATTTATATCTCCATCAAAATCTATCTAGTAAAAGACTGGGAGTTCATACTAATACCTCCAATTCCAATCCAGCAACACAGGATTTATTCTGGTCTTCTTTTTCCTTTTTACTGTTTGTATTTCTTTCTTCATGAGTGAAAAACTTGCCTTTCATTATCTATAAACTACTTATTTGCTTAATATTAGGATACAATTAAACGATATTTAAATTTTCTAACCTGTGCCCCTTCAAGAAACGAGTTTACTCACCCAAGTACAATATTCATATATGGTTCCTTCTGTCTTCAGCCTCAAAATGTCCAGTTAAAATACTGCTTTAAAAATGTACTAAGGTTAGTTGTCTTTTTCCCTAATCCCTTCACTGTGGTTAAAAAGGATATTATGAAACAGAGACTGCAGTACTACAGTCGTGACGATTTTTTGGAGGTGAGGGTGCAGTGGCACAATCTCAGCTCACTGCAACCTCTGCCTCCCACGTTCAAGCAATTCTCCTGCCTCAGCCTGCTGGGACTACAGGCATGTGCCACCATGCCCGGCTAATTTTTATATTTTTAGTAGAAACAAGTTTTCACTATATTGGCCAGACTGATCTTCAACTTCTGACCTTAGGTGGTCTGCTCGCCTCGACCTCCCAAAGTAATTGGATTACAGGCATGAGCAGTCATGAAGATTTTTAAAAACATATTATTTCTTCAGGTATGCAATTATTGAAATTTATGGCAAATGCCCCCAGTTTATCTCCCAAATCTGATCTGTACCTGGCCTCTACTTTTCTATCTTAGGACCGCTAAGAAATCTGTTTGTTCTTTCTCTTTTCATTAAAATCCAATCCTTGATCCAGCTTCAGTTTTCCCACTGGACACTCAAGAAAACAAGAGTCAACTGGCTATTTTTGTTTTCCCCAGAGCCACGTAATTTGCTATTACCAAGCTTCTGTGACTCTCCATGTTTTTCTGATTTATGTCAGAACCTCAGGTAAAAGTTTAGCTACTGAAACTCTTATTTTGGGGAAGAAGCTAATAATGAAAGTTTTAGGAGACTCAAAGACTTCTTTCTCCACTGATTAGGTGGGTATGGCTGCAGGCTGGCCAGTGATGACCGTTATATGGCATAGACCTAGAAAAAGTTTGGTTAGATGAGAATAAAATTCCTTGGGCCCAGAATTCTTCTAGTAAGAAAGATCAGTCTAGGACAGAGTTGCCAAGGGGATGTTTGTCATTTCCCCGAGAAACTACCACATTGAATTGTGGGAACAACAGGAATCCTTGCAAAAGACAGAATTCTGATGTCATCTCAGATTAGTTTTTCTTCTAGCTTTGCAACATTCTCTTAGCTTTCACTGTTGTTACTTCTTTGACCGTGATCCCTCGGATCCAGCTAAGCACATCTTCACCAGCTCAGCCAGACACCACTGGGACCACACTGTATCTGGTGTGTCTCTGACTACTTGCTTTAATGCCCAGTCATGACCCCAGTTTGCCATCTCTGTTCTACTTTTGCTCATGTAGCAGCCCTACCCTCAGCCGGGGTGGTGACTCTGATGCTGAGTGCACCCTTAACCCAAGCAAAACAGTCCAGGCAGGTACTTTTCTGTATCTTGTTTTCACTTTAGCTGTCCTCTGCCTACTTCATATTTTTTTTATTTGATCTGTTTTTCCATGGGATTTTTGTTTCCATGGTAGAAAGTAGTAGGATCTCCTGTTTACCCATCACCAAGAGAGATTTACCTATAGCTCTAGAGATAAATATATATTCATATATATTTATATCTCCATCAAAATACATACACGATAAATCCTGAGCCTGATCATAAGGAGGATGTGACACTGGGCCATCACCTACACTGTCATCTACAGTTATTAAGCTGTGAACTGTCTTCAGCGGCCTCTCCTCACCCTGCTGATTTTCATAATGTTTCATTAACTCTCGCTATCCATACTTTTTGGCTCTTTAGACATATGTTTGTTCCTAAGGGGAGAGTTGAGGATTTTGGTCTGAGTGAATTACAAACCACAGGTCCCGTTGGCATAAACTAAATTATTTCTATCTTCTAAGCCTAGGTTCTTCCACCTCTATAAATCTCTAGAAACTTCGCCATGTATATCTTTAAATTTATGCATTTTACTCTGTACAAAGATTATTTATACTTCTTCAGTTACTTTGACTTACTCTTCAGAACTGCTCGTGGCAATGAAACATTTAGTGAGAAACCATATAAAGACAATTAATTTGAGTTTCCCCCCATCTCTGTTCAGATGTGAATTGGAGGCATGGAGAGAGTCCAAGGGGAGAAAATTTGTGAGTAGATGGAACTCAGCTTTTGGGAAAGGGACTTTTAGTGCTATCACTCATCAAGCTTTATTAGGCTTCTGATCAATTTCTAATTAAAGACAACATGAATCCTCATATGACAAGGGGAAAAGGTGATTCCTAAGTAAAGTACTGAATGTCTTGTCTCTTAATTCCCAATCTGTCAAAACAAATCAAAACACTCACTGGTAATTTTAATCTAGACCCCCACAATTTTTTTTTTATAGGCCTTGTTTGCTTTTAGGTATAAGAAATCCCAAAAGTTCTTCCTGCATTTTTATTCTATTGTTCAAGATCATTTTGGAAAAAGAAATATGTTTCAGATCATTTGGTGAAAAGATGACAAATGTTAATTTTATTTTAGACTCTATAGATATAATTTTATATTATTTATTTGTGGTGGATTTATTACTTTCACATTTCTGCTTTGGTATAGCATAATAATTGATCCCATATTTCTCAGATAAGCCGGTAAGGAATATATCATTTTGATACACTGTAACTCTATAGGAAAAAAACCCCAGTATTTCTTTATGAAATACTAAACATAAGTTTGTTTAATCAAATTCCTTTGGAAGACAGGTGAGAAGGGAGAAGGGGGACAATTTATTATGAAATAATAAGATCAATTTCATGTCAATGACCAATTAGCAGAGATGCAGTTTATCACATAACATGTGTGTCCATTTTAGATAATTAAGTTTGTTTCTCAAACCAGATATTTATAAGTAAATTCTGGGCTTGTTTTATGTTTTCCCTGTGTCATATAAATGATAGTTATGGCTAATCCATTCACAGAACTACCAAGCTAGAGGGGATCTTAAAAATACTTTAGCTAACTTCCCATTTTATATATGGGGAAACTGAGGGAAAAGTCAAGAGACTTAGTATCTTTAGCTACTTTTCTACTTTTTTAATAGCCTTTGCCTAATTCAAATAATACCATGTTCACTCACGTCACTTTCTGTATGCTCCTCTGCTTTTAAGCAGGTGTTTATCCCATATAAAGAAAATGGAGATCGAGGGAGAAATACCTACCAGATAATCAGTACAATTTTCTATGAAGAGTTTGTGAATCTGGTAACACAGTCCTTGAAGCAGGATGAGAATGACCTGTTCCCACTATTGCCTGGCTCCTTCCTTCTTGAATAAGAGTGTGAACACTGGAGGGGGTCAGCTGATGCTTATTCCAGTCTTTCCACCTGGATGCTGCCTCCTTTACAACACATATTTGAGTTTATGCTTTCCGTTTATTGTTCAAGTAAAGGAGTGGCAGAAGTGTGATGTAAGACCACTGCTATGGTGTCAAGGCACATCATTGATGGGTGCATTTCATAAAGTTATTCAAATGGAACTTTAGCGACTAGAGATAAGAGCTGGAATGGAGGCAGACTGTCAGTGAGTGGAAGTGCCATGCAGTGGAAAGAAGGCTGGTTGAGAAATTCAGCCCGAGCTCTCCTTCTACATTTGTCATGAGTTGTGTGATGTTGGGCTAGCCAGTTAAACTTCCTGGGACTAGTTTTCTGAAAATGGTAAATGAGAAAGTGGATTAGATGAGTAGTTGGTAAACTCAAAAGTCCTTCGAGGGCCATGGGGTTAAAACAAGAACTCGAAATGGCTAAATATAAAACAATGAGGAGCCATAGAGCCCGTGAATGGTGCACACGTACCCTAAACACATTCAAATGAAAATGGATTGAAAACATTTTACCAGGTATTGGTAAAGATATAGAGCAACTAGAATTCATATATTGCTGGGGAGTATGTACATTAGTTCAGTTGTTTTGGAAAACTGGTTGGCAGTTAAAAGTATAATTTTGGACTATTACTTGTGAGCTCACAATTTAACTCCCGTGTAGAAGCACATCAGAAATCAATGTTTATGTCCACCAAAAAATGTATAAAAACTTTTCAGAGCAGCTTTGTTCAGGCACAAAAGGTTATATATTATTCCATCTGTGCAAAATTTAAAAATAATCAAAATTATTCCAGGGGTAATAGTTGTCAGAATAGAAGTAATTTTGGGTTATTTTGGTTATGTAAGAGTGCTATAAGGGATCATATATTCACATGCACGTATATGTTCATCACAGCACTACTCACAACAGCAAAGACATGGACTCAACCCAGATGTCCATCAGTGGTGGACCGGATAAAGAAAATGTGGTAACGCGGCACATATGCAGCCGTGGAAAAGAATGAGATCATGTCCTTTGCAGCAACATGGGTGGAGCTGAAAGCCGTTACTCTTAGTCAATTAATGCAGGACCAAATGTTGTGTGTTCTCCCTTGTAAGTGGGAGCTAAACATTAGGTACACATGAACACAAAGACAAGAACAGTAGACATTGAGGCCTGCTTGAGGGTGAAGGGTGGGAGGAGGGTGAGAATCAAAAAACTACCTATCAGGTATTATGCTCATTACCTGGGTGATGAAATAATCTGTATGTCAAACCCCCACAGTATGCAATTTACTCAGGTGACAAACCTGCACATATGCTCCCTAAATCTAAAATAAAAGTTAGAAAAAGAACTTTATTTTTTTTTATCCATTACAATATTTTAGAACTTTTTATTCAACTTTGCAACACCATGTAAATCTTTTTTTTGTTTTGTTTTGAGATGGAGTACCCCTCTGTTGCCCAGGCTGGAGTGCAGTGGTGCAATCTTGGTTCACTGTAAGCTCCGCCTCCTGGGTTCAAACCATTCTCCTGCCTCAGCCTCCTGAGTCGATGGGACTACAGGCACCCGCCACCACACCCAGCTAATTTTTTTTTTTTATTTTTTAGTGGAGACGGGGTTTCACCATGTTAGCCAGGATGGTCTCGATTTCCTGACCTCGTGATCTGCCCGCCTCGGCCTCCCGAAGTGCTGGGATTACAGGCGTGAGCCACCGTGCCCGGCCAATACCATGTAAATCTTATTTCTTTTTTTGATCATACATTTGTTATTTCTGAAGACAATATATTTAAAGAAAATTAAAACACCCCATCAAACACACCCCCTGCCCCCGTCCCTCCCCCACAGAGTAGTATAAGAAGCTTTGTGAGAATTTTCTGTATCTTGATTGGGGTGTAGTTATATTAGGATATACATATATAAAAGTTCACTTAACATGTGGACACTTCACTGTAGCTCAGTCATATGTTGATATATAGAAAGAAAAATTAAAAAAGGAAGAAAGAGAAGAATTAAAGAAGAAAATAAAGAAAAAAAGGAAACATTTTGTTGGGGAAAATAAAACCATCTCTATAGACAGAATTCTGCCTAGAGACTGCCACTTTTCTATTCCTGGATTTGGTGATCTTTAAAATCCTCTTCAGCTATAACAGGCAATGATTGTTTGAATAAGAACAAAATGTAAGGTGAAAATTTGAGAATGGCAAAGTAAAGTTAACACCAACTTTTATGGCCCAGTATTATGATTGTCAATGGGCCTATTAACAAGAAAATGATACTCACTATAAAAATTCTAAATTGCTGTGTCAAGTCCCCACTTTCCTTACGCGACAGCTATGGTTACCTTGTGCATCATAACACTGACTGTAAATTAGGAAACTCATTTTACTTCCTCCATCTGCAGAGACCAGTGCTTACGGAGGGTGTGTTTGAAATGGATTTTACAATTCAAATTTAGTTGCACCAAGTCTTACCACTGAGCAAAAATAAAAATCTTCCCTCTGCTATTGTAATCAAAACAATACCCTGGCTTACAGCTCTGTGTACGTATTGCAAGCAGAGTGATTTAGGTTAAACTCTGATTCAAACATCTAAGAAATTTAGGAGCAGGTAAAACCAGCATCTGCTTTATTGGTATATTTGGTGGGAGGGAAGGAATTGTCACCCACATGTTGGGAAGAACATCACCTTCTTCCAAGTTTTTTTTTTTTTTTTAATTTTATTTTACTTTAAGTTCCGGATATATGTGCAGAACGTGCACGTTTGTTCACAGGTATACATATGTGGTGGTTTGTTGCACCTATCAAGCCATCATCTAGGTTTTAAGCCCCGCATGCATTAGGTTTTAAGCAGTGACGGGAAATCCACAAAGTCATGCTTTACAAGAAATTATAATATTGAGTTACGATACCTTGGCATGATTATACTTTCTTTTGTATAAATATGGCCTCAATTTAAGATTTTAAAACTCTTTGAAGAAATGAAAGAGCTAGCATTTACTTTACTTTTTATGTATTTTTAAACTTTTAGATTCAGGGGGTACACGTGAAGGTTTGTTACACAGGTAAACTCATGTCATGCAGGTTTGTTGAACGGATTATTTCATCACCCAGGTATTAAGCCCAGTAACCAATAGTTATCTTGTCTGCTATTCTCTCTCCTCCCACCCTCAACCCTTAAGTAGACCCCAGCGTCTGTTGTTTCCTTCTTTGTGGTCATGAGTTCTCATAATTTAGCTCCCACTTATAAGTGAGAACATGCAGTACTTGATTTTCTGTTCCTGCATTAGTTTGCTAAAGATAGTAGCCTCCAGCTCTGACCATGTTCCCACAGAAGATATAATCTCATTGCTTTTTATGGCTGGATAGTATATACATAGTGTATATGTACCACGTTTTCTTTATCCAGCCTGTCATTGATGAGCATTTAGGTTGATTCCATGTCTTTGCTGCTATTGTGAGTAGTGCTGCAATGAACATTTGTTTGCATGTGTCTTTATGGTAGAATGATTTATATTCCTCTTGATATGTGCCTAGTAATGCGATTGCTGGGTTAAATGGTAATGCTGCATTTAGCTCTTTGAGGAATCGCCACACACTGCTTTCCACAATGGTTGAACTAATTTACACTTCCACCAACAGTGTATAAGTGTTCCTTTTCCTCCGTAACCTCGCAAGCATCTGTTATTTTTTGACTCTTTAAAAGCCAAAACTAACATTTATTGAGCCTATAATATGTATGCAGCTCTTCTGTCCTTCATTGAATTCTAAAACACTCTTTCACAGGTGAAGACAGTGAGCCTTTGGGAAGATAAACACCTAGCTCTTGGTAAGATACTCAGAATTTACCTTGAATTTGTCTGACTCTAAAGCTTGTTTTCCTTCTACTGCATCCTTCCAGTGGCTCCTCTAAAGGAAAAATTGACATTTAAAACAATTTGCGGCCAGGTGCTGTGGCTCACACCTGTAATCCTAGCACTTTGGGAGGCCAAGGCGGCGGATCAGGAGGTCAACAGATCGAGACCATCCTGGCCAACATGGTGAAACCCCGTCTCTACTAAAAATATGAAGATTAGTTGGGTGTGGTGGCGTGTGCCTGTAATCCCAGCGACTCAGGAGGCTGAGGCAGGAGAACCACTTGAACCCGGGAGGCGGAGGTTGCAGTGAGCCAAGATCATACCACTGCACTCCAGCCTGGTGACAGAGCGAGACTCAAAACAACGGCAACAACAACAGCAACAAAAACAATTTGCTCTGTGTTTGGAGTCACCTTCAACTTTAAATAAATGTTAAAAGTACTGGCATAAATATTAGACCACAGAGTTAGTTTTCCAAGAGATACCACTTGTTTCCATTTCCTATGAATCGAAGTTACTTCATTTTTTCTTCTTTCTGTTTGGTAGAAGTTTGACCTCAGTCAATTCAAGTGGTACCTAATTTTGGGTAATCCTCATTCTTGAGGTTACCCATTAATCTTGGGGGGGTTGATGAGTGTGGTGCTTGTTTATTATCTGTTCAGGCTGCAGGCTGGCCTGTGTCACTAGACCACGTGGGTTACAGCCGTGTTAAAGTTTAGGATATTCTCAGGTATGACTCCACGTCTGATACTTCTTTGATCCTCTGTAAGACTTGGGGAAATTTGAATACTTTTTTACTGTTCTCTAGGTCAAGGGAAACTCTGCAGGCTGTCTCTGGCCATGGTGCCATATCTTTTCTACCCATCCTTAGCACTACAGAACTTTGCCTCTTTGCTGGGATGGGGGTTGTTGAGAACAGGGAGATGACTTTGGGCTCTTGTGCTTTTTTCTAAGCTCTCTTCTCTTGAATATTTAAATATTTAACGTGTTGTCACTTTCCCTTCCTCACCCTTATGACAGAAAGCTTACAGTTGAGGAAAGGAGGATGGTAAAGGTATTAAATAGCACATCCTTTGAAATCATTTTTATGTTATACGGAGACTTATTTTGGCTCCCTCAATCAGTTTACCCATAACAACTCTCCCTAGAGAAAATGAATGCTCAGTTGGGATTAGAGAAATCAATGGGGAAAAAAACCTTCACAGAGACTGTGAAAAGTTAAACATATTCTCTATGTCATGCATATAATCAACACTCAGTTAATACCTAAGTTAAATGAAATATTACAGAAGAGGTAATATATTTGTCAACCTAAGGATTTTGAAACCTAGATGAGCATCAAAGTCATCTGGGAATATTTTAAAATTCAGATTTCTAGGCTCCATTCCTGGAGTTTCAAACCTAATAGATTTGAGGAGCAGTTGATAAACTCTGTTAAAAAACAAACAAATACCTCATATAATTGGACAAATTTGGGAACTACCAGCCTAGCTGATCTGACTACCCAGGTATATTCAGTATTAACCTATGAAGTGCAGAGCAGGGTGCCAAGAAAATAGAATATTGATAAGCATTTTGGTAGTAAAAGAAATATGAATATATCTGAAACTTAGTAGGACATGCTTGGAAATATGGCACATAAACTTCTTTTGTGCATACATTTTATTTGTCTCAAGATCAAGGAATGGATTTGGGGCATTTATAACCCTACCTCTTCAGAGACTCTTTGCCTTCTTGATTTTTAATCCTCTCTCCACATCAAAACAGGCAGAATTTGATGCAATTTACTTTAGCAAAAAAACTAATTTATATACATGTGTTAATTCCAAAGTCATTTGAACTTTACCATTTTGTTTTTCATATTGAAATATAAGGTTTGTGTTCTAGTAAAAGATTAGTTGGAGAACCAGTCCGAGAGACATTTTTAGAGCTGGAATGGCCTTCTTGTTTCAAAAATCACATTGCATTTGAGGCTTGCTTTAAAATTAAATGTACTTTAGTAATTTTAGTTGTGCTATGGTGATGGTGGTGGAGGAGGAGGATGGAGGAGACGAGACAACAAAAAGCCCAGGATAATCCCACTTGCCTGTTTCCCTTCATGTTAATTAATTCATGCATTTATCCAAATACTTATTGATAGACATGGTTGGCAGTAACTAGAAACAAGAAGATCAGTGTATTAGTAAGGGTTCTCTAGAGAGATAGAACCAATAGCGCGTACCTGTGTGTGTGTGTATCTGTGAGTACATATCTGAGTGTGTATATATACATATGTATACATATACATACATTTATATTCTATAAATAAAATACATATCTGTGTATATACATAGTATAAGTGTATTCTATATGTATTCTACTTATATGCATTTTTATATATGCCCACATATGTATTCTATATATTTGTATTAATATTTTACATATATAGACACACATATATATTCTAGTTATGTGTGTATATATGTGTATATAAACACATTCTATTGTATTCTATATGTATTGTATTGTATATATAAACACATTCTATTGTATTCTATATATGTTTGTCTATATACGTGTGAAATATGTACAAGAGGGGATTTATTAGAAGCACTGTCTCCATGATTACAGAGGCTGAGAAGTCCCATGACAGGCCATCTGCAAATTGGATACCCTGGACTGCCAGTAGGGTGGTTCAGTTCAAGTAGAAAAGCCTCAGAACCCAGAAAGCTGGTAGTATAACATCTAGTCCAAGTCTAAAGGCTTAAGAACCTGGGGTTGAGGTGGGGATGACTGGTAGAAGTCTTGGAGTCCAAAGGCTGGAGAGTGTGGAGTTCTAATATCTAAGGGCAGGAGGAGGAGAGCACTCCAGTTCCAGGGGGAAGAGAGGACCCATTCACCTTTCCTCTGTTATTGTACTAGCCAAGCTTCCAGCCAATTGGGTGGTGCCTACCCACATGCGGTTGTATCTTCTCCACTCAGTCCACTCAGACTCACACATCAATCTCTTCTGGAAACACCCTCACAGAGACACCCCCCAAATAATCTTTTACCAGCTTTCTAGGTATTTCTCAACTCAGTGAAGTTGACATCTAAAACTAACCGTCACAAACAATAAGATGTGGCTTTGACTTGGGAAAATGTATAGTCCAGGGAAGGAGATGGATATACAAAAATTTCAATAAAACTTATGTGTTTTGTTAGAAGGTCTCAGTGGACCATTATGTGCAACATATAGCCATGTTTAGGGACACTAAGAAATGTTTTCTAGAGACAATGAATTCAAGTGGAGTCTTGAAGAATGAATACAATCTTCTGGCGAAGGGGATGCAGAGAGGGAAGGCTGCTTCATGAAGAAACAACGTGCAAAGGTGGAGTTAGGAAAGTAAAGGGTGTGTGTTTAGAGACAGAATTCTTAACGTGATATAGCTGGAAAATGAGGAGAATGGCAGGATACAGGACTTGCACAGGTTTGGAAGGAGAATGGCAGGATACAGGGCTTGCACAGGTTTGGAAGGAGAGTGGCAGGATACAGGGCTTGCGCAGGTTTGGAAGGAGAATGGCAGGATACAGGGCTTGCACAGGTTTGGAAAGGGCCCAATATTCACATCAATGATGTTAAACTTGGTTCCGTGGGCAGTAAGGGACATATCAAAGGTTTTTAAGGAAAGGAGTGACAAGACAAGGTTTATAGGAAAAAAAAATACATACTGCAAGTCCGTGGGGGATGAATTAGAGGGAGAAGGTGGTAGGGGCAGAAAGACAAGTTAGTACAGGAGCCAGAAGATAAGTGCTTAAAATAAAACAATTACAGAGGAAATGAGAGAAAAGATGATTTGGAAAGTAAAGAATTAGAATCGACAGGACTTGGTATGAGAACGTCTCTATTCTTAGTTTGGATTCTCTCAGATGCTAACCCTGAGATAAAGATGTGAGTGGGTGAAGTACAGAAAATGCTGGAAGGGAAGTGGGAGAGGGGCGAGGTGGGGGTAATGTGGCTAGCGGTGCCTTGCTTCCTCATGACCACAGCAAAACTCAGGGAAACCTGGGAAGATGTGCAGAATATGTTCCTCAGAATTCTCCCTCCTGGGGAGTGAGGGAACTTCACCTTCAAGTGGAGTAACAGAGAGAGCAAAATTGTATTGATTTGAAGAGTGAATGGGATGCCTGAAAATAATAAAAATGAGTCTAAAATCGGTTTAATCTATTGTTGAGGAGAAAGAGTGAAGGCAGCAGTTTGAGAAAGATACAAAACCAATTTAAAAAATTGGGGCGATTGAAGTTTCCTTGTTGGCCAAAGGAAACAACTTAGCAGAAAGGGACCGAAGATGAGAGAGAGAGAGAGACTTGCCATTATGGATGGAAAACATTTCCAGACATGTTGGGGCTGCAGGTGCCAAGCCACAGCTTCAGCAGCTGCCTCTTCTGAAAGAGAGAAGTAGATGGACACTTTGTCCTCTCAGGTGAAATGGAGAGAAGTGAGGACTGGGGAGGCACACAGATACATTTTTCGCTGGAGGGAAGCTCAGTGGAAGGAGTTCATGTCTGAGGGTTCCATGTTTCTGTGCAGTAAAGAAAAGAACATGAATGAACCTAAGATAGCGATTTATCTTCATCACAGACACGAAGAGCAGGAGGCTTCTGTGTTCGTCACTGGATCCCTAACATCCTAAAGTGTGGTTGGAAAGAAAGACTCCCCCTAAACAGTTATTGAGTTTAATGAACGAACTAAAAGTGAATCACACTTCACCGATGCTAAGAAGCAGGTGGCTGCTTTGTTCATCACTGGATCCCTAACGTTCTGAAGTGGGGCTGGAAAGCAAGATTCCCCCTAAATAGTTATTGAGTTTAATGCAGGAACTAAAAGTGAATCACACTTCACAGACACTAAGTGCAGGAGGCTTCTTTGTTCGTCACTGGGTCCCTAACATCCTGAATTGTGGCTGGAAAGCAAGACTCACCCTAAATAGTTGTTGAGTTTAATGAAAGAACTAAAAGTGCATCATACTATACTAACAAGAAAAGTGTAAAAAATATCTGGGTTCAAATCCCATCTTGCTGTATCACATTGAATAAATTACTCAATGTTAATTCCTAGGGATACAATGATGATTCAATATTATTTGGTAGATAGAAAAATAAAAAGTAATTATACATAATTTTTATTCTGCTTGTTACACATCCCTAATAGTAAGTATACCTTGATTGTAGGGTATGAACATTTCATGAACTTTCCTCTTTGTTCTGTCCTATTATAAAGGAAAGCGTACATTAAAGCTTGACTTTTTATTCAAGGACTCTTAAATTTTATAATATTCTCCAATAAAATAAAAATAAATTATTTGAAAACAAAGAATTTGTCATCCTAGGATGAAATATGTATGCACATATTTTCTTATTCTATTGGAATTAAATATAGTACCCAAAGTTTGAGAAGGAGGTTATTTAATTATTTTGGATTTTAAAACTTCCCTAAATGTTATTCAGCACTAGGAGGAATCGCTAATTTCACAGAAAGCTGAATTAATATACAGCAGATTTCTGAGAAGTTAGAGAAAGAAGAGAAATCAATAGAGTGAGGTTTAATCAAGATAAATGGAAAGCAATCCACTAGGGAAAGACCAAATCTGAAGGAAAAAAAAAAAAAAAGATTATAAGCCAGAAAATATAGGTTAGAAGTCATTAATGTGGATGGAAAAAAAAGGTGCTAAGGTGATAGTTGTTAATAAATTTGATGTGAGCTCACAATGAGATCCTACTGCAAAAAATGGATGAATGTCATATAAGAAAGTCTTCACTGATATATATAAGAGCAGGGGAGTAAATATCCCCTTCCCACCTTTTTTTTTTTTTTTTTTTTAAGCAGATTGCTGAGTCTATATATAAAACAATTCAGTTATCCTATGGCCCTCACTTTCTGCTTCTTGAAATGGCTGTGAGATTTAAGACACGATGCAAAACAACAATGAAAGTCGCCCACATAACTGGAGAATTATGAGGCCTGTTGCATCACACTGGACCACTTGCTCCTCCTCGGACTGCTAAATCTCATTACCCTCTGTGCCTTTGCTGTTTTTTTCCCCTCTGCCTGCTCCTACATTCCTCCATTCTCTGGGTACAGAAATTCATTTCATTCATCGAGGGCAACCTCAAATGTAACCCCATTGGTGAAGACTTTTTTGAATTCTGCTGCTGTGTTCAATATGCCATACTGCTTTCTGTCTGACTGCTTTCCCATGAGAAGCAGGATGGGGTGGGAGGAAAGTACTAGAATGGGAGAGGAGGTGAAGGGGGGCGTGTGCTATGGGTTTAACCTGGGCAAGGCTGGGTCTAGAAATTTTAGAATTACCTATATTTAAGGATCTTTACATTATAGGATCACTTTACATTATAGGATCACAAAGTAGAAAACACACTCTGTAAGAGATGCTCTTGAGGATACAGAGATGGTTGGGGGATAAATGACTTCAACAGACCTCCTTGAAAGCATATCAGTAGATCTCTACACCAGTTATCAAGGTTTTGTCTCTCAGCTCCAAATGCTTGATTAAGGGGCTAGAACATAAGAGTAGATCATCAAAATTCATCTGCTTGGTGGCTCTTTTTTGGGACATGGATTTAATACCTCATCAAGGACCCCAGGAGAGGAGGTATACTCTTGCCAAAGGACACGTAGTAGGAATATTGCTCCTTCCCATATACTGAGTGATATGGAAGGCTGTCAGTATTGAGTGGCTCTGCAGAAGATTCAGGCTGTCCTTGGATTTGGGTCATATAATCCAACTGACCCAATCCAACTGACCCTATAATATTATTGGTACTAGTGGTGATAAGAGATTCAGTGTAGATTTCACAGCAATTCCCAGTGAGAAAAGCACAACACAGGTCCCTGGAATTTGAAGCCAGACCATGGCAATTGCAGCAGAGAATTATAAGTCATTTTAGAAACAGTTCCTCCTATATAGGGATCCTGGTAGAGACTGAACCCTTGAGCGTGAGGCACCAAATGACTATGCATCTTGAACTACCTGTGATGGGCTAAGTGATGTAGGAACTGCAGAGCCAAAAAGTCAGATGGGTCAGCAGCTCTGGGTCACAAGATGGAAATGGTACATCCAGGAAGGGCCAGAGGATGTGAGTAAGACGCATAAGCAAGTACCTCAGATACCCATCACAGTACAGCAACAGACCTTACACTTACCACAGCGGTCATGTGGTGGGTCTGGTATGACTGGCTAAACAAAGAGGGTGCAGCCGAAGTTTTGTTTATGAATGAGTCCACTTGGTATGTGTGTGGAAGCTGAAAATGGATAGTGGTTACATTACAGCCACAATCAAATATGGCTTTGAAAATAGTGGAGAGGGAAAACCTTATGTGCAGACCTCTGAGCCATGAACTCCACTTTGTATGGAATGAGAAGTGGAACAACGTAAAAATATATGCAGATTCCTGGGCAGTGGTTAATTGCCTGGCTGGCTGGTCAGGGACCTGGAAGGAAAAGAAATAGAAGGTCAAAGACAAGGAGTTCTAGATTTGGAGCATGTGATGGACATATGGGCCCGAGTGTCTGTCTATCACACATTGACGCTACCAGGAGGCATTCACTATGAAAGGGTCATGGAACACCAATGAGACAAAATGGCATGGCCAGTCAGTGTTATCCAGCGTTTGTCACCAGCCTTCCTGGATCTGGCCCAATAAACCCATTACTGGAGTGGCCATTGTGTCAGAGATGAACACTGTGCATGGGCTTGACAACAGAGTCCCCATTTGCTGAAGTCTATCTGGACACTGGTGCCTCTGAATGTCTAACCTGATACCAACAAAGACCAACTTTGAACCCTCTAAGTGGCATTGTTCTTTGAGGAATCTGATTTGGTGGTAAGGAGCCTGCATCCTGGAAGGGACAGGGATTTGTCCAAAGAGATGCTTGTGTATTCTTGGTATGAATTTGCCTTCCTGGCCCTTAGTGCTTCAGCTAGCACTGTCATCCTGGTGCTTTTAGAATGCTTGATCCAGAAGTGTGGAATCCTACTCAACAAATCATCCCAGGTGTGATCCACTTACAGCAAAGGAGGTGTGAGAATGGGCCTACAACCACTGGATTTACTGTTTGTATCATATACTTACAGTATCAAGAAGTAACTGGCCTGTTGCTCTAACAGGCCTTCTAGCAATAGCCTTCTCAAGACATAGGTGAAGCTCCAGCTTGAAGGCAATGCTCCAGAAGGATGAAGAAGCACCATTCTCAGAATGCACACTACACATTTGAACAGAGACCTAAATGTGGTGCTCTGCCAATAATAGGAAGAATACATGGGCCTAGGTACCAAGGTGAGTAGCAGAAGGGTTCCTCTTGCCATCACCTCTGACATGCTGGAGGACATTGTACTTCTCATCCCTATAAATCTAGCATTGCTAGAGTTCCTTGTCTAAAGTGAGAGGATTCTTACAAGGAGACATAGCAAGAGTTTCATTCAACTGGAGCACTTTGGGCATCTTGTGGTCAGGGGCTCACAGGTAAGAAGAGAGTCATCATTTGGTAGGGTAATTGACACTGATATGCAGAAGGAGGTAGTGAAGCTTTCAGATATGGATGGTTGGGAGGAATGTATAGAAAGCAGATAATCTCTGAGCACATCTTGGTACTCTCTTATCTCAACATAACTCTAAATGGACATGTGCAGCAACTCTGAAGGAAGAACCATGTGAAAACCAAGAGATCAGACCCTTCAGAAATGAAGTTTTGGGTCACGCTACCAGGTAGGCCACCAGGGCCTGTGAACATGATAATTGCAGTGGAGGGAAATACAGAGATTCTCTAATTTGTTTCCCGTGTTACTGATCCCAGTTGCGTTTTTATCACAGTTCTTTATTAACTGTGATGCTAATTTAATTTGGCAAATATATTTTAAATGCTTTACAATTCTTATGCACCTCTCTGCTTTAGAATTCTTATTGTCTCTTTTTCAAAAATTTAAAAGTGTGGAAGTTTATATGACTTTCTGCCAAAGTTTCACAGCAATTTTTAAAAAATATCTTTCTGAGGATTCTTCTACTTTAGCACTTAGAAGTCTTCTCTTTAAGCCTTCTGCAAGATGTTTTCTTTTCCTTGTCCTGCAGTATTCTGAATTCCTGTTTACATATATATATATATATATATATATTTTTTTTTTTTTTTTGGGGGGGCTGCGGGGGGCGTGGTACGGAGTCTTGCTCTGTCGCCCAGGCTGGAGTGCAGTGGCCTGATCTCAGCTCACTGCAATCTGCGCCTCCTGGGTTCCCGGATTCTCCTGCCTCAGCCTCCTGAGTAGCTGGGACTACAGGCGCCCGCCACCACACCTGGCTAATTTTTTGTATTTTTGGTAGAGACGGGGTTTCACCGTGTTAGCCAGGATGGTCTCAATCTCTTGACCTCACGATCCGCCCACTTTGGCCTCCCAAAGTGCTGGGATTAGCGACGTGAGCCACTGTGCCTGGTCTTTTTACTTATATTTAAATGGTAAGAGTTCTATTCACATCTGGCACTTGTCAACCACCAGGGTATATATATTGTCCTTGGCTTTAATCTCTGTCCATTTGGCAGTAGGTTAAAGCTCCTTTGCATATTTTTAGCAGCTTGGCAAGTTGATGTGTTCAGCTCAGATTTAAATTCTTTCTGTATAATGAGCTCCACATATTTTCTAGAACTATACTGGCTTTAAGTCACAGAAATACTCCTAGGAAGCTTCTGTAAAAGCAAAAACAAAGTTTAAGATGAAGATGCAGAAGTTTATCTTGGAAACTGATGAGCAGTAGAAACCATTGGTCCAGGGATAAAATGTCACTTTCTTTGTCTCTTCTTTGCCTTTTGTTTGCTTCCTACCATTCTCTTCCTCTCTCCTGCCCTCCCCTTCTTGTTTCTGGCCAGTCTTCTCAAATTCACTCAACTCTCCTGCTATTCCAGCTGGTCTGGTCTAAACCACGACCTTCATTAGCTCTCAAATAGTGTGTCTTCTGTGGTGCAGCTAACCTGACTGATCTGAAATCTTCTTTTCAAATCTAAATTACCTAGGAAGGGAGTTTATTGGCTTAGTTATTTTTCTCCCATGGTGCAGTCAGCTGTTTCCCGTACAGTGCAGTCACATGGTATCAAAATAATCATTACCCACATAAAGGAGGGGAGAAAAATGGTTCTCTAAGAAGTGTGTGCTGTATGGTGTTGGGGCAAGGCATGGTCTGAGGGGTAGGCAGGAGGGGGCTGAATTGGCAGTCTCCTTACTAGGTGTTTATTCACTGTCATCCAGTGTGAACTCCTCTACCCTAGCTCCTTATACCTAGTTGCTTAACGATAGAAACAAATTGGAGAATGGAAAGTTCAGCCCCCAGTAAATACTGCTGATAAAGCTGTTCTTGTTTCCATCATTGTCTACTCCTGACCCACCTGGTAGAAATTTCAGTTTCCAGTTTTCCACCTGCCATTGCCAATTCCCTCATGTTCAGTTTGTTTATTGAAATTTGGAGTTTCTAACTGGATATAGAGAACTGGTATTGGACAGATAAGGGAATGTATGAGGCTACCTCAGAAAGTATTGTCTATGTAGGATTTGGAGCAATTTTCTGGTTTATTTTTTAAGGCATAGACAAAGAGGAAGGATGAAAAGGAGTATTTCTACTTGTTTCCAGGTGGGTGGTATCATAGCACAGGTGGCTCACAGGTGTCCTTCTATCCAGTCCTGTTGTCCTTGTCATCGATGGAGGTTTATTACAGATTTAGTTAGCTTTCACTTCTTATTTACAATATTGTGAGTTTTCATCCTTTTTATTTTCTTAATTTGGTATCATATTTTGAAAGTGGAAGTGAGGCCAGTGTTGGGGTCCCTAACCGTAATCTGTTTACAACTGAATATTGATTATACTATAATTTATTGACCAAATGATTTTTTTCTGTTCTGAAATAGTTACCTTTTTTTTTTTTTTTGCTAAGGAGTCAGCATATAGTTCAGTGTATACACAAAAAGGTAACAAAACAGTGATCACAGTGAAAAACTACAGTTATACCTTTGGACTGTAGAGTTTCCTCTCCTTTAATTTACATGTATTAGAAATGCTTTGTTGACTGAGAAGGACTAATTTTTATGTTAACTTGATTTTTATTTATATTTAATTTCTGAATAGCAGAACACTGTTAAACTTAATTAAAATAGGTTAAATAATTTAAAAAGCGATGCATTATTAAAAATAACGAGAATATCCATCTGTTGTGGTTAAAGACATAATTTGTTTTAAAATATGGGTATGGGAAAAATACAGTAATTCAGAAAATCAGCATGGGAAAGAACAAAAAACTTTAAATAGGCTTTCCCACCTGGCTACTATTTTTGAAACCCTAGCAGGTTATAAAAGGAAATTAGTATTTGATAAACAATTAGAAAAGTGAGTAGAGATCCAGTTAAGTAAATCAAGAAAAGTATTTTAAAAATATGAATGGAATAGTTTCAACATTATTTTGTAGAAGAATATTAATAAAGCCTACCAAGAGAGTCCTGAAGCGTTTTGTGCATTTTAAATGCTGTTGAGTCTTCTAGGTAATGATGCTCTATTATACGAAGAGTCAATATTTGTATGACGCAAGATTAAACAATAGATTGTCTGAATTGGCCTCATTCATTTGTCTTGCATGATAATATCCTCTGAATTGAGAAGCATATATTAATATTCATTTTGAGTTTTGAAGTGCCAAATTAGGCTATGAATCCAGACTAAAATATAGTACTGCAAATTTGAAAGCACAACAGCTGATGTTTAAGGGGTGCTGTGCTTTCTATATGGTTTGTTTGGCCCCTTCCAGTCTCATGTTGAAATTTGATCCCCAGTGGTGGAGGTGGAGCCTGGTGGGTGGTGTCTGGGTCACGGGGGTGGATTTCTCATTAATGGCTTGTTGCCATTCTCCACATAGTGAGTGAGTTTCACTTTATTGCTCCCCGCAAAAAGTTGCTTGTTAAAAGAGCCTGGCACCCTTGCCTTCTCTCTCTTGCCTCCTCTCTCATCATGTGATATCTGTACGTGCAGCTCCCCTTCCTCTTTCACTGTGAGTGGAAGCAGCTTGAGGTCTCACCAGAAGCTGAGCAGATGCTGACACCATGCTTCTTGTACAGCCTATAGAACTGTGAGCCAAATAAACATCCTTTCTTTATAAATTACCCAGCCTCAGGTATTTCTTTATAGCAATACAAATGAACCAAGACAAGGGGTCAGAAAACAAATAGCAAAATTCATGATGGCCAACAAGTTTCAACTTCAGCTGCTGAAGTGGAAGAATGCTTGGTAATGGGAATGAGAATTCTCTAATAGGGAAAAATGGTAAGTAACAAAAGGAGAAATTGGATAAAGCTTGGACAAAGAGATAATGTATTCAAAATATCTTATGTAATAGAAATGTAAATTGTGAGACATAATAATAAAAGAAACTTATCTGGAGCAACCATCCAACCTTTTTTTTTTTTTTTTTTTTTTGAGACAAAGTTTTGCTCTGTTGCCCAGGCTGGAGTGCGATGGCGTGATCTCAGCTCACTGCAACCTGCGCCTCCTGGGTTCAAGTGATTCTCTTGCTTCAGCCTCCCGAGAAGCTGGGATTACAGGCATGAGCCGCCACACCCAGCTAATTACAGCCGTCCAATCTTAGCAAAAGACTTTTACCAAGTATCTCTTTCAATAGATGCTGCCCATGTCCTCTTTACAAGAGATCTGAGCTGAATTTTGTGATCACCGTTCTGTTTCTTCTCATTATCATTTTACCAAATACAAATGCATCCCTAAGCAATGCATTATTCAGTTTCACAGCTTCTGAATTTTAAGAACTGATTTCATTATATATATATATGAATTTTGAAATTTGCTTCTGTCACTCAACATTTTAAAGATTCATTCTTGTTGATGTATAAACCTGTAGTCCATTCACTTTTACTGTTGTATAGGATTCTACCTTATGAATATGTCACAGTTTATCCATTTCCCTGTTGATGGGCATTTTTAAAAATAATTTTAAAAACCAGGAACAATGCTCCTATGAACATTCTTGTATATGTTACTGGACACATATGTATGTATTCTCCAGAACAGCACTGTCTAACCAAACTTTCTGCAGTGATGGAAATGTTCTATGTCTATGCTATCCAGTATTACAGTCAATACCCACAGGGGCTTTTGAGTACTTGCAATGTGGCTAGCACAACTTAGGAACTGAATTTCTATTTAACTTCCTTTAAAAAGCATGGATTTTATGCACTTAATAGCCAAAAAAAATCAATCCATAGAGTGTTGAAATTAATTTCTTTTGATGCAAAGATTGAGGGGAAGAGGGACGACACGTTAGAGCTTCATTATATATTTTGATTACTATTGTATTTCTTTATTTGTAGTATATTAGTATTTCTTTATTTTTTTTCCTAATGTTTTTCTGTTCCAAGATCCCGCATTACATTAATCATCATGTTTCCTTAGGCACTTCCTGGCTGTGACAGTTTTTCAGACTCTGCTTGTTTTTGATGACTTTGACAATTTTGAGTACTTGTTATATATTTTGCATAATGTCACACTATTGGGATTTGTCTGATGTTTTTCTCATGATTAGATTGAAGATTAGGGTTTTGGGTAGGAAGAGAAGAGTAGAGTATCATTTTATCACATCATATCAAGAGTACGATACTGTCAACATGGCTTATTACTGTTGACGCTGACCTGGCTGAAGTAGGTTTGTTTTTGTCAGGTTTTTCCACTCTGAAGCTACTCTTTACCATTTCTCACTGCCCCATATTTCCATATTGTTCTCTTCAGAACAAAGTCACTATGTGCAGCCTATACTTAAGGAGTGGAAATTATTTGGGATTCTTCTGCAAAAGCTTTGTCTTTTCTCTCTCATTTACTTTATTATTCAGTAATTAACTTATATTGTATGGATTCATGAACATTTATATTTTAGGTTATAATCTTTGTTGCTCAAGTTGTTCTAGATTTGGTCATTGGGAGCTCTTTCACGTGGTTCCTGTGTCTTTTTGACATAACTCCCATCAGTATGCATGTGTATGTGTGTGTACAGATGTGTATGTGTACAGGTGTGTGTGTACAGATGTGTGTGTGTGTGTGTGTGTGTTTTGAGCCCTGTCTTTCTCGCACTACAAGATGCTCCAGGCTTATCTTGTATATTTCCTATTCTAGCCCCTAGAATCAGCCATTTCCCCAAAGGACCTGGTTCCTTTTGTTGGAAAATGGTATTAGAGACCAACGTCCAGGCACTAAGTCTGCTCATTACTACTGCATATATTTTACTCAATTTTAATTAATTAAAATTTATATAGGTTTATGTGGCTAGTGGCTTCTATATTAGACACTACAGCTCTAGGGTACATTCTTAAGAATAGACTTGCTGAATCGTGGGATATGTGAATGACCCAGTTTACAAGATAATTCCTAATTGTTTTCTAAAGCGTTTGTACCAATTTACACTCTTACCAACAATGTTTGAGTTTCTGCACTTCCCAGTTTCTCACCAATACTTTGTATTCCAGACTACCAATTTTTTTGCAGATTGTAAATATTCAATACTAAAATGTTAGTATCAGCATATATTTTTGAAGTAGAAATTCAATGCCATCTTTTCAAAATTCATTACAAAATTACATCCAATTGGTTCAAGAGCCTAAGGAGACAACCTGTAGCTCTTGAATCGTAGCTATCTTATTACTGATGTATATGATTGAGGCAGATGTGATTATGGGGGGAAGACGTAAAGTGTAATGCTTACTCTAGGGTTTTCCTAGGTGTCCTTTATTAAGTGATAAAATTTCCCTCTCTTCCTAGTTTGGTGAAGTTTTCATTAGGAATGGATTTTGGCAAATTCTTTTTTTATTGATTGAAATGATCATGTGATTATTTGGTGTACCTGATCATATCATCATATGATTTTCCTTTTAGTTTCTTACTGTGGTTAATTACATTGATTAGCAGTGTAACTGAGAATTTTTAAATTATACCATTTTTAAATTATACCACCGGCTGGGCACGGTGGCTCACGCCTGTAATCCCAGCACTTTGGGAGGCCAAGGCAGGCAGACCACGAGGTCAAGAGATTGAGACCATCCTGGCCAACATAGTGAAACCCTGTCTCTACTAAAAATACAAAAATTAGCTGGGTCCGGGTGGTGGTGCATGCCTGTAGTCCCAGCTTCTCGGGAGGTTAAGGCAGGAGAATCTCACTTGACCTGGGAGGTGGAGGTTTCAGTGAGCCAAGATTGCGCCACTGCACTCTAGCCTGGCAACAGAGTGAGACTCTGTCTAAAATATATATATATATATATATATATATATATACACACATATATATATATATATACACACACACACACACACACACACACACACACAATTCATCCATTGAAAATATGCAGTTGAAATGTTTTAAAGTATACAATTCAATAGTTTTTGTACACTTCAACCATTACCATAATCAATTATGGATCATTTTTATCACTCCAAAACCCTATACCCATTAGCAGTCACTCCCCATTTCTCCCCACTTCCCTCTTCCTGGAATCTCCAGCCCTAGGCAACTACTAATCTACTTCCTGTCTGGATGGCTTTGCCCATTCTAGATATTTCATGTAAATGGAATCTTACAATATGTGGTCCTCTGTGACTGAGTTCTTTTACGTAATACTTCCAAGTTTAATTCATGTAACATGTACCAGTACTTCATTTCTCTTTATTGCTAAATAATATTCCATTGTATAATATCTCACAGTTTATTTAGCACTTATCACCTGACACATTGGTTAACCTTTGAATGTAAACCAAACTTATATTTCTTGGATAAACTCAACTTGGTCAGGATATATTATCCTTTTTATAAATTGTGGGATTCAATTTGTTAAAATTTGTTTAGAACTTCTGCATCTATTTCATGAGGGATACGGGTTATAACAGATACAATTTTGTTTTCTTGTAATGTTTTTGTATAGTTTGGGTGTCAGGATGATGCTGGCTCCATACGATGAGTTGGGAAGTGGTCCTTCCTCTTCAATTTTCTGGAAGAGTGTGTGTAGAATTGGTATATTTCTTCATCAAATATTTGGTACAATTTATTAGTGAAACTTCTAAGGTTGGAGTTTTATTTATGGAAAGGACTTTAAAAATTTAATTTCTGTGATAGATGGAGTATCTTGTAAGGCCTCCTAGAAGAAAATTAGGGGTTCTTTTGTGGATGATCTCTTCTTAACCCTGACATGATATTTTTATGACAGTCAGGCGTGTGCCTTTATCTTTTTGGACTTTCTATACTTATTGTAACTGATTTAATGATAAATTTCCAGGTACACCAAACAGCCTCAGAGGTTGGCTTCCCCTGTGGCTTGTCTGCAAGGAAAATACATTAACCACAGGATTTGAATGATAGGTCCCTTCTGCAGTCATTTTTTAAAAATGGAAATCAATAAATTGGTATTCTTATTTTATGTGTTAGTTTTGTGAGCTTGGTTAATGTGATTTCCCATATTTGTGCTGACATACCATCATAATCAACCTGCAAAGGTTCAACTGTGGCAAATTAATTAAAGGCTTGTCACTCTATGAAGACACTTGGGAGTTTGGAGGGGACCTGCTTTCGCTTATTCAACTCCTTTCCCTCTAAATTATTGTGATGGTTAACACAATCCTTTTCCTATTTGAGTTTCTAAACCTGCAATATGAAATACAATTCTGAGGGAAAATCATTTAGCCCTGTTCAACTGATATGAGAGAGGGAGAAAATATGTATAAAAGTTTTGATAGTATTTAAAAATTTAGCATTCAACAAATAAAAACTCAAATTCTTGAATTTTTGCTCTGGTTAAGGCATTACTACATGAAAAGATGCATCGTGTTGGAGAAGAAAATCAATATTGGCCTGTGAAAAACCCAAGTTAGAATATCTTGAATGACATATCACATTCAATAGAAAGTTGGCAGGTATGGATATCTAACTGTCCAGTGAAAGGAAATAAGGATCCTTGACCTTCTGTAGATCATAGGACATGAGAGAAGTTTTGGAACAGTGAACAAAAGAGCAGGAATTAAATGAGAAGTGTAATGTTCACCCAAATGCGTTAAGGCAGCCATTCCCAATCTTCTTAGCACCAGGGACTGGTTTCATGGAAGGCAATTTTTTCATGGGGTTGGGGTGTGGGTGGGTGTGGGATGGTTTCTGGATGATCGAAGTGCATTACATTTGTTGTGCACTTTCTTTCTACTATTATTGCATTGTAATATATAATGAAATAATCATACAACTCACCATAATGGAGAATCAGTGGGAGCCTTGAGTTTGCTGACCTGCAACTAGATGGTCCCATCTGTGAGTGATGAGATACAATGACAGATCATCTGGCATTAGATTCTTATAAGGAGCCCACAACCTAGATTGCTTGCATGCGCAATTCACAACAGGGTTTGCACTCCTATGAGAATCTGATGCCGCAGCTGATCTAACAGCAGGCAGAGCTCAGGTGGTAATGCCAGTGATGGAGAGCCAATGAAGCTTTGTTCACTCGCCCACTGCTCACTTCCTGCTGGGTGGCTTGGTTCCTAACCGGCCAGGAACTGGTGGTGGTGTGTGGTCTGGAGGATGGGGACCCCTGCATCAAGGGATTTTAGCTTGATTTCTTTGGTTGAAATTGCAAATAGAGTTTATAACTCTACTTATGTGAAGGACCTCAAAGTAGATGTTTAACGTTTTCTCATACTTTTCTTATTTAGATACTTATTTTTAGATTTTTGTTCAGATTTCTTTTATTTTAGATGTTATGACTATTTTAAATTTTATACCAATTATGTCCAATGTCATTTTTCATGTCTCATTTACCTGGTGTCATTTGCAAAATATTCCAAAAATAAACCACATCTTGCCAGCATGATAACTGCTGAAAGAAAAAGAAAACAAAACAGATTTTTTAAAAAAGTTGTAAGGGCCGATCTTATGTATAGGAGAGGAAGTTAAAACAATAGAAAATCTCATATATAGAAGGTAGGGGTATAAATTAATACGATGAGTTTGAAGAACAATTTGGCACTATCTAGCAGGTCTAAAGATGCATATACTCTGTGACCAGCAATTATATACTTCATTCCCATGATCTGAAGAAGGTGTCTGTCTGTCTATCTATCTATGTATCTATCTATCTATCTATCATCTGTTTTTCTATCATCTATCAAATATCTATTTTTTCTTATCTATCCAAAAATATGATTATTCATTACTATTCTTTGCAATTAAACTGAAGCCAATAGAAGTCGCCATTAATAGGAAAAATGAGTAAACTGTCATATATTCTTATAAGTGAACATTAATGGCAATTAAAGTGAATAAACTAGACCTTTAGCAACATGCATAAATTGCAAAAGGAAAACTTTAAGCAAAAAATAAAAGTTTTGTAAGGCTACATAAAGAATGATACAATGTATGCATTGTTTGGATACTTGCAAAACAATACTATATAGCTTAAGAATACACATTTTGTAGTTGCGGTATAACAACATGGGTGGAATAAATAATGCCAAATTCAGGATAGTGACTACCACTGGGAAGAAGAGAGGTGCACTCTTTTCTATCCGTTATGTCTTGTTTGTTTGCTTTTAGCTAGATGGTAGGTATACCTAGTTCATTATTGTTATTTTCTGTATATTTTGAATGACTGAAAATGTTTCCTAATAAGAAAAAAATCACTTTTAGGCTATTACTTCTATAGTGCTCATTGCCCCGAGAGAAACGACTTGCTTCATAGACAGTTAATCCTCTAGCCCTTAAATAGGAAAAATCCAAATTTTGGGGGAATCTTTACCTAGGTTCTCAGTTTTATTTGCAGCAAAATGTATAAAACTTGAAAATATATTAATGTAACTCTGAAATACAACTACTGGAAAATGTTTCATAACATTCCAATGACCCTCCATCAGTTTGAGTAATAAGAATGCAGAGAGAGTATGAAGCGTATGCCTTTTTACCACGTTATCCCTCTCTAATTTTATTGCTGGGGATGGCATAGCAGTCTGACATACATAATACCAAGGCAGACACAAAGCATTATTGTGTAAGAGTATTATTGCGTTATTACCATGATGCAAGTGAATTTACAGAATAGCTAAATAGATGAAGTTTGTCCCTTGCTTTGATGTTCTTATATTCTGCCCTCTTTCACCCCATGTTCTGTCTTCTCAGTTTGTTAAGGCAGTGATAGTTCTCAGACTTACACACTTCTAAATATTCCAAGTTCTAAAATTATCATTGCCTTACCAGGAAATAAAGCTCAATGGTTTAAGTTAAGCAAACAGACCTCAGTTAGTACCATATAACGGTCATATATACTGTATATGAGATAATATACCTTGAGCGACTCTATAAATTTAATCAATTTAATGAACTAATTACTATGCCATACTATTTTTCTATTTGTAGCAAAACTGGAAATGAGACTAGTTAATCTTTAAGATCTTTTCTAGCTCGAACATACACGTAATTCTATTTTATTTCCCCAATCTGCAATATTCTAAGGTATTACTAGGTGAAGTTAAGTAAACATGGCAGAGGAGACAGATTTAAGAATACAAGTCAGAAAAATCTCTTTTCTTTTAAAGGACTCACATCTAGGAATAGATAAATGGAACAAACAAAACCAGAACAGTGCATAGTAAAATATGCAATGCTGTTTTTCTTCAAAGTGATTTGCTATTATTAGCTATTGTATATTGGGCACCTGTATGTATCACCTCTAAACCTTGGAGTAATGAAAGACATAATTATCCCTACTTTATGTTGATAAAAAATGAATATTCAGATAAATTAAGGAAAATATCAAAGTTACCCAGATAATAGATGCAGAATTATAGTTTGATTCAGGTTGTCTGCATACAGAGATGATGCTTAGTTCACTATACTATATTGCCTGCATGACATGCACTTTCTAATTGATTTCTTAGAGTTATTTTTAAATAAAAAAGTAATCTTGCATTATATGCCTGTTGCCAACCATTACATGTAAACAATAAAAAATAAAGGAATGAAAGCAAAAGTATCCCTTCACAGCCCACTTCCTCTCAGTGTTCCCATCTCTTCCTTTACAATTTCAGATCATGCACACACATTATTCTTTGACTTCTTTTTAATGGGAAAAAATTTATTGTGATTATTTCCTATCTGTTCATATAAACTTACTTCAGTGAACCACACCATAATTTATTTAATTTTTTATTTCCTTATTTTTGGATATAAGTTGTTTCTATTTTTTCTTATAAAAATGCTGTAATAAATATATTTGCTTATATAACTGATCTCTTGTGCAAATTTCTCCTGTAGGAGAGTTTCCTGAAAGTCAGGTGCTATGTCATTAGAGCTCATGAACTCCAAAGCCTGTTCTCCCCATCTCACTCATGCCAAAGTTATTTATTTATTTTCCCTCCGTCTTTCCTTCCCTTGTTTGATGAAGTTTGTTTCACTAATGACTTGCTAAAGTCTGCTTTCTTGCAAAATTCTGCCTCAGTGTTTTTGATTCTTTAAAAATTCCAAGGATTGTTACTTAAAATTTTGTCTTAAAATTTGACATTAAAAAATGATTATAGAAAAAAAAACCCAGCATTGTGTGTTAATGGCCTATATTACATAAATGCCCCAATAATGAATATTATTTTAATTTGTTTTATGGGCATTCTAGGTAAATAAGGGTTGACCCTTGGGTGTATAATGTCTACTAGCGATGTTAGTTTCTTTTATAGAATTTAAAAAGTGATCTAGAAGAAATGATTTAGAAATTAAAGAGGAAGAATATATTAGAAATAATGGAATGAAAGTGAATTTTAGAGACACATTTGAATATCAGCTCTATCATCCCTTAGTTCTGTGGTTTTGGACAAATAATCTTTTTTTTTTTTTTTTTTACTGCCATAGTACTTTATATTTAAATTAGAGTAGTAGTAATAAGAATAAAACTAATAATACTAAATATATTCAAACTTTGTCCAAGCATTTTGCAAAGTAATTTCACTGGAACCTAAAAAAAAAAAAAAAAAAAAATAGTTTCACGGTCAAGTTAACATAAGAAACCTTGAGATAAAAACTTTTACTGCTTTTTTTTTTTCCCCACTGTATATCTCAGATGATTTAATATATGAATATGTTTCAGGAACCTGAAAAATCAAGAAATAGTTTGAAACAGTCTCTAAATGATCTCCAAAGCCTATTTTTTTCCTTTCTTTTTTTTCTTTTCTTTCTTTCTTTTTTTCTTTTTTTTAAAAACTACTTTAGAGGGCTTGAGCTGCAAATAACATATTTTTGGGAAATACTTGTAATATTTAAATGTAACCTATACAAAATTTCTGGAATATTTTAGATAGTAATGGTTTCTATTACTATTATAAATCAATTTTAAAAGTATAAAACAAAGGGCTATATAGGAGAGGTAATGGATATTAGAGATGAGGGAATACAAACAATATAATTAATAAAGAACACCCTCCCCAAAGTTTTAGGAGAAATTTTACTCAATAAATGAGCTTTAAAATGTAGCAAGATTTGAGGAGTTTAGAAAGTGAACATCAGAGGTATTCATTTTCAACACAGATGCATTGAATTTCTCCTGTCTTTTCCATCATTGTCCTATGTGTGA
The DNA here is from genome assembly GCF_049350105.2 of Macaca mulatta. Classification (NCBI taxonomy): domain Eukaryota; kingdom Metazoa; phylum Chordata; class Mammalia; order Primates; family Cercopithecidae; genus Macaca; species Macaca mulatta. Next base: position 184,819,132 of record NC_133408.1, read on the forward strand.
GCATATTAGCCTGAGAATAAAGAGCTCTAAAATCTTTCAACACAAAAAACAATAGAATGATGGCCTTGATGACAAGAAATGGGGCAGACACGATAAAAACAGGCATGTTGAGAATGGGATAATTAAACAAAGAAATTGGTAGGTGCTCTTTATTCCTAGAGTTTGATATATTTGTTTGCCTTTTTTTTTTCACACATTGACGGATTCCAGTGAAATAATGATCTCTGTTGATAATTTATTAATTCAGGCCATTTGCTATAAATACAGTAGGCGTCTATGGATTATTTCTGGTATCTTCTAATTGTCTAGTGCTTCTGATATTATTCTATTGATTGCACTTTTCCATTGTGTGTCCCAAAGGCAGAGAAGGGCAAACAGCAATCATGAAATATGAATGAGATGCCTCATTAACCTTTGGGCTTTTGAGTACTTGGAAGCATCTAATCTATGTCATTGGCAAGGAAAGCCTGGGAGCACTGCAGGAGGTAGAGGGGAGAGAGGAAGGACAGTTTCCTTTGTGGTTGGTAAACTCTTGTATGCCAAGTGCTGGCGAGGTGCCTGCTCTCACACAACAGGATCCTGCATTAAACTAGAGACTCTGAAATCTTAGTGGACAGAAATGTAATGCAGAAAGCTTGCTGACATTTAGATCAGGCTGTATCCCCAAAGATTCTGATTCAGCAGCAGAGGGTGGATTTCCATAATCTGCACTTTCACAGGCACCCAGATGATTACAGTCCAGGTGATCCATGGACTACACTTGGAAGAATATCCATCAGACTCACTCAACAAAGAGGAATAAAGCTGACAAAATTAGATTTCTTTTCTTTTCTTTTCTTTTCTTTTTTACCAGAACATGTAGAACTGTTTTTATTTTTGTATATTTTTCATTTGAGATAAATTTCCTACCAAAGTACATAATATTTGGATTAAAGCTATTACTTCCATATCACCGGAAGCTGTTTCATCTACAAAGAAGTCATTGCCATGTGGACTATTTAGGTCTCGTCTTCCCAGATTTTACAGTGGCCTTGCAGATGTGTAGTCATTATTGTGTGAACACTGTCTATTGCAGGGAGAAAACTCAAAAACTTAATATTTTCAAGTGTTAACAAAAAATGCTATGTGATACCAGAGGCTGACTACAAATGACATCAATGTAAATAGTAGATAGAGCTATTAGCCATGAAGTGATAAGCAGAGTAAAATAACAGCACAAGAAGATAGGAAGCCCAGTTTTGTAGGGGGCAGGTGGAAGTGCTTAAAAGAAGAAGAAAGTGAAAATTGTTTCCCATTACCTGCCCTGAAACAACTTTTCTGGTTCTCTCACAAACCATCTGTAGTGTCATAGATTAATGGGAACTGGGGAGGTGAATTATTTGACTCAATGTCTTCTTCCTACCTTCTCTTTTTCTTTGTCTGCTGTAACCTCTCTGATTCCATAGCTTTTCGTTTTATAGCCAAAATCCTAGTTAATTACTTGTATAACAGTCACTTTCTCATACTCACCCTGTAGTCTTTACTCTCATTTTTTTTGCCCCTTTACACTCCTGCCTCATGCCTCATGAAAATCTATAATCACCTTCCTCTTTCTCTCTCCAATTGTGATCAAAGAATAACAACACAATTGTTAAGCATAAGAATTATGACAGAGAAGTGCATTATAATAAGAAAAAGAAAAGTCATATGTTCTGAAATACTAGCTATAATAATGATAAGCAAAACAGTGTCACTGGGATATAAAGGGCCTTGAAAATGCTCAGAACATTTGCAGAATTCCTAAAATAGTCTCCATCTACCAACTCATTCTCCACTAATTAAAATTGCTTTGCCTCAAGGAGTCACTTTCAAGATAAACTATGTTCGATTAGAAAAGCCATATTCTATAATTTTTTACTTTTATTCCACTTCAGACTTGTATTGCTTGCTTTTTCATACATACACACTTTTTTTTTTTTTTTTTTTTTTTTTTGTCTTCTGAGATGGAGTCTTGCTCTGTTGCCCAGGCTGGAGTGCAGTGACACGATCTCGGTTCACTGCAACCTCCGCCTCCCAGGTGCAAGAGATTCTCCTCCTGCCTCAGCCTACTGAGTATCTGGGAATACAGGCGCCTGCCACATCTGGCTAATTTTTTGTAATTTTAGTAGAGATGGGTTTCACTGCACACACACTTCTTAATTGTTTTAATATTTTAAATAAAAGGTAAACCAGGTTTTCTTAGAAGAAATGAGAGATTTTGCTTTGTCTGAAAACACTGACTTTGTAGCAAAAAACCTGTCTAGTTCTAGACTGTCTTTTAATGAACTTCAGAACACAGTGATATTTAATACATACATTGTATTAATGTAATATATATACATTGTATATATACACTGTACATATATATACACATTATATATATACACACACACACACACACACATACACATTGCCCTCACACCTGTAATCCAGCACTTTGGGAGAATGAGGCAGGTGGATTTCTTGAGCCCACAAGTTTAAGACCAGCCTGGACAACAAAGTGAGACTCAATTTCTACAAAAAATAGTAAAATCAACTGGGCGTGGTGGTGCAAGCCTGTGGTCCCAACAAAAACAAAAAAAAGACCAATGAATTATACTAGATGGGCATATACAATGTGTGTGTGTGTATATATACACATTGTATATATATACATTGTATAGATACACTGTAATATATACACTATATATACACAATACACTATATATATACACACACAATGGAATATTGCTCAGCTATAAAAAATGACATCTTGTCATTTACAACAACATGGATAAGCCTGGATGCGCCACATTTTATTTATCTGTTCATCTGTTGAGAGACATTTGGGTTGATTCCAAACCTTAGCTATTGTGAATAGAGCTGCAATAAACATGAGAGTGAAGACATCTCTTCTTTTTTTTTTTTTTTTTTTGAGACGGAGTCTCACTCTGTCGCCCAGGCTGGAGTGCAGTGGCCGGATCTCAGCTCACTGCAAGCTCCGCCTCCCGGGTTCGGGCCATTCTCCTGTCTCAGCCTCCTGAGTAGCTGGGACTACAGGCGCCTGCCACCTCGCCCGGCTAGTTTTTTGTATTTTTTAGTAGAGACGGGGTTTCACCGTGTTAGCCAGGATGGTCTCGATCTCCTGACCTAGTGATCCGCCCGTCTGGGCCTCCCAAAGTGCTGGGATTACAGGCTTGAGCCACCGCGCCCGGCCGACATCTCTTCAATGTACTAATTTCTTTTCCTTTGGATAAATACCCAGCAGTGGGGTTGCTGGATCATATGGTAGTTCTATTTTTAGTCGTTTGAGAAAATGCCATGCTGTTTTCCATAATGGCTATATTAATTTACATTCCCACCAACAGTGTATGAGTTCCCTTTTCTTTGCATCCTTGCTAGCACTTGTTATATTTTGTCTTTTTGGCAGTTGTCTTTCTAACTGGAGCAAGATAGTACTCCACTGTGGTTTTGATTTGCATTTGCCTGATTAGTAATATTGAGCATTTTTTCATATGTTGCATTTTCATTTGTATGTCTTTTTTGGAGAAGTTTCTATTCAGATCCTTTGTCCATTTTTAATTAAATCATTTGTTATGTTGTTGCTGTTGAGTTTTTGAATATTTTGGATATTAGTCCCTTGTTGGTTGAATAGTTTGCAAATACTTTCTCTCATTCTACAGGTTGTTTCTTCACTCCGCTGACTGCTTCCTTTGCTGTGCAAAAGGTTTTAGTTAGATATAATTTCATTGGTCAATTTTTTGTTTTTGTTGCCTATGCTTCTGAAATCTTACTCATAAAATCTTTGCCTATATCAGTGTTCTGAAGCATTTCTCCTATGTTTTCTTCTGGTAGTTATATAGTTTAGGGTCTTATGTTTGTCTTCAGCCCATTTTAACTAGATTTTTAAAAATAAGGTGAGAGATAAAGGTCTTGTTTCATTCTTCTGTATATGGAGATCCTATTTTCCCAGCACTATTTATTGGACAGGATTTTCTTTCCCTAGGATATGTTCTTGGTGCTTTTGTCAAAAAAGAGTTGGCTAGTGAGGCACCATGGCTCACACCTGTAATCCTAGCACTTTGGGAGAATGAGGCAGGTGGATTTCTTGAGCCCAGAAGTTTAAGACCAGCCTGGACAACAAAGTGAGACTCAATTTCTACAAAAAATAGTAAAATCAGCTGGGCGTGGTGGTGCAAGCCTGTGGTCCCAACAAAAACAAAAAAATGACCAATGAATTATACTACATGGGCAGCTGAGGTAGGAGGATTGCTTGAGCCCAGGAGATTGAGGCTGCAATGAATGGTTTTTGCACCATTGTACTCCAGCCTGGGTGATAGAGTGAGCTCCTGTGCTCAAAAAAATTAATCAGTTGGCTGTAAGTACGTGGATTTATTTCTGGGTTATCTATTCTGTTCCATTCTATGTGTTTGATTTTATGTCAATACCATGCTATTTTGGTTATTATAGCTTTGTAGTATATTTTGGCATAACTTTGTATATTTGTAGTTTATTTTGGTATAATTTTGGCATTGTTTTGCCTCCAGCTTTTTGCTCAGTATTGCTTTGACTGTTTAGGGTCTTTTGTGTTTTCATATAAATTTTATGATTGTTTTTCTATTTTTGTGAATAAGTCATTAGTATTTTGATAGGAATTGCATTGAATATGTAGATGCTTTGGGTGATAGGATCTTTATAACAACAGTTTTCTTCTAATCCATGAACATGGAATGTCTTTCTATATGTGTCCCCTTCAATTTCTTTCACCAATGTTTTGTAGTTTTCCTTGTAGAGGTCTTTCGCCTTCCTGGTTAATTTTATTCATGGCTATTTTATTATTATTATTATTTGTAGTTATTGTGAATGAGATTGCTTTCTTGTTCTTTTTTTCAGCTAGTTTGTCATTGGTGTATAGAAATGCTACCAGTTTTTGTATGTTGATTTTGTGTGTTGCAACTTTCCTGAATTCATTTGTCAGTCCTAAAAGTGTATTGCTACAGTCTAGGTTTTCTCTATATAAGATCATATCATCTGCAAGGGACAATTTGACTTCCTCTTTTCAGATGGATGCCCTTTCTTTCTTTCTCTTGCCTAATTGCTCTTATGTTGATGAAGACCAATGAAAGGTAGGCATCCTTGTCTTGCTCTAGTTCTTAGAGGAAAGGCTTTTAGCTTTTCCCCATTCAGTATGATGTTAGCTGTGAGTTTGTCATATATGGCCTCTATTATGTTGAGATGTGTTCCTTCTATACCTACTTTGTTTAGAATTTTGATCATGAAGGAATGTTGAATTTTATCAAATGCTCTTTTCTTTATCTATTGAAGTCATCAGATGGTTTTTGTCCTTCATTTTGTTGGTGTAATGTATCATACTTATTGATTTGTATATGTTGAACCATCCTCACATTCCTAAGGTAAATCCTGCTTGATCATGGTATATTATGTTTTTGATGTCTTGTTTGGTTTGCTAGTATTCTGTTGAGGACTTTTGCATGTATGTTTATCAGGGATTTTAGCCTGTGGTTTTCTTTCTTTCTTATTTCATTTTTTTTAAATTCTGTCCTTGTCTGGTTTTGGTATCAGGGTTATGCTGGCCTTGTAGAATGAGTTAGGAAGAAATCCCTCCTCTTTAATTTTTTGGTATAGTTTGAGAAGAGTTGGTGTTCTTTAAAAATTTGGTAGAATTCAGCAGGAAAACTATCCGGGTCTCAGCTTTAATGTGTTGTGACGCATTTTATGACTAATTCAATCCCGTTACTCATTATTGGTCTGCTCAGGTTTTCTCTTTCTTCCTGGTTTAATCTTGCTAGGTTGTATGTGTCCAGGAATATATCCATTACCTCTAGGATTTCTCAATTGTTGGCATATTTATTCATAATAGTCTCTAATGATTCCTTGTATTTTTGTGGTATCAGTTGTAATGTCTCCTTGTTTATTTCTGATTTAATTTTGTGTCTTCTATTATTCTTCATCTAGCTAATGGTTTTTCAATTTTGTTTATCTTTTAAAAAACAACATTTTGTTTGTTGACTTTTGTATTTTATTAGTTTCTATTTTGCTTAGTTCTAGTTTATTCTTTATTATTTATTTCTGCTACTAATTTTGGGTTTTTATTGTTTTCACTTTTCTAGTTCTTCAAAATGCATCATTAAATTCTTTATTTGAAGTTTTTCTAATTTTTAATGTATGGATTTATTGCTGTAAAATTCCCTCAGTACTATTTTTGTTGTGTCCCATACGTTTTGGTATGTTGTTTCCAATTTCATCTTTTTCAAGAAACTTTTTGATTTCCCTTTAAATTTTTTAATTGGCCCTTTGGTCATTCAGGGGCATGTTTTTAAATTTCCATGTATTTGCACAGTTTCCAGAGTTCCTCTTGTTACTAATTTCTAGTCATATTCCATTATGGTCTAAGAAGATACTTAATAAAATTTTTAATTAATTTATTGATATTTGTTCTGTGGTCTTGCATGTAGTTCATCCAGCAGAACATTTCACATGCTGATGAGAAGAATATGAATTTTGTAGTTTTTGGATAAAATGTTCTGTAAATGTCTATTAGGTCCATTTTGCTTATCATGCAGTTTAAATCTGATGTTTCTTTGTTAATTGGCCAACTGGATGATTTGTCCAATTCTAAAAGTGAGGTGTTGAAGTTCCCAATGATTATTGTATTAAGGTCTATGTCTCTCTTTACCTTTAATAATACTTGCTTTATATATCTTGGTGCTCTGTATCGAGTATATATATTTACAATTGTTATATCCTCCAGCTAAATTGATTCCTTTATGTTATATAATAATCCCGTTTGTCTCTTTTTATTTGTTTTTACTTAAAGCCTATTTTATCAAAGTGTAGCTATTCTTGCATGCTTTTGATTTCCATTGCATGGACAATCCTTTTTCATGCCTTCAATGTCAGTCTATGTGTCTCTACAGGTGAAGTGAGTTTCTTGTAGGCAGCATATAGTTGGATCTTTTTTGATTCATTCATTCGGCCTATAGCTTTTAATTGAGGTTTTAAACTGTTTACATTCAAGTTGTTATAGATTGGTGAGGAGTGGCTCTTGTCATTTTGTTAGATAGCTTCTGATTGTTTTGCATATCCTTATGTTTTTTCATCTTCTCCTATTATTTATTTTGGGATTTGGTGGTTTTCTGTAGTGATAAGGTTTAATTCCTTTTGCTTCCATAATTGTGTATTTGCTTTACCTGTGAGTTTTATTTATACTTTCATGTGTTTTCATGATGGTATATATCATCCTTTTGCTTTCAGTTGTAGGACTTGCTTAAGCATTTCTTGTAGGGCTGGTCTAGTGGTGACAAAGTCTCTCAGTTTTTGTTTGTCTGATAGAGACTCATTCTCTTTCATTTCTGAAGAATAGCTTTGCTGAGTATACTATTCTTGACAGCCATTTTTTTTCTTTCATCACTTTGACTATATCATCTCATTCTTTCCTCGCCTATATAGTTTCTGCTGAGAAATCTACTGCTAATGCGATGGAAATTCCCTTATATGTGACTTGATGATTTTCTCTTGCTGGCTTTGTAATCATTTATTTGTCATTGACTTTGATAACATGGCTATAATTTGCCTTGGAGAGGAATTTTGGAGTTAAATTTATTTGGATAATTTTGAACTTCCTGTATCTGGATGTCTGTATTTCTCAAAAGACTTGGAAAACTTTTAGCTATTATTTCATTAAATAGGTTTTCTGTGCCTTCTCCTATTTCTTCTCTCTCTACAAAATTTGAATGTTTATTTGCTTGATGTTGTTCTGTATGTCATGTAGGCCTTATTATTATTATTTATTAATTATTTTTAGACAGAATCTCTCTCTCTCACACAGTGTCACAATCATGACTGATTGCAGTGTTGACCTCCCAGTCTCAAGCAATCCTTCTGCCTCAGTCCCCTATCCCCAGGTAGCTGGGATCACAGTCATGCACCACCATGCCTAGTTAATTTTTTAAAATTTTAGTAGAGATGAAGTCTTGCTATGTTTTCCCAGGCTGGTCTCAAACTCATGAGCTCAAGTGATCCTCCAGTCTTGGCTTCCCGAAGTGTTACGATTACAGGTGTAAGCCACTATGCCCAGCCTTCTTCATTCTTTTTCACTCTTTTGTTTTTTATTTTTTACATTGGGTAATTTTCAGAAGACCTATCTTCAAGGTTAGAAACTGTTTTTTTCTTCTTAATATAGTCTGTTGTTAAAGGTCTTGATTATACATTTCATTTCATTCATTGAATTACTTCATTCCAAGATATCTCTTTGTTTCTTTACTCATATCTTTTTTTTGGTTAAATTTCTCTTTCAGATCACAAATCAGTTTCTTGATTTCTTTGTATTGTCCATCTGTGTTTACTTGTATCTTACTATGTTTCCTTAATATTATTATTTTGAGTTCCTTTTAAGGTATTTTATAGATGTCTTTTGGGGTCTGTTATTGAAGAATTATTGTGTTCCTCTGGAGGTGTTGTGTTTACTTGCTTTTTCATGTTTCTTGTTGATGTTTATGTTGATATCTATGCATCTGGTGTAACTGTAGCATTTTCTAATTTTATGGAGTAGTTTTCATAGGGAAATATGATTTCTTGTTGGTGTATCTGTAGTGCCTGTTGGTTAGGGTACTTTGGCTTAGGTTCTGAGTGGGTGCCAGAGTGTAATCTCCATATGATTTCTTTGGCTGTAATTAATGTCAGTGGTGTCTGTGAATTCCCTAGTGGTTGTCGTTATTTGTGCAGGCTGTGGTGAGACTTTGCTGGAAACTGGGGTGCCAGTCAGGCCAGTCCTCAGGTCCCTGGGTGGCCTGGGTGAGCCCCAGATGAATCAGTCCTCAGGTCCCTAAATAGTTTGTGTGGGTATTGGCTGTGATGAGAGGACTCTGGGTGGGCCAGTTCTTGGGCCCCTAAATTGGGTGTGTGGGCACTGGTGGTAGTGACAACAGAACCTATGCTGGCTAGTCCTCAGCACCCTGGGTGTGGTGCACAGGCATGGGCAGTGGCAGCCATAGTCTGGCTTGTCTGTTCCTTGGGCTACTCCTTCGGACCCTGGGAAGAGCATGCAGGTGTCAGTGGTGATGACATGGGGACACCTGGTAGGCTGGTCCTTGAGTTCCAAGGTAGTGTGTGTGGGTGCCAATAGTAACGGTGGTGACCCAAGAAGGCTTATCTTTGAGCCATCTCAGGAGGTGCACACATGTATCAGCCATGGTAGTAGAGGTCTTTGGGCCTCTTGGTGAAGTATGTGGGTGTTGGTAGTAATTGTGGGAGGCAAGGTGGACTAGGTTTTAGGTACCCAGGCAGTGTGATTGGGTATACAATGGCTGCTGGGGTGGGGGCAGGATCACTGTTGTGAAGGCTTGGGCAGGTGGCTCTCAGGCTATAAGGAGCATGTGCTTTGGCTCCCTATGTCTTAGGAGCAGCCTCCACGATGTGCTGGACTGTCTATTCCCTGTGTTGTAGGGTGTTGCATGGGCTTGGGTATCAGAGACATGGCCCACCCCTAGGTCCAGCTGGTGTGATGCTGCAGCCCTCTAGGCAGATGTGGGAGAATGTTGATGGGGCCCCAAGGATATGGAGATGTAGGAGTTATTGGGCTCCAGGGCAGGATATAGTCTGGTGTTGGCTCCACTCGGAAAGTAATGCTGGGCTGCAGCAAATTGGGTACTGATGGTGGATAAGATGAAGTATGAATTCCCTTGCAGGGATAACATAATTGTGCTGCCTGTAGGCTCAGGGTATGGGAGGGTTGAGGGGCTCACCTGTAGTTAGGATTACAAGCATCTGTGGTGGGAAGGTGGACCATTGGGGATCTCTCATGTATATTTTTCCCGCAATGGGGAGTCTTTCCTGGCTCTTAACTGACCCTGACCATCTGGTTTGCTTCTCTCTTTATGGTGCAATCTCAAGTTTCCATGCCTCAGGGTCACTGTTACTTCTCTGCTGAATCCCAGTGGTTTTGCTTATGCTATTGGACATGTGGTTATCTACTTGCTATTTTGGTCTTTTTTTTCAGGAGAGAAGAGTGCTGGGCACCTCTAGTCAGCCATCTTGATGACTGTCAGTATTACTATTTTTTGAGATAAAAAGTAATCTGTCTCTGAGTATACCTTTTCTTAGGTAACCACTACTGAAGTCTAATAATGAATGAATCTGTGTTCAAACAAAATTATAACAGAATTCTGGACCTTAAGGGCACCATGGAGATTTTTGATCATGCTCAATAGCCTCTTTTACAAATTATTTGACCAATTAATTCATAATCCACTTTGTTGTAGAAATACTATAGTTGCATACAAGCCATTTATTTTCTTCCTTTTTGTAAAAGTCTAGTGTTGCCTGGGAGAAATTTGGAGGGATTATCTCAGAACACTTAACATAATAGTTTTAAAATTCAGTCATTCATTTATCAAATACTTATCACTTGGCTGTTATATGCCCGGGGATTTTACTGTTTTTGAAAAGGAGAAAAATGACACCTCACTCCATGGAGCTTGTATTCTAGAGATGGGAACATGTAACAAATAAGTAAAAACATAAATAATTTTAGGTTCTGGAAATTGTGAAGTAACTAAGCAAGGCAATATGATAGAGGGAAGGTAATATAATATTGGCTGTTAAGGGTGCATATCTGATAGTTGACATTGAAGTTGAGATGTGAAGGATAAGAAGGAGTTAACAAAATAAAGACCTGGGGAAAAGGATATTCTAGGAATTTGATGGCAAGTACAATAACATGAGGGTTGAAGTTACTTTGTTTACTAAGAACTGTATTGCTGTAGCATAGTAAGCAATGGAATGAGTGAGCAATTTGAGGTAGAAGAAATATTATGCAAAACTGTACAGGATATGGAAATAGGCTTCAATTTTAATGGTTATACAGGCTGTTGCAAAGGTTTTTTAAAAATCTGATACGGTAAAATATGCTGTTTATGGGGTATAGTTATACAGATTTTGGCAAATGCATGAAGTAATAGAATAGTTTTGATATGGTTTGGCTGTGTTCCCACCCAGATCTCATCTTGAATTGCAGCTCCCACAATTTCCATGTGTTGTGGGAAAGACCCAGTGGGAGGTAATTGAATCATGGGGGCAGGTCTTTCCTGTGCAGTTCTCATGATAGTGAATAGCTCTCATGAAATCTGAGGTTTTATAAAGGGGAGTTCCCTTGCACAAGCTCTCTCTTGCCTGCTGCCATGTAAGATGTCCATTGCTCTTCCACCATGATTGTGAGGCCTCCCTAGCCATGTGGAACTGTGAGTCAATTAAACCTCTTTCATTCATAAATTACCCAGTTTCAGGTATGTCTTTATTAGCATTTTGAGAACAGATGAATACAGGTTACCTCATGACAAAGTCTCTCACGCTGTGCATTTGTACTCAACTCTTCCTTCTCTCCCAATCCCTAATACCCTATGATATGGTTTGGCTCTGTGTTCCCACCCAAATCTCAGCTTGAATTATAATAATCCCCATGTGTCAAGGGTAGGACCAGGTGGAGACAATTGAATCATGGAGCCAGGTTTCCCCCATGCTGTTCTTGTGATAGTGAGTGAGTTCTCATGAAATCTGATGGTTTTATAAGGGACTTCCGCCTTCTTTTGGCACTCATTCTCTCTCCTGCTGCCCTGTGAAGAGATGCCTTCTGCTATGATTGTAAGTTTCCTGAGGCCTCTCCAGTCGTGTGGAACTGTGAGTCAATTCAACCTCTTTTCTTTATAAATTACCCAGTCTTGGGTATTTCTTAATAGCAGTGTGAAAACGAACTAATATAACCTATGATGTGTTTCCCATCCTATAATAAGTCATATAAAATGGAACCATATGATATGTAGCTTTTTGGATGTGGTTTCTTTTACTTGGCTTGATGCATTTGAGATTCACCTATGTCATGTGAATCAAGCCCATTCCTTTTTATTCGTGAGAAACCTCTTGTTGGATGGGTTTGCTAAAGTTTATCAGTTTACCATTTGAGGAGCATATGCATTGTCTCATTTTTAGACTTTAAAAATAAAAACCTCTATAAATATATAAAGGTATTTGCATAAATATAGCTTTTATTTTTCTTGAGTAATTATCTGGAAGTAAGGTTGTTGGGATGTATCAAAGGCATGTGTCTAACTTTATTAAAAACTGCCAAACTATTTTCCAAGGATGCTGTAACATTTTGCATTTCTACCAGCAATGTATGAGATTTCCAGTTGCTCTGTATCCTTCTAAGTAACATGATGTCGCTAATTTTTAAATTTTCTTTTTAACTATTTTTTTTTTTTTTTTTTTTTTATAACTGCTTTTTTACTTTTTTTTTTTTTTTAATTTATTTATTATTATTATACTTTAAGTTGTAGGGTACATGTGCATAACGTGCAGGTTTGTTACATATGTATACTTGTGCCATGTTGCTGTGCTGCACCCATCAACTCGTCATTTACATCAGGTATAACTCCCAATGCAATCCCTCCCCCCTCCCCCCTCCCCATGATAGGCCCCGGTGTGTGATGTTCCCCTTCCTGAGTCCGAGTGATCTCATTGTTCAGTTCCCACCTATGAGTGAGAACATGCGGTGTTTGGTTTTCTGTTCTTGTGATAGTTTGCTAAGAATGATGGATTCCAGCTGCATCCAAGTCCCTACAAAGGACTCAAACTCATCCTTTTTTATGGCTGCATAGTATTCCATGGTGTATATGTGCCACATTTTCTTAATCCAATCTGTCACTGATGGACATTTGGGTTGATTCCAAGTCTTTGCTATTGTGAATAGTGCTGCAATAAACATACGTGTGCATGTGTCTTTATAGCAGCATAATTTATAATCCTTTGGGTATATACCCAGTAATGGGATGGCTGGGTCATATGGTACATCTAGATCTAGATCCTTGAGGAATCGCCATACTGTTTTCCATAATGGTTGAACTAGTTTACAATCCCACCAACAGTGTAAAAGTGTTCCTATTTCTCCACATCCTCTCCAGCACCTGTTGTTTCCTGACTTTTTAATGATTGCCATTCTAACTGGTGTGAGATGGTATCTCATTGTGGTTTTGATTTGCATTTCTCTGATGGCCAGTGATGATGAGCATTTTTTCATGTGTCTGTTGGCTGTATGAATGTCTTCTTTTGAGAAATGTCTGTTCATATCCTTTGCCCACTTTTTGATGGGGTTGTTTGTTTTTTTCTTGTAAATTTGTTTGAGTTCTTTGTAGGTTCTGGATATTAGCCCTTTGTCAGATGAGTAGATTGCAAAAATTTTCTCCCATTCTGTAGGTTGCCTGTTCACTCTGATGGTAGTTTCTTTTGCTGTGCAGAAGCTCTTTAATTTAATGAGATCCCATTTGTCAATTTCGGCTTTTGCTGCCGTTGCTTTTGGTGTTTTAGACATGAAGTCTTTGCCCATGCCTATGTCCTGAATGGTACTACCTAGGTTTTCCTCTAGGATTTTTATGGTATTAGGTCTAACATTTAAGTCTCTAATCCATCTTGAATTAATTTTCGTATAAGGAGTAAGGAAAGGATCCAGTTTCAGCTTTCTACTTATGGCTAGCCAATTTTCCCAGCACCATTTATTAAATAGGGAATCCTTTCCCCATTTCTTGTTTCTCTCAGGTTTGTCAAAGATCAAATGGCTGTAGATGTGTGGTATTATTTCTGAGGACTCTGTTCTGTTCCATTGGTCTATGTCTCTGTTTTGGTACCAGTACCATGCTGTTTTGGTTACTGTAGCCTTGTAGTATAGTTTGAAGTCAGGTAGCGTGATGCCTCCAGCTTTGTTCTTTTGACTTAGGATTGTCTTGGAGATGCGGGCTCTTTTTTGGTTCCATATGAACTTTAAAGCAGTTTTTTCCAATTCTGTGAAGAAACTCATTGGTAGCTTGATGGGGATGGCATTGAATCTATAAATTACCTTGGGCAGTATGGCCATTTTCACAATATTGATTCTTCCTATCCATGAGCATGGTATGTTCTTCCATTTGTTTGTGTCCTCTTTGATTTCACTGAGCAGTGGTTTGTAGTTCTCCTTGAAGAGGTCCTTTACATCCCTTGTAAGTTGGATTCCTAGGTATTTTATTCTCTTTGAAGCAATTGTGAATGGAAGTTCATTCCTGATTTGGCTCTCTGTTTGTCTGTTACTGGTGTATAAGAATGCTTGTGATTTTTGCACATTAATTTTGTATCCTGAGACTTTGCTGAAGTTGCTTATCAGCTTAAGGAGATTTTGGGCTGAGACAATGGGGTTTTCTAAATATACAATCATGTCATCTGCAAACAGGGACAATTTGACTTCTTCTTTTCCTAACTGAATACCCTTGATTTCTTTCTCTTGCCTGATTGCCCTAGCCAGAACTTCCAACACTATGTTGAATAGGAGTGGTGAGAGAGGGCATCCCTGTCTTGTGCCAGTTTTCAAAGGGAATTTTTCCAGTTTTTGCCCATTCAGTATGATATTGGCTGTGGGTTTGTCATAAATAGCTCTTATTATTTTGAGGTACGTTCCATCAATACCGAATTTATTGAGCGTTTTTAGCATGAAGGGCTGTTGAATTTTGTCAAAAGCCTTTTCTGCATCAATTGAGATAATCATGTGGTTCTTGTCTTTGGTTCTGTTTATATGCTGGATTATGTTTATTGATTTGCGAATGTTGAACCAGCCTTGCATCCCAGGGATGAAGCCCACTTGATCATGGTGGATAAGCTTTTTGATGTGTTGCTGAATCCGGTTTGCCAGTATTTTATTGAGGATTTTTGCATCGATGTTCATCAGGGATATTGGTCTAAAATTCTCTTTTTTTGTTGTGTCTCTGCCAGGCTTTGGTATCAGGATGATGTTGGCCTCATAAAATGAGTTAGGGAGGATTCCCTCTTTTTCTATTGATTGGAATAGTTTCAGAAGGAATGGTACCAACTCCTCTTTGTACCTCTGGTAGAATTCAGCTGTGAATCCATCTGGTCCTGGACTTTTTTTGGTTGGTAGGCTATTAATTGTTGCCTCAATTTCAGAGCCTGCTATTGGTCTATTCAGGGATTCAACTTCTTCCTGGTTTAGTCTTGGAAGAGTGTAAGTGTCCAGGAAATTATCCATTTCTTCTAGATTTTCCAGTTTATTTGCGTAGAGGTGTTTATAGTATTCTCTGATGGTAGTTTGTATTTCTGTGGGGTCGGTGGTGATATCTCCTTGATCATTTTTAATTGCGTCGATTTGATTCTTCTCTCTTTTCTTCTTTATTAGTCTGGCTAGTGGTCTGTCAATTTTGTTGATCTTTTCAAAAAACCAACTCCTGGATTCATTGATTTTTTGGAGGGTTTTTTGTGTTTCTATCTCCTTCAGTTCTGCTCTGATCTTAGTTATTTCTTGCCTTCTGCTAGCTTTCGAATGTGTTTGCTCTTGCTTCTCTAGTTCTTTTAATTGCAATGTTAGAGTGTCAATTTTACATCTTTCCTGCTTTCTCTTGTGGGCATTTAGTGCTATAAATTTCCCTCTACACACTGCTTTAAATGTGTCCCAGAGATTCTGGTATGTTGTATCTTTGTTCTCATTGGTTTCAAAGAACATCTTTATTTCTGCCTTCATTTCGTTATGTACCCAGTAGTCATTCAGGAGCAGGTTGTTCAGTTTCCATGTAGTTGAGCGGTTTTGATTGAGTTTCTTAGTCCTGAGTTCTAGTTTGATTGCACTGTGGTCTGAGAGACAATTTGTTATAATTTCTGTTCTTGTACATTTGCTGAGGAGTGCTTTACTTCCAATTACGTGGTCAATTTTGGAGTAAGTATGATGTGGTGCTGAGAAGAATGTATATTCTGTTGATTTGGGGTGGAGAGTTCTATAGATGTCTATTAGGTCTGCTTGCTGCAGAGATGAGTTCAATTCCTGGATATCCTTGTTAACTTTCTGTCTCGTTGATCTGTCTAATGTTGACAGTGGAGTGTTGAAGTCTCCCATTATTATTGTATGGGAGTCTAAGTCTCTTTGTAAGTCTCTAAGGACTTGCTTGATGAATCTGGGTGCTCCTGTATTGGGTGCATATATATTTAGGATAGTTAGCTCTTCCTGTTGAATTGATCCCTTTACCATTATGTAATGGCCTTCTTTGTCTCTTTTGATCTTTGATGGTTTAAAGTCTGTTTTATCAGAGACTAGTATTGCAACCCCTGCTTTTTTTTGTTCTCCATTTGCTTGGTAAATCTTCCTCCATCCCTTTATTTTGAGCCTATGTATGTCTCTGCGTGTGAGATGGGTCTCCTGAATACAGCAGACTGATGGGTCTTGACTCTTTATCCAGTTTGCCAGTCTGTGTCTTTTAATTGGAGCATTTAGTCCATTTACATTTAAGGTTAATATTGTTATGTGTGAACTTGATCCTGCCATTATATTAACTGGTTATTTTGCTCATTAGTTGATGCAGTTTCTTCCTAGCCTCAATGGTCTTTACATTTTGGCATGTTTTTGCAATGGCTGGTACCGGTTGTTCCTTTCCATGTTTAGTGCTTCCTTCAGGATCTCTTGTAAGGCAGGCCTAGTGGTGACAAAATCTCTAAGCATTTGCTTATCTGTAAAGGATTTTATTTCTCCTTCACTTATGAAACTTAGTTTGGCTGGATATGAAATTCTGGGTTTAAAATTCTTTTCTTTAAGAATGTTGAATATTGGCCCCCACTCTCTTCTGGCTTGTAGAGTTTCTGCTGAGAGATCTGCTGTTAGTCTGATGGGCTTCCCTTTGTGGGTAACCCGACCTTTCTCTCTGGCTGCCCTTAAGATTTTTTCCTTCATTTCAACTTTGGTGAATCTGGCAATTATGTGTCTTGGAGTTGCTCTTCTCGAGGAGTATCTTTGTGGCGTTCTCTGTATTTCCTGGATTTGAATGTTGGCCTGCCCTACTAGGTTGGGGAAGTTCTCCTGGATGATATCCTGAAGAGTGTTTTCCAACTTGGTTCCATTTTCCCCCTCACTTTCAGGCACCCCAATCAGACGTAGATTTGGTCTTTTTACATAATCCCATACTTCTTGCAGGCTTTGTTCATTTCTTTTTCTTCTTTTTTCTTTTGGTTTCTCTTCTCGCTTCATTTCATTCATTTGATCCTCAATCGCTGATACTCTTTCTTCCAGTTGATCGAGTCGGTTACTGAAGCTTGTGCATTTGTCACGTATTTCTCGTGTCATGGTTTTCATCTCTTTCATTTCGTTTAGGACCTTCTCTGCATTAATTACTCTAGCCATCAATTCTTCCACTTTTTTTTCAAGATTTTTAGTTTCTTTGCGCTGGGTACGTAATTCCTCCTTTAGCTCTGAGAAATTTGATGGACTGAAGCCTTCTTCTCTCATCTCGTCAAAGTCATTCTCCGTCCAGCTTTGATCCGTTGCTGGCGATGAGCTGCGCTCCTTTGCCGGGGGAGATGCGCTCTTATTTTTTGAATTTCCAGCTTTTCTGCCCTGCTTTTTCCCCATCTTTGTGGTTTTATCTGCCTCTGGTCTTTGATGATGGTGATGTACTGATGGGGTTTTGGTGTAGGTGTCCTTCCTGTTTGATAGTTTTCCTTCTAACAGTCAGGACCCTCAGCTGTAGGTCTGTTGGAGATTGCTTGAGGTCCACTCCAGACCCTGTTTGCCTGGGTATCAGCAGCAGAGGCTGCAGAAGATAGAATATTTCTGAACAGCGAGTGTACCTGTCTGATTCTTGCTTTGGAAGCTTCCTTTCAGGGGTGTACTCCTCCCTGTGAGGTGTGGGGTGTCAGACTGCCCCTAGTGGGGGATGTCTCCCAGTTAGGCTACTCAGGGGTCAGGGACCCGCTTGAGCAGGGAGTCTGTCCCTTCTCAGATCTCAACCTCCGTGTTGGGAGATCCACTGCTCTCTTCAAAGCTGTCAGACAGAGTCGTTTGCGTCTGTGCAGAGGTGTCTGTGTGTCTTAGTTTACTGTGCCCTGTCCCCAGAGGTGGAGTCTACAGAGACAGGCAGGTTTCCTTGAGCTGCTGTGAGCTCCACCCAGTTCGAGCTTCCCAGCAGCTTTGTTTACCTACTTAAGCCTCAGCAATGGCGGGCGCCCCTCCCCCAGCCTCGCTGCTGCCTTGCCGGTAGATCACAGACTGCTGCGCTAGCAACGAGGGAGGCTCCGTGGGTGTGGGACCCTCCCGGCCAGGTGTGGGATATGATCTCCTGGTGTGCCTGTTTCCTAAAGCGCAGTATTGGGGTGGGAGTTACCCGATTTTCCAGGTGTTGTGTGTCTCAGTTCCCCTGGCTAGGAAAAGGGACTCCCTTCCCCCTTGCGCTTCCCAGGTGAGGCAATGCCTCGCCCTGCTTCAGCTCTCGCTGGTCGGGCTGCAGCAGCTGACCAGCTCCGATCGTCCGGCACTCCCCAGTGAGATGAACCCAGTACCTCAGTTGAAAATGCAGAAATCACCGGTCTTCTGTGTCGCTGGCGCTGGGAGTTGGAGACTGGAGCTGCTCCTATTCGGCCATCTTGCTCCGCCCCCCCTTTTTAACTATTTAAAAAATGCCTGGCAGCAGCCCTATGTGGCCCCTGCCCTGGGAGCAGCCCAGTAGAGTGGGGGCGACTGTGTGCTGAGAAGCTGATCAGGTCTGCCATGGGTGAGGGGCCTGGCCAGAGCTATGGCAGTGGAGCTATGGATCCTTCATAGTGACAGATTTTGGGGTACTTCTGTCTCCTCTGTGTAGTTGATAGTTTGGGTGGCGAAGAGATGCCTGACAGTGTTAAAGCCTTTCTCCAGGACCTTGGCAGGGGAATCAAATATTCCATCTAGGGTACTTTTACAGTCTCCAAACTCCATGCTTGAATCCAGCAAAAGGGAGAGGAGCAGCACTGAAGAAGGGCAAGTAGTGTCCTGGCACAGAGAAGAGCCAAGAATATAGAGTAAGAGTGAGAGAGTGAGCCATGTATTGTTAGTAGAACTTTTTGGTGTTGCACTTGGAATGGTGGAGTGTTCTGGTCCAGTCTCCTCCTGTTTTATTGAGTGTTTATTCTTCTGCTTTGGTCAGTGACACCCTGAATTATTGGTGATCTATCATGACATGGAGATGCTCGGTCATGGCTAGAATTCTTCCTCATATCAATCTTCAGTGCTCATTGAGTGCTTCCTTATTTGTGCCTAGCAAAGTTGTGAATGCCATTTGGTTTCAAGATATAGCTGATCTGGCATTTGAGAAACCAGTGAGGAAGCCTCACCCATTTCCTAGTGTCTGCAAAGTAATTGCTGACTTGCTCTCCAACCTTTCACTGCAGGCTCTTTTCCTCAATCAAGGAGTGTTTGTGAGTCTCTTTCCCATCCATCTTGTTGTTCAGCTGGTTAGTCTCCTGCATATGTCTCTTCTCTATGCACTGTGGTGCTTCAAATATTGTTGGTTCAATAAAGGAATTGGAGCGCACCAGCAGTTGTCTAACGTAGAAAGGAATTGGTCTTACTACTTTGGGTTTGGTTTGCCCTTGGCTTTTCTCATGGCAATGCAGGCTTCATTACCAGTGCAGCCATATTATCAGTGGCTGCCTCTTCTCTATCCTTGTTACTTTATTCCTCTATCCTTGTTCTTTATCAGTGCCAATGAAGCCAAGACCCCTGGCACAGCGTACCTCTTCCAGTTGTGCCTCTTGCCCTTGGTGATCTTGCTAAGCAACAGACTCTTACAGGACAGTCTACCTGCAGTCTGCCCCGAGCAGCTTAACCTGTTTAGGGCAGTTCCCTTCACTGCATCCATCTCCTGTCAAACTGAAGGCTACTGACATGCAAAGGGCATGGGTGAGATAGGAGGGAGGCTGTATTCACTTCCCCCGCCAGGGAAGGCAGACCTCACTCTGCCAAGGTTCTTCTGTGTATTCCCTTCTTTCTGAGGAATCAGAATTTTTGTCTCTGGTGCACATAAGGCAGAATCTTCCTGACACCGGTGTGTGGATTTTTAACACCATCACGCGTCTGAAAGGAACACAGGTTTTTCTGCAACTATTTTCTAGCATTTGCCAGTCCCTGTGCCTGGACTGATTTGAATACTTTGTTTTTCTTCTTGTGCCATTTACCCCCACTCCCCACCTTTCCTTCATGCCATCTACTACCCTTGGATGAATGAATTTCATAATTCTAGCTGTTGTATTTTGTGGATTTGTTTTGCGCGTGTGTGTGTGTGTTTCTGTGTTTGTGTGTGTTTCTGTGTTTCTGTGAAGCACATCCATTTGATGTGGGAGGCAAAGGAGTGTTCCACTTGCTCCTGGTCACTCCCTTTATGGCCATCACCGTCTTGCTTTTTGTAACTCAGGTTAGCTATTGGTCTCTCTTGCTCCACTGCAAAAAAAATAAAAATAAAAAATAAAAAAGCCTGAAGGGATGGGGCAGGAGGAAAGGCCTCACAGACAGATCTGCTGGGCTTTGAAGTGATTTTCTTTCTTTCCCTTGAAGAGGAAAATGCTATTTTCACTGGTACATTTGAAGTCCCCCAAGTATGGGAAGATACCAATTCTGGACAAGTGCCACTGCAACATAACACTCAGAGAACCTGAACTTTTCAACTCTGTTAGTATTGGGGGCAGAAATTCACTGTTGGCCACTGCCAGGTCTGTTTTCATATTTCAAAGGAATATTGGGTGCTGCAAACAGGAACTGAGGGTTAAACTCATTAAACCCATCAATCCTGTGATTGGTGGGTATTTTGCCATCATTTTAAGACACAAAATGTGGGAGGCAGATGTCAAAATACTTGTACAATTTTAAAATGTCACAAGTTTCACATGATACAATTAAAGCTTGTTTCTAACAAAATAAATTTAAAAAATGTCTGGTTGTGTCTAATTGTGGTTTTAATTTGCATTAATGATATTAAGCATCTTTTTATATGCTTATTTGCCATCTGTATATCTCCTTTGCTGAAGGCTCAACTCTTTACTCATTTTTATCAGGTTTGTTGCTTTCTTATTGTTGAGTTTTGAGAGTTTTTAAACATCCTTTTAAAGAAATGTGATTTCTATTGACTTATCTTCAAGTTACCAATTTTATTCTCACTGTGTCATGTGTACAAAATCTTCACTGCAATTACTGTTTCATTTCCAGCATTTCTACTACCCTTCCCTGCCTCCCCGCTCCCTTCCTTCCTTCCTTTTCCTTATTTCCTTTTTTTTTTTTTTTTTTTTGAGACGGGGTCTAGCTCTGCGGCCCAGCCTGGAGTGCAGTGGTGCAGTCTTGGCTCATTGCAACCTCCACCTCCCGGGTTCAAGTAATTCTCCTGCCTCAGCCTCCTGAGTAGCTGGGATTACAGGTGCCTGCCACCACACCCAGCTAATTTTTTTTTTTTTTTGTATTTTTAGTAGAGATGGGGTTTCAACTCCTGACCTCGTGATCTGCCCGCCTCAGCCTCCCAAAGTGCTGGGATTACAAGTGTGAGCCACTGCACCTGGCCCCTTCTGTTTCACTCTCTGGGATTTCCCATCTGATCTTGAATTCAAAAGAACATTTTGTAGCCATGAACAAATTAGTCATAATAATTTAAAATTCCTGTCAGATAACGTTAACGTCCATGTCATATCTGAGTGTGGTTCTGTTGATTGCTTTGTCTTTGTCAATGTGTTGTTCCATATTGCCTTTTTATGGGCCTCATATTTTTTTGTTGGGAGCTGGACATTTTATGTAGGACATAGAACTGAGCTAAATAAGTTTTAAGGCTAGTAATAGAACTGGCTTTCTTTCTACTCTTCATAGATTCAAAGCTGTGAACTTGCAATTTGCTTAGCTTTTTTGTGTTAAAAGAATGGGAGCCATGTTCTTTCCAGTTCACATCCTGATCAGAAGCTCGGAAGTATCCTTGGAAAGTTTAAGCAGTGGCATTATATGATCTGATTGATTTATACTCTAAATGTTATGCTGAGTCCTGGGTGTTAACTGGATAGCAGGAAATCAAAAGAAGAAACAGGAATACCACTTAAATTAAGAGACTATTGCAGTAGTTAAGTAGTTAAATTATCTTAGTTTGGGTTCAGAAATACATTGTTTGCAAAAAATGTTGGCCTACTTAACAGATTGAGTTATATTGTATAAGGTGATTACATACAAGCCAGTTGAATGTTCAAGGACATCTGCCAAAAACCTCTTTTTTTTTTTTGAGACAGAGTCTCGCTCTGTCGCCCAAACTGGAGTGCAGTGGCTGGATCTCAGCTCACTGCAACTCCGCCACCCGGGTTCACGCCATTCTCCTGCTTCAGCCTCCCGAGTAGCTGGGACTACAGGTGCCTGCCACCTTGCCCGGCTAGTTTTTTTGTATTTTTTAGTAGAGAGGGGGTTTCACCGGGTTATCCAGGATGGTCTCAATCTCCTGACCTTGTGATCCGCCCGTCTCGGCCTCCCAAAGTGCTAGGATTACAGGCTTGAGCCACCGCGCCCAGCCGCCAAAAACCTCTTGACTCCATTTTTACAAAAGTTGATCTGTAGCCCCTATACATCGCAATGATCATGTATAGGATCGTGTATAGGATCATAATAGACCCACATAGGAATGAGGGGTCTATTAAAGCCACTTCTAATTAATAAAAATAAAACAAAGTCACCTGCCCCAAACCAGATTATAGTAGTCCTTCCTCTGCATTTCCACAGGGGCTACCCATTGCAGTTCTCTGAGTATCCAACACTTCTTGGGAATTTTAGTCCCTGTCTACCTCTCTTCACTCACCTTCCTTCACTCTTTGTTTATTCTCTAAGCTCCAGTATTCTTTCTAGGTTTTCAATACCACAGGCTGACTATAGCTTTAGGATTCTTGCTGCATCTGACCTATTTGCCTAGGCCATTCACACCTGTGACTAAAGATGCTGTGAATTGCAATATATCAAGAAGAAAATGGATATAAAATTTCAATGAAGCATTTTATTAGCTAATAAATCTACAATCTAGAAGCAGCTATGTACTGCCCTTTAGGCAACATTGTTTATCCATAGACGACCATGAACACACGTTGACAAAAGTGAACAATCTGGCAAAAATCCATTAGATCCTTCAGTGACAGTAGTTCCTGGACCATTCTGGATCTTCTCCAAATGTTTTATTTAGTTGGGTCTTTTGAAAATACAAAGTGTACAATACAAGGACCTGTTACTGGGGCTTTCTCAGGATGTATGCTGTAGACTAGTTTCACGCAGTTGACCTGGGCTTGAAAACTTGGGAAAATGTCAGTTCCTGTTATCTCCCATGATCTCAGTTTTCATTGTCTCATTCTTTATTCTTCTCTTAATTTTGTTTCAGAATGTTTTCATTTCTGGCCCTCATGGATCAAATCAGGATTTCCTAAAATACGTATTGTGACAATAAAAAGTTGAACATATTTTTATTTGGTAAAAGCCAAGGTTGCTTCTTCCAATGAGTGTTAAATCTTCCCATCACCTTCATCCCATGCATACTGGGGCATAGCTATGCACCATTAATATGAATGGTGAATGTTTGGAGTAGCTGTGAGGTCCTAAATGGCACAAGCATGATTGTCAGATAAATTGCACAACACCCATCCCGATTTGAATTTCAGACATACAGTGAATGCTTTTGTAGTAAAATTATGTCCCAGATATTGAATGGGAAGTACTTATAGTAAAAAAGCATTCGCTGTTCAACTAAAATTCAAATTTATCTGGGAGTCCTCTGTTTTTATTAGTTAAATCTGGCAACCCTAGCTACACATACTGTCTTATCAAACTTCGAGAAACCTACCAAGCAAAAACCCTTTAAGTTTAGCTATTATTTCGTTAAAAAAAATTATCATTGCACAATGTATAATGAAGACACACAGTCTTCGGGCTGACCCAAGGTAGAAGTTTTGAGCACAGTTGCCCTACAGCCAGCAAGCCCTGCATTGCCTCCTGTGGAAGCCTGGGCCTGCTGAACAGCTTTCTCCCTTTGTCTCATAACCATGTTCACCAACAAGAATGTGAATTCACCAGCTGCCCAACTGAACAGATTCAAGAACAAGGGAAAAGACAGTACAGAAATGAGGCATTATAGCTGACCCACTATTGGCTCTTACAGTTCCTGATATGTTATCTTTAGCATGTGGTTACTTATGTAATCTTACCCAGACACTTACAAACCTTTGTTGCAACAGAATCCTGCATCCCCATTAGGTGCTGTTGAGAAAATTCTTCCTACTTTAGTTTGGCTCCTTCATCACAATAATCTAGAAGTATTAGTAGATACATGCTGGGCTGATTCCTACCTTACTGAAGGTCTGACAAAAGTGAACAATCTGGCAAAAATCCATTCGATCCTTCAGTGACAGTAGTTCCTGGACCATTCTGGATCTTCTCCAGATCCATAGTCTCCAGATTCATGGTCATGAAAACAGAAGTTGTGACCCAACTCATGAAGCTTCTAGGAGCTTCTGAATTGCCAATTGTGACTCCTGCTCTGAATTGCCAATTGTGACTCCTGCACTAAGAGCCATAGGGAATATTGTCACTGGTACAGATGGACAGGCTCAGGTTGTTATTGATGAAGGAGCACTTACCATCTTTCCCAGCCTAAAACTAATGTTCAGAAGGAAGCTACATAGACTATGTCAACCATCATAGCTGGCCTTCAGGACCAGATACAGCAAGCTGTGAACCATAGATTAGTCAGTGTTCTCCCTAAGACAGATTTTAAGACACAAAAGGAAGCCATAGGGGCTGTGACCAACTCTACAAGTGGTGGAACAGTTGAACAGATTGTATACCTTGTTCACTGTGGCATAATAGAACCATTGACAAACCCCTGAACTGTGAAAGATACCAAAATTATTCTGGTTACTCTGGATGCCATTTCAAATATCTTTCAGGTTGCTGAGAAACTAGGTGAAACTGAGAAACTTAGTATAATGATTGAAGAATGTGGAGGCTTAGACAAAATTGAAGCTCTACAAAGCCATGCAAATGAGTTTGTATATAAGACTTCGTTAAGCTTCATTGGGAAGTACTTTTCTGTAGAGGAAGAGGAAGATCAAAATGTGCCAGAAACTACCTCTGAAAGCTAAACCCTCTATGTTCAGAATGAGACTCTTGCAACCTTTAACATTTAGATCATGTAAGCTGAGGCATACAGTTGTTGTGTCCTATGTGTGGTATAAGTTTGTGTTGCTGTTTCTCTAAGAACTGTTTTTAAATGTGTTTTGTTATTGTAGCATGTTTTACACTGAAACTTGAACAGTTCCAACATGTATATGCCATATGAAGCTTGTCCTCTGAATGGGTTTTGTATTTCTACGTGGAATTTCATATCTCTTGGCATCCTATAAATAAAGATTAAAGTCCATCCTTTTATTTACTTTGAAAAAAAATAACCAAGACTGTAAACCCATACGTCAATTTAAAAAATTAACGTATGGTTATGCTTTTCTAATCAAATATTCAGATTCCCCATATTTTTATCTAGGTCTTATCTGTGGTCACACATAACTTCAATATAGACATAATCATGCTGTATAACTTGTCGTATCTTTTTTTTCAGTTATGTACATTTTTCACTTTGCTAAGTAGTTTTTATACTTGTAACTTTAATAGCTTCATGTTTTATGATTTTTATTAAGGAAAAATCTATTGTTAGATAGTCTGGCTCTTTATGTTATACACTACTGCATATAATAGTGTACAATACTAGTACTGCCTATTATCCACATATTGTATTATTAAATGTCTTTATACATGTGGCTTTTTACTTTTGGATGGCATATTTAGGATAATGATAAATGTAAATATTAGATGGCTATTGATTGTTTGTTTCCCCCCAAAATTTACATGTTGAAACACTAATTCCCAGTGTGGTGATATTTGGAGATAGGGCCTTTGGGAAGTGGTCATGAGGATAAAGCCCTCATGATGGAATCAGTGACCTTCTAAGAGACACAGGAGACTGCCTGCCTGCCCCGGCCCCCACCACGCTCTCTCTCTGCTATGTGAAAATGTAACCAGGAAGTGGACCCTCACCAGAAACCACAATGGCTGTCACCTTGACTTTGGACTTTCCAGTCTCCAGAACTGTGAGAAATAAATTTCTGTTGTTTAAGCCACCCAGTTTACGTCATTTTTGTTATAGCAGTCCAAATGACAAAGACATTGATGGGAAGGTATAGCCATTTTAATAACATGTTGTAGATTGCTTTCTAAATTTTTATGTCATTTTCCCTCCTAACTTTGTTATGAGTTTTGTTTTAAATATATATTTATGATTTTATTTTACTTTGACAGATAAAATTATATGTACTTATTGTGTACAATGTAATGCTATAACGTGTATATACATTGTGGAATGACTAAATCTAGCTAATTACCATATGTATTACCACTAATAGTTATTAACTATAGTTTCCATGTTGTACAATAGAAAGACAGATACTGCATGATCTCACTCATACGTGAACTGAAAAAGCTGATGTCATAGAACTAGAGAGGAGAAGGTGGTTGGTTACTTGGGGCTGGGGTGATTTGGCTGATGTTGATCAAAGGATAAAAAATTTCAGTTAGGTAGGAGAAATAAGTTCAAATATGTATATTTTTATACATAGACTCACTGATGTTACGTTTTCTTTTGGTAATTATTGCTTTAAGATTTTTTTGATCAAATCAACTTTTGGGATTTAAATGTTTTTGCTTATTTTAATTTAGTATGCACTAAATAGCTGTGTGATGTATTACCTAGAAAGAAATGATTTTGTCTTTATGTCTAAGTTTTATACATTTTTGTATTATTTCATTCAATATTTTTTTCAAAGCTAAGAAAGTTATTTTAAAAAATAGATAAATATTAAATTTATCTTCTAGCAATTTAGAATTCTTCTTTTCTTGTTTAATTTTTCTGGAATTTATTTTAGAGTGAAGTCCTTTCTCAGTTCTATTTTTCAAATGCAAAAGTACAATTCTGTAGCATTTAGAAAAATAATTTTGAAAGAAGAGGTTTTTTTTAAATGACATGAATTAAAGGAGATGTGGCTCAAATGATCAACAGAGAAATAGGAAAATATTTACAAATGGTAATTTATTATAATTGTTGATAGATTTATTAAGTGAGAATAAGTAAAAGCAAGAAAATTCAACGGGTTTTTGTTTGCAGTAAGATCATTAAAAAATCCATGTCGAAAAATTAAATCAGTCCCAAGAAAATCTTTACAGAAGCAACCCATTTTACCCTAAGATTTGAACAGTTTCTTGATTAGATTAACACAGTTCCCCAAATGTCAGCAGGAATTAGCCTAAATGATAGGTATTGTTAGAAAAGTTAATTTTTAGAGCTATGTAAGGATAAAAAGAAATGAAGAAATTATGATGGAATTTAGAAAAAGTGCTATTGTCGAGTATGAATTTTTTACTTACTTATCAAACACTCTAATACACTCATTTTCATATTAAAATAAACCTATGGAGCGTTATCATTTTTATTTTATATACGAATTTGCGGTTTAGTAGTTAAGCAACTACACTCACATTATATAAAGTGTCAGAATCCCTATTTAAATTCTAGTCTGCTTGAATGCAAAGCCTATTTTAAAAATCACTTTGCTATACTATTTAATAGCTTAAAACATGGACAAAGATGCTTTCATATGAACACTACTGTATACAGTTTTGCCCCATCTCCTGCAAATATTCCATATAAGGTTATAATTTGGACCTAAGTTTCTTAAACCTTGATAAAATGGCAGTCCATCTGCACATTGATGAATGTTTCATTCAAAAGAGATAAATAAACAATATTGGGCACTTACATGGCACAGTTTGAGCATTATATAGTGAAAAGGTAATGATCTTGTATGGTACCTTCTCACAGGGAATTTCCCTTCTATGTAGGTTAGTTAGGTAAATAAGTTCAAGATGATATTACAGATTGTAGTAAACAATTTTGGGGTGCTTAAGTTGTTGCCCATGTTTCTGACAACTTTCCGTATCCAAAGGGTTTGGGCACTCATGCTGCGTATCTTCTCCATTAGCTATTACTGGTTCATCCCATGGCCCACTAATTCTAGCAGGTTCAACCATTCTCTATCAGTATGAGTTGAGCTCTGAATGCTAATGAATCCTTGCATATTGCTAGACCGTATAAATAAACACAAGAGCTATGTGGCAGTCATATGACAGTATGTGGCTGGAGAAAATGACAAAACTGGTTTGCAAAGATAGAAAATCAAACAGAAATGAATAAGGAGCCAAGATGAGAGACTGAGAAAGAAAAACCAATATATTTTTTCATATCCAGTCTTTTTTTCTGAGGGTGATTACATTCATTTTCTATTTCTATAATTACCACTTAACATTTGGTAGAGTTGTTGCCATTGAAATAAAAGTCTCAAATAATACATACCATAATAAGAAACTGTCCTGGATACAGAAGGCAGCAAAAAGAATACTGTTGTCAGTTTATTGTGCATGACGGCTAGGGAACAGGCAGGACTTCATTGTTAGCTGAATTTTTGAATGATGAGCTGTGTCTATCAGTCAAACAGACTAGGAATTTGGGAAGAGCATTCTAAATACAGTTTGATAGAAAAGCAAAGACCATAAAGCTTGATGTGGTGACATGGTGACTCTGAACTCTTCCGCCTGATAATCCTTAGTATCCTTAACCTGAATTGTTATGTTCCTGGCATGTATAGACAGGGTATTAAAAGAAATGTTTTCAGAGAAAAAAACTTGGTTTATTAATTACATGGAAGTGCTGGCCGTGAAACTGAATGTTGGATTCTAGTCAAGCACAATATACTGAAATAGATCAAATGACTCTAGTGAGTTGAAGGGTACATGCATTTTTATATCTACAGAAGTGGAAAAAAAAAAACCCACACAAGTATTCCATCATTCATGGTCTCTGCAGACTTAATCTTCAAGCTTTGAAATATCTTGTTCTCCTTCAGTATCTATATAAAAGCACCCATTTAAAAAATGAAATAGCTTTCCAATTTACTCCACTATTGTCTTAATTGTTGGAACTTGAAGTTTTTCCTTGGAGGTCAGCTTTGGTGAAGTTAGTCCTCTGCTGTGTCCTGGCCTGACTTTCCATCTTTACCAGCTTTTGAAGTGCTATTACCAGGTGGGAAGGAATCATGGCAACTCCTCAGCAGTCCATAGTAATCCAGCTCCCAGAGCACCCAAGTCATTGCTCTACCAGCCATGAGAATAGCATTCCAGAATTACCTTTATTCCCAGCGTTTCCATGGTCAACACGTGGCTCAGTTACTAATAGGAAGAATCTCACCGAACATTCCAGAGCCCAGGTGAAATTTTTATTTACTTACTTTTAATTTTTTTTAGAGCAAAAGAAGCTGAAATATATCAAAGCAGCCAAATAACAGTAAGATCCGGTCTCTAATATATTTTACTCCATTCCACAGAGTATGGTGTGGCAAGATAAGCTTTAATTTCACTTCTCCTTTCAGACCCTGTATTCATTCCTTCCTTATTCAAGGAATATACCTTTGGAATAAGTATGCAAACTTTTTAATAGAATAATGCAGCTGACTTATGCTGTGAAAGACAGCCAAGAGAGAAAGGTTTTATATTTTACAATGGCTCTAACTCTTAAGTATCTATCCCATCTAGTGATTCATTGAATTTCCATTGAACAGCAGCAGAGCCTCTTATGTAACTCCTTGAAGATGGAGCCTGGAGCCCTAGGGTCAAGGACGGGCAGTAGAGGAGGCTCAAGGGGCATGAAAGAAAGCGAGAAGGAGAGTGTTCAGAGTGAAGTAGCTATTTTTTAGGCATAAAGAGTGCATTTGTAAGGAGTGAAGGAAATATCTGTGCATTCTTGCTACTTTGTGTGCTTCAGTGACTATCTAGTACAAATGTATTTGTTCTGATAATGCACTACGGGTCCTCCCAGACATTTTGGAACTGAAAAGGGAATATACTGCTCTTCTTCCATTACACAATCTCATTCTTGTCTTTGTTTTCAATCTGTGTTTTGCCCCTGCTCTATAGGACTGTTTATGCTCTGATCAAGCTGATTTATTGATAGTTCTTAGATACATCAGGTTTCTAGTTAATCATTCTTTATGCAAAAGATTTTGTTTTGGAAATTTATAATATATATTTACTTATTGGCAGGTACATGAATTTAACATTTTTATAAATACTGGTAATTTTCTCTCCAAATAGGTAGTATCTATTGAACATAAATGTAATTTAAATTGAATTTACCATTAAAAGTGCTGACGAGAATACTTCAGTCTTACTGCCATTTAAAAGCTATATGATATCAAACTAAAATGTTTGCTAATCTAGTGGTAATTTTTGTTAACCTGATTCTAGTTTTAACTTGCATTTATTTAATGTCATGAGTTTTAGTATTGTTTGAAATGTTTATAAGCTATTTCTGTTTTTCTTTCTGTTTGCCTTTCGTGGTTACATTTTTATGCTCTTCACAGGATTTCTGATTACATTTTTGTTTTTTCTTATTGGTTTGTAAGAGTTTTCTGTATGTTAAAAAATATATCTTTTATCTGTCATATTGTTACAAATATTTTTTCTTTGGTTGTTTTATCTTTGACTTATTATGGATATATACCCTAGTACAAATCTACTAAGATTAATAAGAGAAGCTAGCTGGATAAAGAATAACCTTACAAAACTCATAGGTCTTATCTATACTGAAAACAATTTATTTGAGTTGAAAATGAAGAACAACAAAATGCTGACAAAACTATAAAGTATTTTGGAATAAATTTGAAAAGACTGATCAGTATCTCCACAGAGAAATCTATACATTGTATTAAGGGAAAAAGATCTGAATAAAGTTTCAAGTCATACCATGTTTCAGGATGCAGAATATTTCTTTTCTATTTTCAAATAAATATAAACATTTAACAAAGTGCTACTTTACTTTTTTTTTTAAATGTCACATTTAAAACTAAAATGGATAAATATTAGAAAATGGCTTCTGAAATGATGAAACAATCAAATAGTGATAGGGTTCTTGGCTTGTCAGATACTAAAGCTGACTACAAAGTCACTAGGATAAAAAATGATAATAGCAAAGGAATAGGTAAACAGTAAAAGAGAACCAGAAATATATGTACTATATGCAGAAATGTGATATGTGACAATTGTTGCATTTCAGTTCATTTATTGAAGCAGATGGTTTCTTTAATAAGTGGTGCTAGCAAAAAATGGCTATTCAATGGAAAAAATACAAGTATATTGTCCTGCCTCACATTATGTAGAAGTTGAAATGTAGCATAGATAATAGTTTAAATATTAAAAAATAAAAAGTGTGGAAGAAAACATAGAAAAACATTTTAAAATATCTTAAAGAATATTTGTTTAAACAAGAAAACAAACCCACAAACCTTAAAAACTCCCTAAAGATTAAAAGGTATATAAGCCCAGAAAAAACATATAAGCAAAATTAAGCTAAAAGCAATAGTCTCAGGGAAATAATTACAGTATTTCTGTCAGATAAAGAGTTAATATATAGAGTTTACCAAAAGCATTGATAAGGAAAAGAGAACAGTCAACAGACAAGAGGCGAAGTGGAAGTATATAAACAGGAAACTCAGGTAAGAAGGAAACCCAAATGCCAGTAAATCAGTAGATGATATTAAACCTCCATTATAGCAGAAAAATGTAAATTTTAAAAATGAGCTTATACTTTTTGCTCATTACATTATCAAAAACTAAAAAGCAATAAAGCTCAATGCTGTCAGAAAGGTAGGCAAAGGGCATTCGTGTATTGGAAGTTGGAGGTTGTCAGGTAATAATGAAAATCAGTAATTAAAAATATATATAGCCTTTTATCCAGCAATCTCATTTCTGGGAATCTTTCTTATATAAATCAAAACACTAATATATAAAGATTTTACTTTACAAAATTGTAATGTATTATTTCTGTGGTGAAAAAAAAACCCTGGAAAAATCATTAACATCCATTCATGTAGGAATGGTTAGAAAACAGAGGCATTTATGCGCTGCAGATCTGAGCATCAACTGAAATAAATTTTTTCTTTTTTAGAGTAGAAGATTAATTAAACAATATCCAGTCCATAACCACCATTAAGTATTTTGAATGTCATTGGTAATTCAATGGGATATTATGTGACTATCATAAAATGAGTTTGATCTATATTTATTGACTTGAAGGGATGCCCATAACCTGTTTAAGGATGAAAGAAGTAACAGAGAAATGAGTATCATATGATCTTACTGTTAAAACAACAGATAAAAAGAAAACTAAACATAGTTGGAGATGGGGCCCAGGAAAAGACAGGATAGGATTAAGAAAGGAAAAATACTTTTGCCAGATAGAAAAAAAGGTACAATACTAAGGGAAAATTCTACCTTTCTCAGTCTTATTTCACGATAGCACATAAAAGGATCAAGTAACATTTAACATCCTGATGAAGAGCAGGCTGCTGAAAACACTGCTCTGGAAAGTGGTGACTCTGTGATACTTCCCCATATGCCCAAATTCCAAGGAGAAATCCCCCAACTAACAGGTACTCTTTAATGTTTCCTGATGCACAAACTTGTGTATACCTTTCAGCCTCAGAGTGGCTGTCAATCCTAAACAAGCCACATAACAGTTGTTTCCAGCAATGACAATGTAGTCTTAGGGTTAAAAGCAAAACTTTGTCTATGAACAGATGATTGGATAAAGAAAATGTGGTGGAGGCCGAGGTGGGTGGATCATGAGGTCAGGAGTTCAAGACTAGCTGAGCCAACATGGTGAGACCCTGTGGGCACCTGTAATCCCAGCCACTCGGGAGGCTAAGGCAGGAGAATCGCTTGAATCTGGGAGACGGATGTTGCAGTGAGCTGAGATCATGCCACTGCACTCCAGCCTGGGTGACAGAGTAAGACTCCGTCTCAAAAAAAAGAAAATGTGTATATATATGTGTGTGTGTGTGTGTGTGTGTGTGTGTATCAAGTAATAGCTCTATATATTACTTGAACATAAAAAAGAATAAAATCATGTCTTTCGCAGCCACATGGATGGAACTGGAGGGCATTATCTTAAGTGAAAACAGTCAAACAGAAATTCAAATACCATCTGTTCTCATATGTTGGAGCTAAACACAGGGTACACATGGACATACAGAGTGGAGTAATGGACATTGGAGACTCCAAAAGATGGGACAGTAGGAGGGATAAAAAAATTACTTGTTGGGTACAATGTTCACTATTCAGGTGATGGATACACTAAAAACCCAAGTTCTACCACTATGCAACATATGCATGGTGCTTATATTCTACCACTATGCAACATATGCATGGTGCATAATACATAGGAAGTCTGTATTTGTACCTCCTCAGTCTATAAAAATTAAAAAAAAAATTTAAAGCACAACTTTAGTTCTTTAATCCCTTGAAATTTTCGTTTATCTGTAAAACGGGATGGTAATATCTGGGTTTTATTGTAAGTATTTCATAAAGTAGCGTATGCAATTTATGAGTCAATAGGAAGCTATCAGTAAATAATGGCAATTATTATTGGGACATATGTGTATTGTCTTCCTAGTTGTATTTTCAGCCATTTCTTGAAGGTTCACAGAAAGTGATCACAGGTGGTCCCTTGGCTCCTGCCTCTAAGGCACAAATTTTGATGGCCAAGTATTACATGAAAGAGAGAGACTAAGCTGAATAGCTGGGCTGGGGGTCCCACTGGGATGAGATCACTAACAGTTCTTTATTGATAACTACCAGAGGCAGAGACTATATTTTTTCCCCAATATGTGTTACCCCTTTTCCATTACAAAATAATCCCAATTTTATGCTGGGTGGTAATGTGCCTGTCTAAATGACCACATTGTTTAACTCTACTTGCAGCATGGTTGCCTTGTAACTCTGCAGAATTGTTAAGAGGGACTTCTTTAAGATTACCTGAAGAGAATTGGCTCATCTGAGGGGAGCATTTCTTTTGTTTTCCTTCTCTTTCCAGGTAACAGAAATGTTTATGCAATTGCTGGGATTTCAATAAAGATTGTGTGCTATGAGGTAATCTTACAAATAAAAACCACCTGCTAAAATGATATAACAGAAAGGTTCAAGGACCTTAGACTCTTTATTACAGTGGGGAATCATAATAGTTCTGAGATTCATATCTCTGGATGTCTTTTAAAGGAATCTGTATTATTTAGGCTGCTCTTACCTTGAGGTTCTCACTATATGCAACCATACTTGATCTAACTAATATGGTTAAGTCCTTAATTCTTCCTCGAGGCCTACAGTTTAAAAGGTTATCAGGAATGGGAGAGATTTAAAAAAATGATATTTAAATTTGTTAGATATTTTCTGAGAAGTATAAAGTAAAATTTTAAAATCATAATATCAAACTCAATAACACATGGCACAGTGTTGATAAGATTGCCTGATATGCCAAGATTGTCAGCAGAGCAGAGCCTGGATCCGTTGTCACAAAATTGCCTAGAAATTCTTAATTTCAGGTCAAGGCTTTCCAACTAACTACAAAGATAAAGCAGTATAGATGAACAATAGGGTCAATTCTCATAAACTTCAATGAGGACATTATAAAACAGGTTTTCATTTCCTTTTATGAGGTTTAATGCCAAAGTATGTCAGTTATTTTTGCCAGAGAGCTGTTACTGCACCTAAGTCACACATAAAACTTTTCATGATCCAAGGAGGACTGAAAATCTACTCAATTGCCCAAAAGTCTCAATTTATATCGAGTTGTATTTTACCTATTTTCATAAAATGTCTTTAGTAATCTATCGACACCTAAGTACTTTGATATCCATGAAGCAAAGCTGTGAGTGAAACTTCTGTGATATTCCTGAGGGCCTGGAATGACCTTCAGTATTCAATGTTAGCCAAAGTACGAAAATTCACTCTTTTCAAATATAAATCATTTAGTTTACAAAATCAAATATTAGATTAAATATATACTTGCACATGACATTTTAAAAAATCGTCATTGACCGTTAAGCAGTCCTTAGGGCTTTATGGACTATAAGAAAACACAACATATTGAGATGATAGTTTCTACAGAGTGAAATTCATATATGCAAAATTCATCTGTGTAATGCACAAAATAATGGCAGCTAGCGGGAGGATGCAGAACTATGAAATGATATAAATTCAAGAAACAAAACACATTCTTGTAAAATCTTCTTAGTTAGCAAACCAAACTAGAAATCACTAAAATGAGATCTATAACACATTTTTGTAACAGTATACATTTTTTTGTAATACAATTAATACCTATCTTCTTTTGTTTCTAGACATTTGAATGTCTATTTACTCCTACAGTTTCACAGAAACTTGCTTCTGGCATTTTAATCAAATATAGGTCTTTTCCCTGATTATGACTCTTGAATTATTACTTTTCACTCATAGTGCCAATTTCTTAACTTGTTCTATTTATTTTATGCAATAGTCTTCAAGTCAGAATCTTCAAAGAAATCTTCATATGAGTCATTAAAATGCATTTTCTAATTTGGCCAGGTTAAAATATATAATGTGATTTACATATAAAATTAGATGAAATTTTCTTATGCACTTTTAAGAGGGGCTGTATGGATATTTGAAAATTTTATTTGGCAACTATCAGAAGTCACTGAACATTTTAATTGCAACGAAGATTGGTTGAATTAGTCTTGATCTACTTATTCTTCAATATTTTCAATTGAATTGAATTAATTTTCAATTAAGAATTCTCATTGTACTGAAATAAATTATGAAAATATTTACAATGATTATGTGCAAGTAATAGAATTATAGGTGCTTTTGATTACCTTATAGAATCTTCCTTGGATTCTTCAAATTTTCCATAATAAGCATTCTCCAGACTTTGAGCTGGAGGTTTGTGTGTGAGAGGCTTATTGGGAACTGGTCTTGAGAAGAGCTGTAATACAGGGAAGGACTCAGGGTTGGGCAGAGCAAGAAGTTGAACTATGATGTGGATGATAAAGAGGCCTCTGCCAATTCCTCTTTTGCTCAGGACCAGGGACGGCTCTTCAAAGAAACCTAATAGGCTTTACTTCCCATCTTCTGGTAGAGCATGTGTCTTACCAGGACATCCTGGGTGATCATAATCTCTTGCTCACTAATACCTGCTGATAGGGTGTTATCACATCATTCTGTAGAATGTCCAGAGAAGGGGTCAACAAATTTCAGTCCATGAACCAAATATGGCCCACCACCAGCTTTTGCAAGTGAAATTTCATTGGAAAACAACCATGCCTATTTGTTTGAGACTTGTCTGTGGCTTTTTTTGTATTTTCATGTTTGCAATGTATTGTATGGCTTGCAATGTCTAAAATATTAGTATTTGCTGTATAGCCGTTTACAGAGAAAGCTTGCTAATCTGTGTGGTCTGGGCCATCTTCAGATTATATTGTGAAAGAAAACAACTGAGTCAATAGAGCTCGTTAATTCACTGCTACAGGTATACCCTACATATGGCCATGATGAAAAATCATAAAAATAAAATCTTAGATACGTTCCTCTCTGGCTATCACTAATTACTAATTATCCTTCTAGTTCTCTAATTTCTTTACTTCTACTCAGCCTAATCTTTGATCTTAAATAAGAGCACCACTCCCTTGAAGGAGGCACAGTGATTCTATCATCCGCCTCCTTGTTTTATGGTCTTTTCTATTTATAGGTGCCATAGTCTATTGGATTCCACAATTTCCATCACACTGTAACTAGTACTGTAAATGTTTTTAATTCCTATTCTTACAGCTATATCATCTCCCCTTTTACTTAACCTGTTATACATCCATGCTAATCAAAATTTATAGCCTCCAATCTTGGCTGGACTTGAAAAAGCTTATATTGGCTTCTGGTCATCTCCTCCGAATTTACAAATAAACTATTTTAAATGTTAATACTCTCTTCAAAAGTTTCCTAAATAGTCTTCATAGTGAATGATCTTGTATCCTCCCACGTAGAGAAATAGCATGCTCTCAGTGTTTCCTTAGTTTGGTGTTTGTACCTTATGCTTTGTCTCTTTTTAAAAGTTTTATCCTGACATGGGAAAAGCAAAGCCCTTCTTTCCTGATTGCTGTGACCTCTTAATCTATCATTCTGTTCTCTCTTGGTTCCTAAGTCATTTTCCATGCCTTACATTCAGGGATTGAAAAGTCCTTATTTTTTTCATCCTGCGGAATAAAACTTATATCATGGATTCTTTACTTAGCTATTATTTGGTCTACGGTTAATTCTCTCAGCTGTGATTCTTGGCATATAAAAACCCAGGAATATTTAAAAATACATTCCTTGCATGTAAAATCCCAGAAAAATTTTTTCTTTCCATAAAGTCTGGAGTTCTAGACTGTTGTCTTTCTCTGAAATGAAAAGATTCTAACTAAAACTTTGTGCTATGATTTAATGCATCTAGCACAAATGTCCTTCCCTTTTCTTTCCTACCAGAAATGTCCTTCCCTTTCCTCACATCATTCTCATATCTTAGTTTTAATAGTCAAGTAGACACATGGGGTAGTAAAAACTTCCAATTATGGAGAAGCAAAAACTTATTCCATAATCCAAAACATTAGTCTGTAATTGCACTTTGGGAGGCCGAGATGGGCGGATCACGAGGTCAGGAGATCGAGACCATCCTGGCTAATATGGTGAAACCCCGTCTCTACTAAAAATACAAAAAACTAGCCGGGCGAGGTGGTGGGCGCCTGTAGTCCCAGCTACTGGGGAGGCTGAGGCAGGAGAATGGCGTAAACCCGGGAGGCGGAGCTTGCAGTGAGCTGAGATCCGGCCACTGCACGCCAGCCTGGGCGACAAAGCGAGACTCCGTCTCAAAAAAAAAAAAAAAAAAAAAAAAAAAAACCTGTGTTAACTGTATCTGTTTATATATTTGAATGAATGAAAAGTATTTTTTAATCCATTTGACTGTTTAAAATTACCTCCTTAATAACGTGATTCATTTACAAAATATGTATCATGGAAAAAGTCCAACCTAATAAATATATATCAGTTTTATCTACGGCATAGAATTCCACTATAAAGTGGATATATGATTATTTCACTTACCTCTTATTCACAGTTCTTGGGTTACATTTTAACTTTTCATTATAATTTTTATATTATAAACAATAATGGAATTATTTGTTTACTTTTTCTTCCCCACTTGAAAGCTTTAGCACTGTGTTCTTGGTATATTCACTTTTATACTCTTAAAATGTTAAACTCTACCTGCTACCTATTAAGACATCAACTTATATATGTTTAATTAATAAAGGAATCAGTTAATTCCTTACTTTAATGTATCTGATAAACTCTATCAATAATATTTAACTGACTGCTTAGACAGAGACAGCAAGTGTGTGAGAGACTCATTAATAAGATAGGGAAATAAATTATAGTCTATCATATATATGACATTGATATGAATATGAAGAGTATATTAATCACAAAAATCTGGTTGTGGTATCATTAAGTATGATAATTTTAAAATTATATGTACACATAAAACCTCAAGAAAGGGGAAGATTAGAAATTCTTGAGCAATTTAGTGAAAACATATGTGATTTGGCTATGTACATCTGTATTAAAAGTAGAAGTAAGAAATAAGGGACATTTTCTCTATTTGCTAACAATATGACCTTATATATAAAAAATTCCAAAGACTCCATTAAAAAAATGTTGGAACTGATAAGTGAATTCAGTAAAGTTGCAGATACAAAATCAATGTACAAAAATCAGTAGTGTTTCTACACACTATAATAAACTCTCCAAAAAATTAAGAAAAAATCCCATTTGCAATAGCAAAAAAGAAAAAAACTTAAGCATAAATTTAACCAAGGAGGTTAAAGACCTGTATATTAAAAACTATAAAACACTGTTGAAAGAAATTGAAGAAAACACAAACAAATGGAAAGATATTCCATGTTCTTGGATTTTAAGTATTAATATTGTTAAAATGTCTATGATAGAGACACCTACAGATTCAATGAAATCTCATCAAAATTCCAATGTCATTTTTTAACAGAAATAGAAAAAATTCTAAAATTTGCGTGAGACCACAAAAGACCCTGAAGAGCCAAAATAATTTTGATCCCAAAGAACAAAGCTTGAGGTATCAGACTACCTGACTTCAAAATATACTGCAAGCTATAGTTATCAAAACAGTATGGTATTGACATAAAGACAGACACCTAGATCAATGGAACAGAACAGAAAGCCAGAAATAAACTTGCACATTTGTGATCAATTCATTTTTGACAATGGTGTCAAGAACCCACAATGGGGGAAGCATAGTCTTCAATAAATGATACGGTGAAAACTGGTTATCCACATGCAGAAGAACAAAATTAGATCCTTATCTCACACCATATACAAAAATTAACTCAAAATTGATTATAGACTTAAATATAAGAACTGAAACATAAGACTACTAGAAGAAAACGTAGAGTAAAAACTCCACAATCCTGGTCTGGTCTGGCAATGATTTTTTGAATATGACCCAGAAAACGTAGGCAACAGAAACAAAACAAAAATAGACAAGTGAGACAATGTCAAACTAAAAAGATTCTGCACAGCTCAGGAAGCAATTAACAGAATGAAAAAAACAATCTACAGAATGGGAGAAAATATTTGCAAATTATACATCTGATAAGGTATTAACATTTAAAGTTTATGAGGAACTTAATTCAAAGCCAAAAAACCAAAAAACCTGAATAAAAATGGAAAGGGAACCCATAAATATTTCTCAAAAAAATGCATACAAGTGCCCAAAATATTCATGAAAAAATGCTCAGCCTCATTAATCTTTAGGTAAATGCAATCAAAACCACAATGTTAGAATAGCTACTATCGAAAAGATGAAAGATAAATGCTAGCAAGGATGTGAAGAAAAGGAAACCCTCCCTTGTACACTGTTGGTGAAAATGTAAATAATACAGCCATTATGGAAAATGGTATGGAGTTTCCTTAAAAAAACTAAAAATAGAACTACTGTATGATCTAGCGGTCCCACTTCTGGGTATACATCCAAAGAAACTGCAATCAATATGTTGAGGGGATATCTGCACTCCCACATTCATGGCAGCAAATTATTCCCAATAGCCAAGATATGAAGTCAATGTAAGTGTCCATCAACAAATGAATTAGAAAATGTGGAATAATGCATATATGTATGTGTGTAAATATATATACAAATATGTATTCAGCCTTAATAAAGAAGGAAACGTTGTTATTTGTGACAACATGGATGAACCTGGAGGACATACGCTAAGTGAAATAAGCCAGGCACAGAAAGACAATACTGAACTTGAACTCATAGAAGTTGAGAGTAGAATTATGGTTACCAGAGGCTGGAGTGGAGTGGGGAAGAGAAGGAATGGAAAGTTGTTGATCGAAGTGTTCAAAGTTGTAAAGAGGAGGAGTAAGTTTTGAGATCTATTGTAGAGCGGAGTGGCCATAGTTCGTAATAATGTAGTATACATTTCAAAATAAGAGAGTAAATTTCAAATTTCTCACCACAGAAACTTATAAGTGAGGTGCTAGATATGTTAATTAGCTTGATTTATTTATTCCCCATTATATATGTATATGAAAACATTACATTGTACCCCATAAATGTATACGACTATGATTTGTCAATTAAAAGTATTAAGAAATGTAGAAGTAAGTGGGAGAGCACAGGTTAATCTCAAGAACAGAATTACTTTCTACAGCTTGCAAATACCAAATCAAGAATGGTTTTCATTGACACAGTTGATGTTCACCAGGGTGATATAATTTTAAGGCATGGTAATACCCCTCCTGATAGAAACACCTCTCCAAGGACTTATCACTGATGCTTGAGAATCCACCGTTGTCAGTTAATCCCTTCAGGTTACTAAAACAATTATTCCTTTTTGAAATGCATATACTCTTGAGAAATCATTTTAATAACTGCAAGACATTTTAAATGAGAGACATAAGACTGATAGCCATGGAGAATACAGGACAGGGTAGAAGAAAGGTCATTGGTATTAGAGAATTAAGAGTCAATGGCAACAGTGTATGCTATCCAGACTCAATGGCTCCAAGAAGAGACCCTAGGTTTATGAGTTACCTCACTAGATGACCTTTGATACTCACCTCTAGCAGTGACTGTTCACACATTTTAAAGTGTTTGGATTGCAAAAGAAAGGAGGCTAAAGAGAAGGGCCTGCTGGTCCCTTAAAAATCCATAGCTCCAGTTCCAACCTTCCTTCTAAACTCTGTACCTGCATCTTCACGATACCTCTGTTGGGATGTTGTACAGATATGCCAAACTGAAATTTTCTTCTATAGACTTTGCTTTTCAAATGTCTATTACAATGTTTTTTATGTAATACTTGCTTAATAGATATTTCTTCAATGACGACATGTAGAACCTTTGCTTGATCGATTTGCACCACAGATTATTACTTACTGCAATGTTGACCTGGTTAATCATAGATTATGGAATCCAGAGAAGACTTCAGAGATTTTTCTAATTCAAACCACTCATTTTATTTTTGAAAAAAAATTGGAGGGAAGGTAAATTTCACCAGGTGGCAGAAGTAGAAATAGAATTCAGATCTCTTGACTTTAAATCATATGTACATTTAGGTCTTATTTCTACTTAGCAATTTGGATAATTCATTGTCTAATTACTTTCTAGCTTAGAAGCATTTTCTTCCTTCATACTCAAGAGTATTATTCAGCTTCACAGCTAAACTATATCACTATCAGCTTAAGTTACTAATCCCTTTGCTGATTTTAGATTCAATTTATGGCATAACTTTTTTTACACTTTACTTCCTTTCCTTTCAGAAAAAACACAACTGAAATTATTCAAAATGTCTCTGATTTAACATGATACACTGTTTGAATGCCATGTAGTCCACAGTCTCCCTAGGAAATACTGTCAATTTAAACGGTACTAATTTCATCTCAATGCACAGAAGTCCTTGTCACTTTGTAAAATATCTTGTGCGGTGGGAATCTGTTTTTTAAAAGGTCAAAAATCTTTCGGGTTTAGTGAATCAATACCATCTATTCAGGGATGAACTAGCGCTCCCCTATTCAGGACAGTAGATGGACACATTTATAAGAGCAGTAGAAGATGTTTCTAGGAGAGTGGTGACATGTTTTAAATTTCATGTGGAATTGAATACAAACTTGCTACACTTGAACAGACCAAAAGATAAAATGTCAGCCTAAGAACTGGGAGAACAGGAAGCTTCAGGCCCATAGCAACAGAGGGATAAGTGATACAAAAGGAAGTGGATTAAATCGTCACTTCTGAATCTGTGACCACATCTTCTCTCACAGCAATTGGAAATTCTAAGGGTATGCAGTTGCCAGACTTTGTGAACAGTTTGGTTGTTGAGTTATCAATAAACTCTGAAAAATATTAATGACACAGGTTCAGAAGTCAATGGCTTAATGTAGGGGTCATTTTTCCTTGATGGTTTATGGTTTTGCTGTGTTGCTTTTCTCAAATCACCTAATAATTTCTGAACATACACTCTGTGTGCAACTTTGGAGCAATTAGGCCTACCCTTATCAGAAAGAGAAATGAGCCCGTGTCTGTGCCACAGAAACATGAAGTTGGAATCATAGACTAAAATAGAACTCAATTAACTTTGTTTTGATTATTTTAAATTCCCCTGACTTTCAGAATCATGGAACCTGTGGGCTGATAAGACCTGTGTGGTTTGTATCCTTACTATCATTCTCCAGATTATCTGTCTTCTCTGCTTGAACATCTTTAGCAATGGGAACTGAGGATTTCCTAAAGCAGATCATTCTTTTGTTTAAGATAATTTGCATTTTAGGAATTTTTTTATGGAGCTGGAGTTAGTTTTATTTTTAAATCATTGACCAATTAGTTGTCTAATTAGGATTTTGTATTGTCTCTGAGATGCATAAGAGATCTTTTTTCTTCTCTGGTTGAAAGAACTAAAATGAGGTACAACAAAAAGAACATCTTGGGCTTCCCCTGAGGTTAGAATATATAATCAACATTATGCAGTATAAATAATACTAAATGAGGCCAACAGTTTTGACCGAGCAGCTTTCTTCCTCCAAAATATACAAGCAGTCTGAACATTAAAGGAAAATTTACAAATAAATATATGTTTCAGTTCATTCAAAGACTTCCCCAGAAGTCCAGGGAGTCATCAATGCTGGGTGGAGGCCTTTCCATTTTCTCTCCTAAACAGAGGAATCCCCCACCTTTCCACCAGCTGCTAGAGGAATGATTTTAATGTCTGGGTAGCTG
Organism: Macaca mulatta; assembly: GCF_049350105.2. Lineage (NCBI taxonomy): Eukaryota > Metazoa > Chordata > Mammalia > Primates > Cercopithecidae > Macaca > Macaca mulatta. The sequence continues at coordinate 184,862,268 of NC_133408.1, forward strand.
AGTTCTTCCTCTCATCTCAGCCCATGCAACTCTCCTTCTTTTAGTCTTCTTTTCTTAGGCGGAGCAATTTGTTTTTGAGCAAAAGGAATGGAATCATGAATCTGCATACATGTCTCAGCATTAACACCTTTTGGGATTAACTTCTTCAGGTTTACAGGCCTCTTTATTTTTTAATTTTTTCTTTTTTTTTTCGAGGCGGAGTCTCGCTCTGTCGCCCAGACTGGATACAGGCCTCTTTATGTTTTTCCTGTTTTATTTGTCTCCTTCTCTATCCTAGGACGGCAGAAAAGTTCCCAGGTTTGTCCAAGCTGAAGCTGGTCTGCAGCAGCTGGGCTAGCAGAAAGCCACCTGGGCAGGGCAGGTGGAGAGCAGGCGATCAGAGCAGTGTGGGCTGCAGAGAAAGCAGAGGCTCAATAGGAAACCCCTGGGGTCACAGGCAGGACAGGTGAGGTGAAGGGGCTGAAGAGTGAATTCAGGCCTTAGGCTTTTGGGACACAGGTTTCCATGGAAAGCTTATGCCAGCCTGAGCTGCAAGGTTGCCGAGGCACTGCTGTGGGCCTGTGCCTCATATAGAGCTCCACAGATATTCTTGAACCAGTACTGTCCATTCACAAGCTGCAGTCAGGGACCTCAGGACAGTCTCCCTCTCCACCCTCTTAATGCTGTACTCACTTTAAAGGAGAGAAGCTTAAAGGGATTCCATCACCTATCACAGCGCATATATTGAAGGGTGCATTTCAAGTTGAGAGCCTTTAATTTCATAATTGGCACAGAGAGATCAAACTGAAACCATTCAAGTCAACCTGTCGGTCTTGCAGTGTGACCTTGCAGAAAGGCAGGACTCCGGTGGAAGCCCTGACTCCCATTCAAGTTACAGGTCAGCCTGAGGCCAGAATTTAACAAAGTGTAAGACTGGAAGAAATTTGAGAGATAGTGAACCAAAGATGAGAGAACGTGAGGGACATGTTGTTTGAATACATCTTTGTGAAAGATTTTGACACAAGACTTTAATCATAGCTGATAGGTCCATGACAGTACTGGTGGTAATACACTTTTATGGAAAACAAAGAAGCGTGGAATCTTAGATATGTAAAAAGAAAATCATAGTAAAGAATCAATATCATGTACTCAAAGACCTAGAAAGGACCCAGAAGTCTTGCAAATTTCCCTGGGATTTTTAAAACCTGCTCATTTGCTTCTAAATAAACCAGCATCTCTCTAAAATGCCAAAGGTGAGGTGAAACAAACAAGCAAGCAAACACATGGTTTAAAAAAATTGTTTTCCTGATTATATCAGGGAAAATGTCTTCTCACAGACTTTAGGGATTCAAACATTTTAAAAATGTATTTTAAAGACAAATGTCACATTACATTATTGTTTTCTAGTATTTCTAGTAGTGCAAATAGTTAAATTTCCTCTAGGTTTAAAAGTGACTTTATGGATTAATCTGTGAATCAATTGTAAGTAACATTATTACTATGAAAAATAAGTTTGAAGTTTTAGAATCATTCATTTATAAACAGAATATAGTTTTTACATTGGGGAATATCTTTAGTTATCAATTAAATACATGGTTGATAGAGTTCATGTTTAAAATTAAATGCTTTTAGAATACAATAAAATCTTAGTAAATGTCAAGTTGTTAGTCATTAAAATGTGATTTGGAAGAATAGCATGCATTGTTTTCCAGTGGTGCAGGTTCAAACAACAACATAATTGCAATAATTAATAGATTTTTCACTAAAACGCCTGAATTACTTTTCTTCGTGGAATAAAGATTCCAAACTTCTCCATAAAATGTTGTTGTTATTCTGAATAACTGCTGCCACTATCTTAAGTCTCCAATCCAAAATAATAACAAAGAGAACCGCCGGGCGCGGTGGCTCAAGCCTGTAATAATCCCAGCACTTTGGGAGGCAGAGACGGGTGGATCACGAGGTCAGGAGATCGAGACCATCCTGGCTAACACGGTGAAACCCCGTCTCTACTAAAAAATACAAAAAACTAGCCGGGCGAGGTGGCGGGCGCCTGTAGTCCCAGCTACTTGGGAGGCTGAGGCAGGAGAATGGCGTAAACCCGGGAGGCGGAGCTTGCAGTGAGCTGAGATCCGGCCACTGCACTCCAGCCTGGGCGACAGAGCGAGACTCTGTCTCAAAAAAAAAAAAAAAAACAAAAAACAAAAAACAAAGAGAACCATCTTTCAAGAAGTAATAAAACCATATGACAAGTAATAAAGGGAAAAAAGCAAAATTCTAAGATGCCGTATTGTTGAGTACAGATATTCAAGTTTAATAGCAGTTTAAAAAGCATGTTATTTCAGCAAGAAGAAAAGAAATATAAAAAGAGGCACAAATTTAGAAATTAGACCCAAACTAAATTTCAAATGCAATTTGAATAAGATAGTCCCCAACTTATAAGAGTATGATCTGTGATTTTTTGATTTATGATGGTGTGAAAATAGCATTCATTTTGAGAAACTGTGCTTTGTATTTTCATTCAAAAAAAATTTTTTTTTGAGACAGAGTCTCGCTGTGTCACCCAGGTTGGAATGCAGTGGCGCGATCTCAGCTCACTGCAACCTCCCCCTTGCGGGTTCAAGCAGTTTTCATGCCTCAGCCTCTCCAGTAGCTGGGACTACAGGCATGGGACACCACAACTGGCTACTTTTTGTATTTTTAGTAGAGAAGAGGTTTCACCATGTTGGCCAGACTAGACTCGAACTCCTGACCTCATGTGATTCACCTGCCTTGTCCTCCCAAAGTGCTGGGATTACAGGCATGAGCCCCCGTGCCCAGACAATTTAAATTTTTAAATAATAACTTTATTATGGAATAGTCTCTGTGTTAAGTGATTTTTTTCTCAATTGTAGATTAGTGTAAGCGTTCTGAGCATGTGTAAGGTAGGTGAGGCTGAGTTACGATGTTCACTTTGTTAGGCATATTAAATGCATTTTCAACTTATATTTTTCACTGAAGATGAGTTTATTGGGCTGTAATCCTATCATAAGACAAGGAGTATCTGTATAGAGATTATAGACATAGATTCTCAAATTGTATGAATGAATTGTACCATGGTAATGAGAACATAACGTGGTGAGAAAAAAATATTTATTTGCACCTAGAGTCTTGGAGTTTTATTACAGGCCATTACGAAGATACTACAGAGTGGGTCCTTGTATCTTTCATTCAATTTCCCCTAATGGTTCCATCTTACATAATTATAGTACAGTATCAAAACTATAATAGGAAATGGATGTTGGTACAATGTGTATCAGTCTGTTTTATGTTACTATAAAGGAATACCTGAGGCTGGGTATACTTATAAGGAAAATAGGTTTATTTGGCTTATGGTTCTGCAGGCTATACAAGAAGCATGGTGACAGTACCTGCTTCTGGTGAGGGCCTCAGAAGGTTTACACTCATGGCAGACGGTGAAGGGAACCTGGCGTGTCACATGCAAAGAAAACGAGAGAGAAAAGATGACAGGTTCATTTTAAAAAAGAATTTCAACTTTTATTTTAGATTCAAGAAGTACATGTGCAGGTTTTTTACATGGTATGTTGTGTAATGCCGAGGTTTGGGGTACAATGGATCCCATCACCCAGGTACTGAGTACCCAATAAATAATTTTTCAACCCTTGTCTTCCCTTCCTCTCACCCTCCACTAGTAGTTCCTAGTATCTGTTGTTGCCGTGTTTATGTCTATGAGTAGTGCCCAACATTGAACTCCCACCTAAAAGTGATAACGTGGTATTTGGTTTTCTGTTCTGCATTAATATGTTTAGGATAATGGCCTCTAGCTGCATCCATGTTGCTGCAAAGGACATGATTCCATTCTTTTTTATGGCTGTGTTATATTCCATGGTGTATATGTACCACATTTTAAAAAATCCAGTCCACTAGGTTGATTCTATGTTGTTGTTATTGTGAATCGTGCTGTGACAACATACAAATGCATGTATCTTTTTGGTAAAACATTTATCATCTTTTGAATATTTACCCAGTAATGGTATTGCTGGGTTGAATGGTAGTTCTGTTGTATGTTCTTTGAGAAATCTCCAAACTGCTTTCCACAGTGCCTGAACTAATTTCCATTCCCACCAACAGTGTGCAAGAGTTCCCTTTTCTCTGCAGCCTTGCCAGCATCTGTTTTTTGACTTTTTAATAATCACCTTTCTGGCTGATATGAGATGGTGTCTCATTGTGATTTTATGTTTCTCTGATGATCAGTAATGTGGAACATTTTTTCATATGTTTGTTGGCTGCTTATATATCTTCTTTTGAGAAGTATCTGTTTATGTCTTTTGCCCACTTTTTAATGATTTGTTGTTGATGATTAGTTTAAGTTCCTTATAGATTCTGGATATTAGACCTTTGTCAGATGCATAATTTGTAAATATTTTCCATTCTGTAGGTTGTCTGTTAACTCTGTTGATAGTTTCTTTTGCTGTGCAAAAGGTCTTTAGTTTAATTAGGTTCTACTTGTCAATTTTTGTTTTTGTTGCTATTGCTTTTGAGGACTTAATCATAAATTCTGTACCAAGGTCAACATCCAGAATGGTGTTTCCTGGGTTTTCTTTTGGGATTCTTAAAGTCTGAGGTCTTATATTTAAATCTTTAATCCATTTTGAGTCAATTTTTGTATATGGTAAAATGTAGAGGTTCAGTTTCATTTTTCTGTAGATGGATAGCCAGCTCTCACAGCACCATGTATTGGATAGGGAGTCCTTTCCCCATTGCTTATTTTTGTTAACTTTGTTGAAGATCAGATGACTGTAGGTGTGTGGCTTTATTTCTGGATTCTCTAAACTGTTTCATTGGTCTATGTGTCTGTTTTTGTACCAATTCCATGCTGCTTTGGTTATTATAGCCGTACAGTATAGTTTGAAGTCAGGTAATGTGATACCTCTAGCTTTGTTCTTTTTGCTTAGAATTGCTTTGGCTATTTAGGCTCTTTTGGTTCCATATGAATTTCAGAATAGTTTTTTTCCAGTTCTGTGAAAAATGACCTTGGTAGCTTGATAGGAATAGTGTTGAATCTGTAGTTTGCTTAGAAGAGTATGGCCGAACATTTTTAACTATATTGACTCTTCCAATCCACGAACATGGAATGTTTTTCTATTTGTTTGTGTCATCTATGATTTCTTTCAGCAGTGTTTTGTAATTCTCCTTGTAGAGGTCTTTCACTTCCTTGGCTATATGTATTCCTAGGTATGTTGTTATTATTATTATTATTTTAGCTATTATAAATGGGATTGCATTCTTGATTTGGCTCTCAGCTTGAATGTTACTGGTGTGTAGACATGCTATTGACTTTTGTACATTGATTTTGTGCCCTGAAACTTTACTAAAGTAATTTATTAGTTCCAGGAGCCTTTTGGCAGAGTCTTTAGGGTGTTCTAGGTAAAAAATCATATTGTCAGTTAAGCGAGATAGTTTGATTTCCTCTTTTCTTACTTGGATGCCTTTTTTTTTTAAATTATACTTTTAAGTTCTAGGGTACATGTACACAACGTGCATATGTATTGTTACCTATGTAAACATGTGCCATATTGGTGTGATGCACCCATTAACTCATCATTTACATTAGGTATATCGCCTTTTCTTTCTTTCTCTTGCCTGATTGCTCTAGCTAGGATTTCTCAGACTGTTATGAACAATCAGATAATTAATAGAGCAAGAACTCACTCATTACCATGGGGATGGTGGCCACCCATTCATGAGGAATCTACCTCCATGAGGCAAACACATCCCACTAGATTCTACCTCCAATACTGGGGATCACGTTTCAGTGTGAGATTTGGAGACTTATCCAAACTATGCCAATGTACACGTGTAGTTCTATGTCATTTCATCACATGTGTATATTCATGGAACTTCCACCACAGTCAAAATACAGAACTATTCCATCACCACAAAGATCTCCCTCTTGCTGTTCCTTTAAATCACACCTACTTCTCTTCCCCGCCCCCCGCCGCCATCCCTAACCCCTGACGACTATTTATTGTTTTTCATCTCTATAATTTTGTCAGTTCAGGAATGTTATGTAATGGAATCACACAGTATGGGATCCTTTGGGAGAGGCTTTTCTTTTTCCCACATGGCATAATGCCTGTAGGATGCACAACGGCTAAGTAGTGTGTATCAATAGTTCGCTCATTTTTATTGAGCAGAATTATTTATTCTAATAATGGCTTTTGGCTCCTCTAGATTTGGCTCCTGGCATGGTCTCTTGCTTTAATGAAGTATAGGAAAAATCTTTTAGCTATCACTAATACATTGGAGGAGTTCCATAGATAGCGTAAACTAAATACTAGGGGAAATGGAGATGTATTTCAAAATCTTTCATACTCGTGGAGCATAAGTACTTGGAGAAATAAATATGTAACATTTAAATATGTAAATATTTAAAACCAATCGATTTGAAATTTAAGATTCAAGAGATGTTAGAAGAAGCGTTATATAAAATATTGCTGATAATGGAAGTAGAAAAACAGGATTAGACTGTTTTTAATACCAAAGACTAGTGAGAAGAACATGTTTCCGTTAGGAATTGTTTTTCAAAGAAAAACAATCAATGTGAAATTTTTACCATGATATATTTAAATGTTTAGGCTTTCCATTGAAACGTTTTCATAAATAGCACTAGTAGAAACATTAATTGGATAAACTTTGAATTTCCTTCAAAACATGCAATTTAGAGTTGAGACATTGGGAATGATACCAAAATCTACCACCTGGTGGCAGTATATCCTAACTGCATACTTCAAAAGTAGGCAGGTGTTGCGAGGGGTGGGAGAGGGCGGCAACTTGGTGAATGCTGAGCCTGGTAACAAGTTTGTACTTTAAGTCCAAAGACTTCACACCAAGTAGTTGAAGTTGGGTAGGTGTTTCTATCAGTGGCTAGACAAAGGATGCAGGAGACATGTTGTACTTTCATGAAGAAAAGTCTTTGAAAACTATTCTGGCCCAAATTAGTTTTCCAAATTCCAAACTCTAACACTAGAGCGTGCCTGAAAATGTCCTCAACAGTGTAATATTAATAAGTGAATGAAAGTGGAACTCACAATGGCCTTTTAATAGAGCTCTTTCATACAGCAGTTCTCAGCATATGTTTGTGGCACCATGCCAAAACGCAGCACAGTAAAAGAGCCTTTAAAGAGTGAAGAAATTATGCCGCTTCCCCTACCCCTGGCAGAATACTAGAGGTTTATTTTCTTTAGTGGGTAACATAGAGGGTTTCTGAAAAAGGATTCTTTAGTTACAGTTGAAAATGGAGATTCTGTACTGTCAGCAGTTCGATTAAGTGCACACAGGCGTGTATGATGCTGATACTCTTTTTTCCTCTTCTCTTACTAGGCTCCTAGCATCAAATAACCAGTCTGCTATCCTTAGAACAGGAGAATGGAAGAACTTTCTCTGGAAAGTCTGGTCAATGAAAGAGCAAAGCTCTAAAAATATTAACATCACTGGTTTTCCAATGAAATGGCACAGTCAGCTCACCTTATGATAACATGAATCTTTGAGAGGATTAACCTACGTCCTCAATGAATCAACTCATTAGTTTCCCACTTTCAAATAAGAACAGAAAACTGAGAGTTGCCAGATAGCTGAGGAAAGCGTCTTGCATAAAAAACAGAGAGTAAGAAAATGAAAAGAGTAAAAAAGACGTTTGGAGAAAACAGAGACTATAAGGAGGAAAAAATTTTAGAAATATCATCACGAATATGCTCAGCTATAAGGAGATATTGTAATCATGAAACAAGAACAGGTGCAGTTAAACATGGACATGCAGGACACAGATACCTTTTTGAAGTTAAAAATATAACTAAAAATTCTACTGGAAGTATTAGAAAATAAAACAGAAAGCAAAACTAAGAAAAATAAATGGAAAAATGGGAGAAATAAGAGGATCAGCAAGCACAGTTTGTGTCTTATCTGTTGAATAGTAAGTTTCAGAAACAGAGTAAATAGAAATGGAGAAAGATGAGAGTTATCAAGGCAATAGTTTAAGGAATTTTCCTAGAACTGATACAAATGGGTTGTCAGGCAGATGGTCTCACTGAATGCCTAGAAAAATAGGCAAAATTCAGCCCTCATCAAGGCAAATTACTAGAAGACTAGCAGCGAAGAAAATCCCTATATCCTTCTTGAGTATCACTGTCCAATAAAGTTGCCACAAACCAAATGTGATGATGGAGATTTTGATATGCAGCTAGTCCAAATAAACATGCAATAGGTGTGAAATACACGTTGTATTTTGAAGACCTAGATTTTAAAAGCTTGTAAAATGCTTTCTTACAATGATTTATATTGATCACTTCTTAACGATAACATCTGGATATATTTGGTTAAATAAAATGCTAAAATTAATTTCACCTGTTTCTTTTTAATATTTTAAAACATGCTATTAAAATTTTAAAACTGCACATGTGCCTAACATTTGTAGGTTACCTTATATTTCAATTGATCAGTGCTCTTCTAGAGGAAATAAAAACCGCAAAGAAAGAATCATGAATCATGTGGGTTCTCCATGATCCTAGAAGCTAGAACACAAAATTCTGAAGGAAAAATAATTTTCCATCTACAGTTTTATAATCAGGACAATTATCAACCAAGAATGCAAAAAACATAAAGATATTCTTAGGTATGTAGGTTCTCAAAAAATTTCCCCTGAATACTTCCAATCTTAGGGAAATACTGGCAAATATTCTCTATTAAAATAAGTAACCTAAGAATGAGAAAGGTATGGGATTAAAAAGAATAGGAAAATCAGTACTTTCCTATTTTATTTCTGATAGAGGAGAGAAAAGGAATGTCCAGGAGGGATAAAGGCATAGCAAGCAACAGGTTCATGTGAGCACTCTTCACAGGTCTCCAGGAGATATTTCTTCCAGAAGATGAAATTGGGATATCACTTTATGTGTCTCTGTTTCCTGAAGGAAGATACAGGATTGGGGGAAACTTTGGGGTTAAATTAGTGCTAATTACGTAGAAAATTAAACAATTATACAATGATTAACTGCAGGACAGAGAGTTGTACAGTAAATGAAAGCAATCGGTTTATTGCATATATCGTTTGAGAATAGTGTTACTGTAGTCCTGTAAATATTGAATATCAATCAATTGAAATTATGGTATAACTCTATGGGAGAGTAGGGAGATGAAAAAGAGGAAATGTAGAGGGGTAAGGGAAGAAATGAAGCTTCGTCTTCATCTGCCATAATGGGTAATCTTTTCACAAAACTAAAACCGACTAATCAAGAATTAGTAAACATGTTACTTAATGATATTTCTTAAAATATCCTTTAATAGAGTTGAATGTGGCTGCTTGTAGAGAGGAGAAAATGGGACAAGGAGAAGTGGTCAGGAAAATTGCTATTTTATTTAACAACATTAATGGAATATTTAACCTTAAACTATAGTCATATATAACTTATACTTTTATAAAAACTGATATATAAAAAATAAATAGAACTGTGGTAATCTGAGGTTTCATCATGCCCAAAGTCTGCAAGTCATTCTAATGACCCATAGGCCTAAGAAGGCCCAGTGTGCCAGAAAGATATCAGGCAGAAACGTAGCTTACATTTTTGATTGTGTAATAAATTAATGAGTCTGCAAATCTGGGGGAAAGTAAGTAAGGTGTTGCCCTTTTAAAAACTGGGATAGACTATCCTCTGTATCTTGGTAGCTGGGAACATGCTTATAGTGTGGATAAAAGGACATGACTAGCCAAGAATCCAAGCCCACAATTCAGAGAAATCCTTGGTTCATTCTTGGGTTAGGGAATCTTCTCCAGGTGTATTTATTTTCAGGTTTGTTGTTGTTGTTCAGTTTGGAAGCAGGTACTGTTTATTAACCAACCAGCTTAGAAAAATAATCATGGTAGACACCTTAGTTCATTCTTCTAATAAGCCTGTTGATCTGGTCCTCCCTCTTGCCATCATCTCCTCCTTCTACAAAATAGATGGTCTTTTTCTTTATTCCGCCTCATGGAGAATATAATTTGAAGGACCGCAGGAAGTTATTTGCTTCTTTGAGCATTTTCCAACAGCATAGATCTCATGAATCAAATCCTCTATGCAGATGATGCCATATTTACCAAGAGATTGAGCAATCAAAGCATGATCTGTCAAAGCAATTCCCTTATTGATTTTGCCATAATGACCCTTGTAGATTAGTTCATTTACTGACTTTAGATTTGGGTACCGCCATGCAATCTATGACTCGACAATCCTCAGCATGTTAACTGAAGCCTTGTTGATCTTCACACAGGTTCCATTGAAGATTTGATGAAGGCAAAGAAGCTGCAACACCTTTCAGACCTTTGGGCTCACACCATTAATACCTCTGATCTTGAAGACAAACGACAATTTGGGTTCAGCAGGTACATAGAAGTTGCCAGCTTTTCTTGCCATCCTCGCCATTCAAATTTCAGTTCTGTACATCTGCCTATATTCCTTGTGATAGTGCTTCGCTTTTTCTTAGATAAGCTTCCTCCTTTTGCCTTTTGAAGCGTCTTTTGGGTAAACTTCTTTCTCAGGTGCTTGATCTTCCGCTCTGTGAAATTCCTTCTCTTTTTCTTAAGGGTTTCTGGCACAGCAGAAACCTCCTCCTTCTCTTCTACACCCTCCATGGTTCTGATCGGAAAAACAGGAGGTTCTATTTTCTGGTTTTTAAAGAAATGTTTACAACAGTAGGGGGCATTACAGGAAGTCAGAAGCTTGCAGCTACAAAATGGAAAGAACATACATTTGTCTCAGTTGAGGAGAGACTTGTGTGTGTGTTCCAAAATCTTTTCTCTTCGCAGTATAACAATCTCTTGGTAAATAATAAGTTGCCATTTTCTTTAAAGTGAATTATTGAGGAGATATGGTTCTTCTCAATGATTTTGAAACTGTCTTAAAATAAATTAGTTGCTGTGTGTATAAACAACAGTTCTTTCACATCATTAGGAAACATTTTAACCAGTTTTGTTGCTAGGGAGAACAATTATGTAAGTTGATTCGATGCATTAGACAAAAGGTTTTGGTTAAATATAAGTCTGGGTCACTTTGCATCTCCTTCTAATTTAAATTAGATTTAAATTTCCAAAACTCCCACTCAGTTACTTCAGGAGATTAAGTGGAAGAATATGGATGAATCAGCACAAATATATCAATATTCTTCATGAATTCGGGATGCTCTGGTAGAATGTGTGTTTCTGTGGAGATGAGAATAACTCTGAGACCATTGTCATGGTCTTGAATGGCTGGGGTTCTATTAATTCAGCAACATTCTGTGCTTATGTATAAACTATTCATAGCAACTCACCCATTGACATTTTTGTAAAGCCATTTTTGACACTCTATTAAAGCTTACATTTGTTTGTATATAGAGTGAATATTTTAGCATATTGAAGCCTGTTTTTAAAAGAGAAAGTAAGATTTATTTATTCTACGATCAGTTATTTTAAAAACAAAGGGATTACAACTAGCACTTGAGCCTGGAAAGCTCCTCACACAGCAAATTGCCAAGGAATTCCTTCTTAAGAAGCAACAGAGTTATTACAGATTCCTGTCCTCAGTCTGCTCCCTATCCATAAGCTCCTGATCTATGGTATATTTCCTGAATAGTCAGTAAAGTTTCTGCAAAGAAAATTGCCCTCAGTGCTGCATAGTAGAAATAATGCTAGAAGTAGAATCAAGCTGGCTTGCTGCATAATCTCAGCAAAAACACACTGATAGCCTCTCTGGGTTTTTAAGAAAATAAAAAGAAAGGCCAAAGAATAGAAAATAAATTTTCAAAATATGTATTTAACAAATCACTTGTATTAAGAATATATTAAAAACCCTTATAGCTCAATAATAAGAGAAAAAAATCCCAATTAAAAATGGGCAAAAGATTTAAACACACTTCATCAAAGAACATACCCAAATGGCCAACAAATACATAAAGAGATGTTCAACGCCATTGTTAATTACCCAAATTCAAATTAACCTCCATAATAAGATATTACCACATACTAGAGTTTAACAGGAGTGATATATAGTACAGAAAATCAGGAACAGTTTGATTCTTGTCTATACCCTGATGGACTGTTTAAATTGTCTTTTAGAAATTCTGTTTTTCCCAGAAGAATATCTAGTTTTCCTTTAGGAAGAGCATCTCCATCTAGTTGTCATCTCAGATTTTCTTAGAACCAAAAAGCATGCCCTAGAGCAAAATATTTCTACCCTCTCTTTAGGTTCTGGTATATTTTTGTAGCCTGAAATCCTTCAATATAATTTCTGACAAAAATAGGACATCCCACCCCAGAAGAATTTGGATAAAATTCTCATTGCAAGGGTTTGTCTTAACTCTTTCAATGAGAGAAAGAAATCTATGGATTTTAACACTGAGGAGATTCTTGGATGACTCCTCTGAGAAGGGAATTGACACAACCCAGAAAATGTATTGAGCATTCAAGTGTAAGTAGAAGATATCTGTGGTTCCTCTACCATATTATGAATCGTAAGTAACCATCAGAAGGCCCATTGCCACCTGCCTGCTTAGGATTTCTGACCTGGGACAGTGAATGGAGAACCTTGCCTTAGCTTTGAATTTCTAAAACACCCAGGCTCATGGTACAGTATAGTATATGGAGACAGAGGTGATAAGTGTCAAAATTTGTATCTTTTCACGTAAGGCTTGGATGGTAGGAGGTTTTTAAGAAGAAAAACATACCTGGAAAAACTTTATATTCTAAGGGTTAACCTATAGATTCAGTGTCTTAGGTTTGTTTTTTCATATCCACCATTATGAAGTATTAGGTCCGGGAGATCTATTTGGAAAAACCGGTGAAATAATCATAAGGACAATTCTAGGAGCGAAATATTTATCTGCTCCTATTTTTTGATGACTTAGACTCATTAAGCAATTTCAGCACAAATGGACTATGTTCTCAACAAATATTATAAAAAAGGATATTGAAAAAGACGGGTGAAGAGAAACAATTGGGGAAATAAGCATTTGGAAGAACATAAAATGTTGAGAAAAGCTAAACACATGAAAGTATTTTATTAACACTTAAGTTCCCATAAAGTAGGAGAGTTGAGGTCTAATAAGAATGTTAAACATTAAAGCTAACACTTAAAATTTGAGATAAGAGAAATCAAATTGAAAATAAAGGCTAAAACCACATTCTAAAAAACCTTTCTAAAGAAGCAGTAAAAATTTCAGGCAAAATGACAAAACCCAGTGGGATGAGAGCCTGAAACTGTTATTCTAGATGAGATTAAGGATAAGGAAGAATTAAGAGCTAAAAATGTGGAAGTAAGAAAAAAAAAGCTTAAAGGGGAAAATTTTGAGACAATTTGAAATACAGAAAATAAGTCATTTTGACATATTACCAGAATTATTCCTCAAAATGGAATAAAATATACTATGAGGATTTGTAAAATGGCCATTCTTTAAAAAATTTTACATTGCAGTTACAGAAGGATGATTCACTTGTAGCGGGGTGGGCCATTGGATAGTGAAAGGCAGGTCAGGGGTGTCAAGGTGCCCCAACCCAGTCCCGGGATGATGGGATCTAGGTAGACCCATGATGAGAACAGAGGGGACAACATGGAGTCTTGTTGGAAAGGCAGACTTTGTGATAGCTCTTGCTTGATTTTACATCTTGGTGGGCCATCAGATTCTGATTTAATGCAAATACATTCCATTCCTTTAAATATATACACTCTCTTACATATGTATTAGAAATAAAAAAGAACTTCTTTAGAATAGGTCTGGGCTCACTCATATTTTTGTATATTACTGTATCCTTTTGTTGCTGTTCTCCAAACTCGAGAGGTACTATTCAGACAGAAGAAATCAATTTCAGACATTATGGGTTAACAATTGCCGACTCACTGGGCTAAGAGTTTGCAGATGAGTCACATAGCCTAAAAGAGACACAGACAGACAGAGACACAGGCAGACTTACTGAGACGTGGGAAGAGAGAGAAGCAGAGAGAGGATGAAGTGTTAGCAGGGAAAAGAAAACAATAACATCCTTGATTTGGGCCAAGATTTTGCAACCAACTTCCCGAGGTGCATCTGACGTCTGCAACTGAGATGTCTATTGCAGCAAAAAACCCAGAGGCTCCACAGTACCATCCACAGGGATGGTGATTTGTTGGGAAAAATGGACAGAAGGGAGAGAAGTAATCCTGGCTTCTCAATGCAAACAAATAAGGGAAAAAAAAAAAAAAAAAGGATGGATTTCCTGGTGGCAGTACCAGGGAATTTTAGGGTTTTTCAGTTCATCTACATAACATACTGGAGAAAAGTGACCAATATCTAAATATTCCATTTGCTTATAGAAATAAAAAAGTATCAGTTGTTAAAGTATATTTTTCTGAAAACTGAACATGAGAAGAAATTATGTAACTATCATACTAGGACAGTTCTATTTAGCAATTAGTACAAGGCAAACATACTTCAAGAAAATTATTTAAAAAGGCAGGATTGTATAGTGCTGTCCATTTCATGAAATTTCTTTCTTTTTTTTTTTTTTTTTTTTTGAGGCGGAGTCTCGCTCTGTCACCCAGGCTAGAGTGCAGTGGCCGGATCTCGGCTCACTGCAAGCTCCGCCTCCCGGGTTCACGCCATTCTCCTGCCTCAGCCTCCCGAGTAGCTGGGACTACAGGAGCCCGCCACCTCGCCCGGCTAGTTTTTTGTATATTTTTTAGTAGAGACGGGGTTTCACTGTGTTAGCCAGGATGGTCTCGATCTCCTGACCTCATGATCCGCCCATCTCGGCCTCCCAAAGTGCTGGGATTACAGGCTTGAGCCACCGCGCCCGGCCTTCTGTCTTTCAAAATAGATAAAATTGTGAAATTTGTGTAGCTGGTGTTCAGCAGCTCTGATCTTTCTTTATTATTATTATTTATTTTTGAGATGGAGTTTCACTCTTGTTGCTCAGGCTGGCATGCAATGGTGTGATCTTGGCTCACTGAAACCTCCTCCTCCTCGGTTCAAGCAGTTCTCCTGCTTCAGCCTCCCAAGTAGCTGGGATTACAGGCACGTGCCACCATGCCCTGCTATATTTTGTATTTTTATTAGAGATGGGGTTTCGTCATGTTCACCAGGCTGGTTACGAACTCCTGACCTCAAGTGATCTGCCCGCCTGGCCTTCCGAAGTGCTGGGATTATAGGCATGAGCCACAGCACCTGGCCTGATCTTTTCTTTCTTTAGAGCTTCTTTGTGCCCTTTGTGCCATTTCATCCTCCTCTACAATGTGTGATGGCGCCCAGTGCCGTTGAGAGCCCCGTCCTCCCCCAAATGAGCAATTTGTTATGGGAACCATTTACACTTTTGTATCAGGAGTTTACAAGTCACTGCCTCAATTCTATATTTTAAGACATATATTTTTCTAAATAAAATATTTACTTTGACTAAAGAGCTTTCACTCACCTATGAGCAGCTGAGCAGGGGGAATTTCAGAAGGTAGAGGGTACTTCCATTGCACCTAGAACTCTACCTCTAAAAGAACTGGTGTGGTCAGTGAGGAAGGCCTAAAATGGTAGTTTATTTTCCAAAAGCGAAACAAACAAACAAAATGTCAGAGGATATTATATATGTATGTGTGTATGGTACATCTATGTTTGTATATGATACATAGCTCCGGTGAAAAGCTGATCTTTCTGTCCTTTGTCTAGATGGCTTGTACAGAGGCTAAATGGAATGCTGTTTGGTTTCCTCAGGTCATAGCAACCTAGCATGGGGGTTGCAGAGGCAAGAGACGTAGATGGACTGTCTGACTTTCACTTGGCACCAAATTTTGAGTGGTGTGTTTAATGCCACCACACAGTCTTCTAAATTAAACTGCTGAATGTATCTCAAGTTTGAAATGAGTCTTAAATATCACAGTAGCAAAATGATGCTTTGAGAGAGGCTCCCAAAGCACTTAATGCTTAGGGAATAGATTTCAAGTCCTCATAGTAGAACCAGATAGGCATTAGACTGGTGCATGTGTTCCTTCTCTGCAGTCCTTCCAGCAGCTTCTGAACTCTCTGCCTTTGCCTGCCGTGCAGGAGGGAAGCTGAGAACCCCTTCCTGCCTGCACTGGCCTGGAGCTCAGGTGGGTTGCAAGGCCCCAGTGAGGTTGAATAGAGAACGCACAGCTAGAGCATGGTTTACAGAACAGGACAAACTGGACGGCGTACCTACGATGATACATGTTGTTAAAGAGAATAATATCCAACCCATAAATAAAAAACATCAAGAGAATGGAGTTAAAATAATTTTATCATTAGTGAGCATCTGAGTTTGTGGGAGTTCACATACAATGTCTTTGCCTGCAGCATTCTTGCTCAGTTACACTCGCCTCCATCACTCCACGCACACATTAATTCGGCTTCTTATTATATCAGATCAGTGGATCAAGTGTTTATCTAAGGCTTGTTACAGGGCCAGCCCTGTGCTGGGGACTATGGGAGCACTTTAGGAAGTCAGATGATACATTTCCTTGCTAAGGCAATCACAAGCCTGTTAGGGAAGGGACCCCTTAGTAGAACCATGCTAGATTTTATTTTGCATATCAATGTTTAGGAACTTTGTGACATTTCAGTTGTTCTTGAAAGTCTATGTATACAATTGCACATTGCCCCGAAGGGCATGGGAAAATATTTGGGAGGAGAAGGTATATGTGATTTTCTCGGGGCCTCTGATGATCTAAGCTAAAGTTTACCTGAAAAGATAGCTGCGATGACTTCCTCTCAAGGCACCTTTTCCCTCGCTGTCAACCAGGCTTTGTGTGTCCATTCTGCATGGAGAAATCCTGGGGACTAGTTCTTCTTTGCTTGCCTACTTGGGATTCTTGAAAAGTGTCTATGCAACTTCTGATCATTATTCAGTGTGGGATTTTCATAAAGATCATATTTTGGGTCTCACCAATGTTTCATATCTACCCACTGCCTTAGCTTTCACTGGCTTTAAGGCAGTGATTTTCAGAGTGGTGTTTGTAGATCCCTGGGGGTCTTCAAGACCCTTCTGCATGGTCCACAAGGCCCATACTGCTTTCATAATACGAGGTGTTATTTGATCCTTTCACTCTGGGTAGTTGCACCAGTGGTGCAGAAGTCAATGGTAGGCAAAGCAGCTGGTGCCTTTGCACAAATCAAAACAGTGGTACCAACCTATAGTTGGGTCATTGTGTTATCACCACCAGGTACTCAGAGTTAAAAAAAGTTTTACTTAAGAATGTCCTGATGAAATAGCAAATGCATTCATTTAAAACATTTTATATTTAATTTTCATGGTACATAGCAGGTGTATATATTTATGGGACACATGAGATATTTTGATACAGGCATACCACACATTATAACACATCAGGGTAAATGGGGCTATCCATCACCTCAAACATCCATGATTTGTGTTTTGAATGTTACAGTTGTGCTTCCTCAGTTATTCTAAAATGGACAAAAAATTATTGCTGGCTGTAGTCACCCTTCCAGGCTATCAAATACTAGATCTTATTCTTTATATCTAACTATATTTTTAAACCCATTAACCATCTAAATTTCCTATCCCCTCAGCCCCAGCTACCCTTCCCATTCCCCGGCAACCATCATTCTTCTCTCTGTATCCATGAGTTCAATTGTTTTAATTTTTAGCTCCCACAAAAAAGTGAAAACATGAGAAGTTTGACTTTCTGTGCCTGGATTATTTCACTTGACATAATGTCCTCAGTTCCATCCATGTTTTGCACATGACAGGGTCTTATTCTGTTTTTCACTGTGAACTTGTAAATATGTACCACATTTTCTTTATCCATTCATCTGTTGATGGACACTAAGGGTGATTCCAAACCTTGGTTATTGTGAATCGCGCTGCAGTAAACATAGGAGTGCAGACACCTCGTCAATATACTGATTTCTTTTGGGTGTCTTTCTATCAGTGGGATTGCTGGATCATCTTGCAGTTCTACTTTTAATTTTTGAGGAACCCTCTCTACTGTTCTCCATAGTGGTGGTACTAATTTGCATTCCTGCCAACTCTTCTCCACATCCTCGCCAGTGTTCATTTTTGCCTATCTTTTGGAAAAGAGCTATTTTAACTAGGGTGAGGGGAAATCTCATTGTAGTTTTGAGTTGCGTTTCTCTGATGATCAGTGATGTTGAGTACCATTTCATGTATCTGTTTGCCATTTGTGTGTCTTCTTTTGAGAAATGTCTATTCAATTTTTTTGCCCATTTTATAATCAGATCATTAGTTTTTTTCCTATAAAGATGTTTGAGTTCCTTATTTATTCTGCTTATTAATACCTTGTCTGATGGGTAGTTTGTAAATATTTTGTCCCATTTTGTATGTTGTCTTCTCACTTTGTTGATTGTTTCCTTTGCTATGCAGAAGGTTTTCAACTTGATATGATCACATTTGTCCATATTTACTTTGGTTGCTTGTGCTTATGTGGTATTACTCAAGAAATTTTTGCCCAGACCAATGGCATGGAGAACTTCCCCATTATTATTATTATTATTATTATTATTATTATTATTTTTGAGATGGAGTCTCGCCCTGTCACCCAGGCTGGAGTGCAGTGGCATGATCTCGGCTTAATGCAACCTCTGCCTCCTGGGTTCAAGTGGTCCTTCTGCCTCAGCCTCCAGAGTAGCCGAAACTACAGTGCATGCTACCACGCCTGGCTAATTGATTTTGTATTTTTAGTGGAGATGAGTTTCATCATGTTGGCCAGGTTGGTCTCAAACTCCTGACCTCAGGTGATCCACCCACCTTGGCCTCCCAAAGTGTTGGGATTACAGGTATGAGCCATCACACCCAGCCAATATTTTCTTTCCGTAGTTTCATAGTTTGAGTTCTTAGAGTCTTTATTCCATTTGGATTTGACTTTTGTATATGGTGAGAGATAGGGTCCAGTTTCATTCTTCTGTGTATAGATATCCAGTTTTCCCAGCACCATTTAGTGAGGAGACTATCCTTTACCCAACATATATTCTTGGCATTCTTTTCAAATATGAGTTCATGGTAGAAGTATGGATTTATTTCTGGGTTCTGTATTCTGTTCTATTGGTCTATTTTTATGTCAGTGCCATGCTGTTATGGTTACTATAACTCTGTGGTATAATTTGAAGTTGGGCAATGTTATTCCTCCAGCTTTGTTCTTTTTGCTCAGGATAGCTCTGGCTATTCTCATTCTTTTGTGGTTCCATATAAATTTTAGGATTGTTTCTTTTTCTGTGACAAATGTAATTGGTATTTTGATACAGATTGCACTGAATCTGTAGATTGCTTTAGTAGTATGGATATTTTAACAATGTTTATTCTTCCAATCAATGAACAAGGAATATCTGTCTATATTTTTGTGTCCTCTTCAATTTCTTGCATCAATGTTTCATAGTTTTCATTGTAGAGATTTTTTAAAAATCTCTTTGGTTAAGATAATTCCTAGACACTTCATTTGTAGCTATTGTAAATGGGATTACTTTCTTGATTTCTTTTTCAGATTGTTTACTTTTGGCATATAGAAATGCTACTGATTTTTGTATGTTGATTTTGTATCCTGCTGCTTTACTGAATTTCTTTATCAGTTCGAATAGGTTTTTTTTTTTTTGTGGAGTCTTTAGGTTTTTCCAAATATAAGATTATCACCTGCAAATAATGGTAATTTGACTCCTTCTTCTCCAATTTGGATGTCCCTTATTTCTTACTCTTGTCTAATTGCTCTAATTAGGACTTCCAGTATTATGTTGAATAACAGTGGTGAAAGTGGGCACCCTTGTCATGTTTCAGATTTTAGAGTGAAGGCTTTCTGTTTTTCCCCCTTCAGTATGATGCTAGCTGTACATCTGTCATATGTGGCTTTTATTGTGTTGAGTTATGTTCCTTCTATATCCAATTCTGCTTTTGAGAGACTCTGATACATTCTTCAATCTGTCAATTGAATTCTTAGGTGCAAAATTTCTGTTTGATCCTTTAAAATTATTTCAGTCTCTTTGGTAAGTATATTTGATAGGATTATGATTTCCTTCTTGTTATCTTGGGTTTCTTTAAGCTCAAGACAGCTACTTTGAATTCTGTGCCTAGAAGCTTACAGATTTCTATCACTCTGGAATTGGTCACTGGTACCTTATTTCGTTCATTTGGTGAGGTCAGGTTTTCCTGGATGATGTTGATACTTGTGGATGTTTGTTGATATCTGGGCATTGAAGAGTTAGGTATTTATTCTAGTCTTTGCAGTCTGGGCATGTTTGTACCTATCCTTCTTGAAAAGGCTTTCCAAGTATTCAAAGGGAATTGAGTGTTGTGATCTAAGTCTTTGCTCACTATAGGCATATCTGCATTATGGGGGAACCCCAAGCCCAGCAACACTGTGACTCTTGTAGACTCATAGAGGCGTCACCTTAGTGGTCGTGGGTAAGATCTGGGAGAAATCCCTAGATCACCAAGCAGAGTCTCTTGTGCTTCTCCCTTACTTCCCCCCAAGCAAATAGAATCTCTCTCTCTCTCTCTCTGTGCTGAGCTACCTGGACTTGGGAGAGGGGTGACATGACACCACTACTGGGACTATGCTGGGTCACATCTGAAGCCAACACAATACTGGGTCTTGCTCAAGCCTGTGTCAACTGTTTCCTGGCTACCTCTGATATTTAGTCGAGACCTAAGGGCTCTTTAGTTGGTAGGTGATGAATCCTGCCAGTATTTGGTCTCTATCCCTTAGGGCAGTGGATTTCCTTCTGGCTCAGGGGGTTGGTCTAGAAAAGCCCTCCAGGAGCTAACACTTGGAACCAGGGAATTTATAAGTCTGTTTGGTGTTTTATTTCACTATGGCTTATCTGGTACCCAAGTTGCAAGACAAAGTCCATTTTATTCTCTCTCCTTTCCTCAAGGAGAAGGACTCTCTCCCCATGGCTATCACAGCTGGGAATTTGCTGGGTGAAACCTGAAGCCAGACAGTATGGGGTCTTGCCCAAGGCCTATGGCAACTGCTGCCTGGCTACCACTGATATTTACTCAAGGGCCAAGGACCCTTTCGTAAGCAGGTGGTGAATTCTGCTAGGACAGGGCAGTAAGTTCTCTTTTAACCCAGGGTTGATCTGGAAATCTCTTCCAGGAGCTGTGGCTGGAAGGGGCTTCAGGACTCTGCTTGGTATTTTATTTTGTGGTGGCTGAACTGGTATCCAAGTTGCAAGATGAAGATCTCTTTCCTCTTCCCTCTCTTTCCGGAGATGTGAACCGCACAGTCTGGAGCT
The DNA here is from genome assembly GCF_049350105.2 of Macaca mulatta. NCBI lineage: Eukaryota > Metazoa > Chordata > Mammalia > Primates > Cercopithecidae > Macaca > Macaca mulatta. The sequence continues at coordinate 184,883,493 of NC_133408.1, forward strand.
GACAGAGGCATGACACAAGCACTCCCTTGGCTGCCCTTGGTGTCTCACTAGGTTGTCACATGTACTCCAAGTCCACTGGCCCTAAGCCTAGTTCGTACCAGGATTTGCCTAGGAATTGCAGTCTTTGTGGCCTAGACTGCATTTTAAGTTTATTTAGAACCCCAAAGCACTTTATCCTGTGATGGTGGGGTCAGTTGGAACTTAGTTCAGACAGTTGGGATTGATGTTGTCCCTCTCGTTGGAGCTGGTTTAAATGCCCCCTCCATGGTTGCTGGCTGAATTCTGCCCCATGTTGCTTTCCACTGTGACAGGGAAGCACTGAGTAAAGTCCGATGTAAAGTCCCACAGTCACCGTGCTTTCTTTCCTGCAGGTGCACAGATTATCTCTCCACACCATACAGCTACCAGGGGATGGAGGGAGGGAAGTGTTGGCAATTCAAGATTGTCTTTCCTACCCTCTTCAGTGCCTTTTCCTTGATATGATTTTCAAACCAGGTACTGTGATTGCTCACCTGATTTTAGGTTCTTATGAAGGTGCTTTCTTGTGTTGACATTTGTCCAATTTGGAGGACAGGATGGAAGGAAGGGTGATCGCTGGAGGCTTTTGTTTGGCTGTCTTGTTCATCCTACTCCTTTGGTATTAGTTTTTGACTCCAGTAAAAGTGTCCCAATTTTCACTATTAAAAAAATAGTGAGTTTTCATGAAGTGTTATTTATGCTAATATTTAATGGATATTTTTAATATTGCTTGTGATGAAATGGGAAGTATGCATGAGGTACTTCCACTACATACCAAACTATTAAGATCATCTCAAGGAAAAAGTCCTGTGAGACTGAGTTAACCTAGTCACTTTTCATGGAATATAATTTTTACTCAAATAGCTGGTTGACAAACTACAGTTATTCCACCTTTGGTATTTGGCAGAGATTTTGTTGAAAAGGAATGAAGTGAGCTTGTCACCTTAAGGAAATAACTGATGAACTTTGTAACCAATGGCAAAATTCAAGCTGTTAAGCAACAATTACAATTCTGGAAACTGTTTAACTGTTGCTTTGAGCTTGACAGCTTCTCAATACCTAAAGACCTTTTTGAGGAGATTGGTGGTGATATGAATGTGATTTTTTGATACTGTATAATGAAATGTGTCAGTATTTGGAAGATGTTATAAAATCAAGCATGGGTAAAACAATCTATTCAAAGTACATGCTGGGCAAACGGATTTTTAACTAAGAATTGCAAAGTTCATTGATATGGTTTCAGATTTTACTTTTGCAACTAATGCTTAAAAAGCCACTATTTGTTGAATGTTGGCATAGTATCAAAGAACAATAGTCACAATGCTCGGAAACATTATAAAATATGGCCTTTTCCAATTACATATCTATGTGAAGCATTATTTCCTTTAACCACTTTAACTAAAACAACACCTTGTAACAGATGGAATACAGAAGACAAAATGGTATATGTTAGGGACCTCCTTTCTCTCTCAATGGTGATTTACTCTACAGGTCAGGGTTTGACCAAATCCTGTCTAGCCATTCCACCTATACATTGGGAGACTAGGGCAAAGACCACAGAACGGGTCTGCAGACCACTTGATGCACTATGACACCTTCTTGGATTGTCACTTCATTTATCCTTTGGCATCTATAAGTCCCTAGTCCTACTGCGCAATGTGATGGCCTTTTGTATTTCTGGGGATCAGTGTCAGATGAGACATTGTATCCAGTAGTTCTCAAAATGTTTGGGTATTTCTCTTTTCCAGGTGCATTTTCTCTCTGGGAGATGGCTAAAAGGCCTTTTGGAGGAAGAATTGGGGCAATAGTGATGTTATATACTTGTGGTGATATTACAGGGTCCTTCCTTAAAGAAACATTGCCTTCACATCAATTAACGAGCTCTAGATCTAAGATGTTGCTTAGATTTGAAAACGGAATGAGAAGTCACAGCTTTTTAAAGTGGTAGCTGACATTAACATTCTTCTAAGCAATTCTTGACTTTTTCCTAAGCAAGCCAAATAACTGGTTTCTTGTCTTTTTAATCCCTAAACATATCACAGTCTATTAGGCTTGATAGATAGATCTTTGTGGGTGAAGGTACCACTTGAGCCTTGATGCCCACTATAGTAATTACAGGCATCTTACTTCTGTCAGTTAAAGATTTACACCAAGTCTCTGCTATAGATATGATTCCCACTGATACTAGTGATCTTAGTTCCTTGACATGTTACAGAGGACAGTCATCATCAACCTTCTCGAAGTGGACAAGCCGTCTTTACCTGTGCATTCTTTATTGTATTAGTGAAGGGCTTGTTCTTCGGGCACTCCTAGAAAAGATGGTCAGATGGCAGGTTCTCCAAGCTTGTGTACTGTATCGATTCTAACATTCTTATGCTCCTGAGTTGTTCCCTAGTACTCTGTTAAGGCAATTCTCACATGATACAACATTTGTTGTAGACCAATACTATATTCAAGCTTTAGGGAGCCGTCTCAGAAACACTGGGGCTGGTCCTAAGTGTCCTTGCCAAGGCAAACTCTGAGTCATGGAAGAGTTTTCCCATGTGAATACATTGTCGCCTATTCATATTTCAGTAGTTCCTTGTTTGACGTCATCAAGATTCATTGTCACCCTCACTCTCTGTCTGCTACATGTACATACTTAGCCATGTCTTTTAATTTATATCTGTTATTTTCTCTTAGAGCAAGCATTAGATTTCCCTGTGCAGACCGTGTTGTGATTCAATGGCCGTTACTTGTCTGCAGGCAATGGAGTGGCTCTAGAGAAGGACACACATCTTGTAGCAATGCATCTGACTCAGGTAATATGTTTTCAGGGTGCCTAGACAAGTGGCACTTCCTCCTGTATTAGTGGAAATTGCTTCCACTGACCTGAAGGGTTCAGGGCCTTTTAGGAGCTCAAGAATCGCAGGTTTGCTGGAGGTCACCAACAATGGCATCTCATCAGTGGGAAGGAAGTTGCTTCTACTGACCTGAAAGGTTCAGGGACTTCTGGGAGTTCAAGAATCTCAGGTTTGTTGGAGGTCACCAACAATTTCATCTCAGCGGCCCAGTGCTTTCCCATTAGCTATTGAGCTTTTGCATTCAGTCTCCTTTGCAGCTCTGCTTCCTTGACCGTCATTCCTGGGCATGATTTGAAACCTACTTTCCCCCCGTTATCCTAAAAGATAAAGGTTTCTTTTAATACTTCCATGGATGTTTTCTGATTTTCACAGCTTGTCTTGAGGTAGGAGTCTAACTTTAGAAGCCTTAACAAAAGTAGCCAACTCCACAATCCTTAAAATTACATTTACCCCACACCATTTATGCCATGGCTACTGCATTCACTCTCTGCCTGGACTTCATCCTGATTCACCACCTGTAAGAATCTTAGTGCTTAGTATTGGCTACTGTGTGCAAGGAGTTGCAACCAACCAACTTACTACCATCTGACCAGTTCCAATTTCATCTCAGGGGTCTGCTTTCCAGGGCCAGTTTTGATCCCAGTTTTCTTAGAGTTTCTGCCAGAAAGCTTACACGAAGACAGGGGGCTTGTATGTAGGTAGTTTATTTTTGAGGAAGTATTTTCAGGGAAGAAGAGGATAGGGTGTGGGAAGCATGAAACGGAAGTAGGGAAAGTGGATACAGGGTACATCGTTGCCTGTGCTCCCACTGAGGGCAACTGCAGCTAGACCCTTGTGGGGTTTTCTAAGTAGCTGCATATAATGAGCCTCAAGAGTTTCCACTGGAGGAACAGCATGCAGATTCAGTTATCCACAACCTCCCCTCAGTGGGATTGCACATGCCCCACTCCTGATTCCCTCATACTGTAAGGTTGTACATGCTGAGGAACTTCCTGCAGGCTTCCCAAGCAGCTGGGTCACGTGCTTAGGAACTTCTTGCAGGCCTCCCAAGCAGCCGGGTCATGCAAGCTCTGGAGTAGACTGAGAGTGCAGTGCAGTTGAGACAAGACGCTGTCCAATTACCTATCCAAAGAACAGGTGCAGCACTGGGGGCTGAAGCACATGGTGGATTTGAGAGAACGCGATGTGGGCGCATTCAGTGTCTATGACATTCTCTCACTGACATTTAACTTTTCTCTGTTTTGGATTCCTGCAACCATGACTGTTATCTGGGCAATGTTCTAATTTATAACTGCCTGACTTAGAAATATTTGGCTCCAATTTCTTATTCTCTGATTGCTGCAGAGTATTTTTGATCAACACTGCACAGTATAATACCTCTTTATAATAAAAAATGAACATATATAAGTTGGTCTCAGAAGCTCTTTAGAAAACATTTTTAGAGCTAACTTTGTTACTATTTCAAAAAAAATAATTTAGTGAACTCAACTTCATTCATCAGATTTTTATTTTGAACCTAATATAGTCCAGGCACATATTAGATTTGTGATGCTGACAATATAGTCAAGGCTGTGGGCACGCAAGTAAGTCATTTCAGAACATTGTGAAAAGTTCTGCCATATACATATGCTCAATACTGAAGGATTAGAGAGGAAGGAGGAGCCAATCTTGCTAATAAAGGTAACAAAGAAGGTTTCACGGGGAAGTTACACTTTGAAGTCGATTTTGAGGGATGAGTTGAGCCTGGGTAGATGGAGAAGTGACAACATTTGCAAAAGCACAGAAACGTAAAGGAGTGTGTTGTCTTCATAATAAGGGGTTGAGGCAGCATATTTCAGGTGGTGTCTGGTGGGAGTGGAAATAAGAGATTTAAAATAAATATGGACAGGAAAGTTAGAAACAGACTATGCCAGATCTTGTATAGTATATTAGGGAGTTCTTTTCTTGTTAGAAAACAACAGATTTGAATTTTAGCTTTGTGATCGAGGGGAAACTAAATTGGAGAAGAGGGCCAGGGTGAGGGAGATTGGTTAGAAGATTATTACAGTAAGCTGTGCAAGAGAAAATATAGCCATGAACGGGGGCAGTGGCAGTAGGAATAGAGAATGATGGATGGAATTCTGAGGTATATATGAAATAGCATCAACAATATTTACTTAATTCAGTTTTGAAGTAGAGAAAGGGAAGAATCAATATTCTATTTTGGTGACTGGTCGATGATGCCACTGCCTAAGATAAGGATGTCAGGGGAAACCCGTATTTGGATGTCAGGGAAAAATGGGTTCATTTTGAGAACTGTTGAGATATTTGTGGCAGAATCATACGATGAAGCCCATTAAGGGAAAACATTCTGTTTCCAGAAGAGCTCATCCACTTCCGTGATGTCAGTTATGAACTATATGAAGGTAGCTGTATTTATAGATCCAGGACAAATTGCCCTTTTGAGTCTAAAACAGTGTTTCACAAGTATCTCAGAGTTGTCATATACAAAACTAAACTTATTTTCCTTCAATTTCTCTCTTTATCCAGTGTCTTTATATTAGAAAATGGTATTATCATTTAAACAGTTCATTCATTTTATGAATATATTCAAGAAATATTCACTATGTCTTTGAACCTACTTTGAACCTAATATAGTCCAGGCACATATTAGATTTGTGGTGCTGACAATATAGTAAAGGCTGTGGGCACGCAAATAAGTCATTTCAGGACATTGTGAGAAGTTCTGCCATATACTTAATACTCAATACTGACGGATTAGAGAGGAAGGAGGGGCCATGTTGGTAATAAAGGTAACAAAGAAGGTTTCACAGGGGAGTTACACTTTGAAGTCAATTTTGAAGGATGAGTTGAGCCTGGGTAGATGGAGAAGTAACAACATTTGCAAAAGCAGAGAAACATAAAGGAGTATGTCGTCTTCATAATAAGAGGTTGTGCCAGACACAGTTTTAGGGCGCTGGGATGCAGTAGTGAACAAAACAAGTCTCTGCTCTCATTTACAAAACAAGAAAACAAAAATGAATAAAAAATAGGTTAGATGATGGTAACCCCTGTTTTAAAAAATAAAGCAACCTTAGGGTGCTGGAGAGTGAGCAGGTTGTTTTCAATAGGGTAGTCGGGGAAGGTGTCTCCTACGAGGTAACATCTGAGCTGAATTCTGGAGAAAGTGAAGGGGTGAGATTGTGGGACACCTGGTGTATTCTTTTCCTATTGCTATGGTAATCAACACCATCAATTTAGTGGCTTCAAACAATGTACATATATGATCTTACTATTCTGAATGTCGACAAAATGCATAGGCAGAGCTGCCTCCCTTCTGGATGCTCTGGGGGAGGGTGGGTTCCATGCCCTTGCCAGATTCTAGAGGCTGCCCACATTCCCTGGTCTTCATCTCCACCTTCATCTTCGAGGCCAGCAGCATGGTTCCTTGAAAGAGCCATCCTCCTGTCTCTCTCCCTTTCTTCGTCTCCCTCTGCTTCTGTTGTCACATCTGCTTCTCTGCCTCTCTCTCATAAGAACCCCGGTGATTATATCGAGCCCAACGGAATGATCTATGAACATCTCCTCATTTCAAGATTCTTCACTTAGGCCAGCGTGGTGGCTTACACCTGTAATCCCACCACGTTGGGAGGCCAAGTGGGTGGATCACTTGAGTCCAGTAGTTCAAGACCGGCCTGGTCAACATGGTGAAACCACGTCTCTACAAAAAATGCAAAAATTAGCTGGGTGTGGTGGCGCATGTCTGTAATCCCAGTTACTCAGGAGGCTGAGGCATGAGAATTGCTTGAATCCAGGAGGTGGATGTTGCAGTGATCGGAGATCACATCACTGCATGCCAGCCTGGGCGACAGAGACTCTGTCTCAAACAAAACAAAACAACAACAACAACAACAAAAGATTATTACCTTAGTTACATCTGCAAAGTTCTTTGCCATGTTAGGTAAAATATTCACAGGTTTTGGGGATAAGAACATGGAAATTTTTGGGTGGCCATTATTCTGCCTACCGCACACGGTTATATATGCACTCCATGTAGGAGAAAACGCATCTAAAAGCTTTGATTTGTGAAGTGGGGGTTGTGTTTTAAAAAAGGAAGTAAAGAAGAAAGAAAACAAAGCTTCCAGTTAAGAGCATGTACATGGTGCTAGTGCCAGAAACCTGGGAGTATTATGTCTAATTAGTCACTAAATATTTTCTATGAAACTTCTAAACATTTCTTGATTCTGTGTATTTCTCCATTTTACGCTCAAAATCTCTGATCAAAGCACAACAATCTTTTGTGTGGACTCTTAGCTCTGAAACCATTTCCTCAATCCACTCTTGACTCCTACAATCTATTCTCTTCAGTGAAGTAAGGATCTTTTTAAAATGCAAATTGAATCATGTCAACTCTCTACTTGAAGTTCTTATGTGAATTTCTAGTCGGTCCTAGGTTAATTGGCCTTCTGTATCCATATTTCTTTGCACATTCTCCTAAAAAACACTTAGATTAACAAGGGGCACACTGCATAAACAAACAACAGAAATATCACCAGAGCGACTGATGGTACTGTTAGCTTGTACACACAGAGAGCTCAGGAGAATAAGCTGAACAATTGCAAATGGAATAGCGGATTGGGGTGCAGAGGACACAGACTAAGCACAGTCAAAATCAGCCCTGGAGAAAGCCCAACATCATGTATTAAAATACTGGGCTCAGCAACAGGGACAGGAAGGGGTTTTGAAAGTCTGTGGACTTGAGTGGCTCTCTCAACAAAGCAGTGCTTCTAGAGAAGAAGGTAAATAGAAAGGGGGAGGCATCCTTTATAAACGTGTAGTGGAAGGAGAGAAAGAAGTACCTGGAGAAAATCAAGGATGTGGCAGAAACAATAGAGAATCACAGGAAAAAAACAGCTCATTCCTACCCGTAACCATATTATCCAAGAAGGAAGCTGCACTTTCCTCTACAAATAAATAACCATACTTTTGAACAAGCAGTTTTTGTTGAGGAAATGAATTGGAACAAGAAAAATCCATACACAGTTACTGTAAGAAGCAAAGAAAAAATGAAAATCAAACACTTCAGCTGAATTGAGAATTCCCCACCAAAAGAACCACAAAGTAGAAGAAAACTGTAATGCAATACTCTAAACTGAATTGAATAGCCTTAAACCAAACATTTCATGATTTCTACTCTAACTAAATGTAACTAACTAAATAATCAACTAGGAAGGAATAGCTCTTCCTTTCAGTAGAGTGAAAAATCGTGAATATATATTGAATGATGAAGTTAGAAAATGCAGTTTTGCAACCACTGTAGATATTATTCAGGAAAGAATTTTTAACAGATGTTAAAACCAGTGGGTGGTATTTTGAAGAAGATACTTGGATGAAATTCAGTTATTGCCACATAATGATATTTATTTTTTTGTTATAAAAGGAAAAATAGTAGCATCACGGTGGAGAGACCTAGTAGGTACTATGTTAACCTAAAGATCAAAGTTAACGTTTCTAATATTGGTTACGTTGATACCACATGTGCCCTAATGTGATTTGATGAGAAGAACACATTATTTATTCAGTATTCCAGCCCCAAGTAACTACCTGACTATAATCATAAGGAAACCTGAGATGAACTCAAATTGAAGGACTATCCTTTAAAAATGTCAAGATATGAAAGGAGAAGAAAGGTGAAGGAATTATTTCCGATTAAATGAGGTTAAAGAGATACGACAAATAAGTACAAGGTATGAAGTTGGATTGGATCCTGGACAAGAAAGAAGATGCTACATAGGACATGACTGGACGTCACGTGGTCAGTAGCTCGGTGACTACCAAGACCAAAAGGACCACTGTTGCAGCCGCTGAGGTGACTTGCCACATGCCTATGGATTTGGCCAGGAAGGAGGCAAAAAGCCCAATTGATTTTAGGCAGTTATGACTGACACAGCATAAGCTAGATCAGCATGGTGTCAACTTCTCATGTTCCTCATGTAACAAAGTGACACCAACTTCAGGGGCCAGATGGCAGCTAGCATGGCTGGTGGGTTACTTGGGCAGTGAGGCGACAACTCTAGAATACAACCAATGAGTTGTATAGATTTACTCAGAACCCTGCAGCTACATCCTGAAAGTGGGTAGGAGTACCATTGGGAAGTCCTGTGCTCTGCTATAAACTAGGGAAATGGATGAGAAACAGCTTCGTGGCAGTTCCTACCAAGGCTGAGTACCTCCCCTGGGTCTAGGAAGAATCGAATCACAGGGCATTTTACCAGGACTCAGGTCAAAGTGTGGCCAAGCCTTGCCTACATGGACAATGTGGAGACACGCAAGGTTGTTAGCGTGCCACGTGGTAGAACCTATTGTCTTATTGTTGCAGGCAGAATAATACCCACCCCTTCAGATGAAATCTGCTCCTTAACCCTGGAGCCTGTGAATATATTCCCTTACATGGCTAAAAAATCTTTTGGATATGATGAAGGTTACAGATCTTGAGTGGGGAGAGGATTCTCGATTATATAAGGGTGGACTTAACCTAATCACATATTTCTTAAAAGGGAACAGTCTTTCCTGGCCATAGTCAGAGAGATAAAAACATGGACAAATGAGAGAGATATGATTATGGGAAGTTCTCAATCCACCATTGTTGATCTTGAAATGGAGAAGGCGACTAAAGTCAAGAGAGGCATTGGTCTCTAGAATTTGGTAAATACTGTCATTTTACAGCCAACTACAGGGTCTGTGGTCCTACAACATCAAATATCTGAATTTTGCCAGCCACCTGAATGAGCAGCTACAGATTTTCTCCTTGAGCCCTTAGAGAGGAATTCAGTCAGCTTGATTGAAGTTCTGTGAGATTTGTACCAGATTTTCAACCTATAAGACTTTAAGAATACATTTGTATAGTTTTAAGCCACTAAGTTTGTGGTAACTTGTTACGGCCGCAATAGAAAAAGAGTCTATCCCACATGAGGATAATTGACTAAGTTGAAACATGGGTAATGGTATTGTACCCTTTACTATTCACAAAATTTCATAGCTGTATTGTGGTTATGCAAGAAAATTCTCTAATTCTTAGAAAATATCCTGAGGTATTCGGGGGTAATGAGAATGACTTAGGCAATTGACTCAAATGGTTGAGGGGAAAAAAAAAATAAATGTCAAAATGTTAGTAATTGCTGAAATCTGAATAAAGGGTATATGGATATTCCTTGTGCCATTCTTGCAGCTTTTAAGTTGAAATTATTTCCAAATAAAAAGTGTTTTAAAAAGCATTGACTTCCCCCTTATTCTCCCAACATAGGCCTTAGCATGGCCCACTAGCTCTGGTGGGATAGGCTCTGGCTGACCTTTGCAGCTGTATGTGCCGTTCCTCTTCCCTTTGTTCATGCTCCTCCTCTCTATCTGATATAATTTTTGCTTCTTATTTTGTTTGACAGTTATGGTACCAAAGAAAGATAAAACAGAAAAGAATACAACAAAACCCTTTTAACCATTAATGCATTATACAAGACAAAAAAATTAATAATGCATTAAAAGACTAAATAAAAATTGAAGTGCCTTTAAAAAATTTAAATTCCTGACTTAGGAATAAATAACGAGTACAGGGAACAGATGTTACTTCAATTAAAGATATGCATTTTTCTATATAAGATGCTTATTGTAAGATAAGAAAAGAGAGCTGCTTATAGGAGAATGTTGAGGGTCTTTTCTGTAGCACTGTACCCTACTCTGAATAATACCAAATCTACACTCAAGTCCAATGGAGTGGCTTCTGTTTCACACAGCCTTCTCAGTGATGTTCCACTTATAAGTTTATCTGGAAGAACAGGGTCACACAAAATTATATTACAGTACATGCAGCATTACATTACACTCATTACAACCTTATTTTGTTACATTACTTACATACATTACCTTACACAGAGTCTATTACATGCAGCATAACATTACACTATGTGCAACATTACATTATCCAAGGTCATACAACATTTCACAAGGTTCAAGGTCTAGCCTTAACATACTTTTGAGCTCTTCAACCACATCCCAACTTGGGATAATAATATTTAATATTTAATAATATTTAATAGTGGCTCATTTCCTGTTTTTCCTTACTCACTGAACAAATCTTTACTGACTAATAGTGTTCTGCGTGGGACAGACATTTTGTGAAAGTATGTCCAACGCACTATGTACTGTGAAGAGATAAAACGATGAGGAAACAAATAAATGATGTCTACAAATAATCACCAGGTCAGACAATAGGCAAAAATTACCAAAAAATGTGAAAAAGTTGTCTTAATATTTAGTATTTGTTTTTCTTTTATCCTGAATTTGCTCACGAGGTGTTCTGAATCAGATTTCCTAATGATTACCTCATAATAAGTAATGTGTCCCCATGTTCAAGGTTTACCCTTTGGCCATGCAATTAGAACCAATGAGAATTCTTCTTTAGCCATGAGGAATATCAGACTGATATTCCAAGAGTGAGGAACAAAGAACAATGAATTAACAATGGACTATTAGATAGCCATCTCCCTTCTCTCCTCAAGAAAACTTTTACTCCTTTGAGAAAAGGTGAAAAGAATCCAGGGTCCTCACCTTTTGTAATATTAGTATGTCTTTCCAATGACCTGATAAACCCTGGGTATCTTTGGCCTTTTTTTTTTTTTTCAGATGGAGTCTCACTCCGTCGCCCAGGCTGGAGTGCAGTGGCACGAACTTGGCTCACTGCAACCTCCGCCTCCCATGTTCAAGCGATTCTCCTGCCTCAGCCTCCTGAGTAGCTGGGATTACAGGCGCATGCCACTACACCGGGCTAATTTTTATATTTTTAGTAGAGATGGGGTTTCACCATGTTGGTCAGGCTGGCCTCGAACTCCTGACCTCATAATCTGCCTGCCTCCACCTCCCATAGTGCTGAGATTACACACGTGAGCCACTGTGCCAGGCTTCTCTGGCTTTCGTGACCTAAAGATGTCTTCAAGGTCTGGGTTTCCTACCTTTTGAAATATAAATAGCTAGTAAGGTAGAACCCGGGTCTTCTTGACTGTCCGGAGCTGCACGCTCCGGCCATAGCGAATAATAATTGAGGATTAAACGCCTGAGCTATATTCATTTCCACCCCACACCTTCTCCCTATCTTTGCCTTTTTTCCCCTGTACTAATACCTCATTAAAGATGGCGCTCTTCCTGCTTCTTCTTCACTCACTTTTCCCGCGCCCGGGAAAATTGTTACTTAATAGCGCAAGCGCAACATGACGTCTGACCGGAGAAACCGAAACTAACCTGGCCACGCCCTCGGCAATGAGATCATTTCCGCCTTAGCCCAACCCCTTCCCTTCCAAGTGTATATAAGGCAGTGCATTACCGCCATTAAACGAGACTTGATCAGAGCACTGTCTTGTCTCCATTTCTCGTGTCTCTTGTTCCCCAAATTCCCACCCCCTCCTCCAGGGCCTGCTCTGACTATCCTGCGGGCCGGGATACTTGACACTTGTAGCTTAACCTAGGGATTTACCCCAGGCTGTAAGAAAAGTTTCCTTCTCCTTTCCTGTATCCCTGTATTGAAAGATCTCAGAACAATTAAGTAAACAATGGATACAAACCTAATTCTCACGGTATGTAAAGAGTCTCAGGAGGTCATAGCTTTTGCAGGAGTACTGATGAATTTAGGGAAGTTTTATTTTCTCTCAGAAGTGATAAAAACAAATTCAAAGGAGACATAATGAAGGAGCCGGGAGATGTGCATATTTTTCATGGAGAACAATGTATTTTAGCTGAGGGTTGAATGGTAAATATAATTTTAATAAGTACAAATGGGAGATGCTAGAGATGTCACAATTTATGAACAATAAATGTTAGCATATAAAATTATAAGGGTTATTGTTCATAATTTATAAGGGCTTGAAACAATGCAAATTTACGAGTGGTCGACTTATTTTTGTTATTGTATACCAGAATAAACTTTGCAAAATGAAATTTAGCAGTAGCACATAATCAACACTGTTTATATATTAAAAAATAATTGAAATAAAATGCAAATAATAAGAGCTATTTATGACAAACCCACAGCCAATATCATACTGAATGGGCACAAACTGGAAGCATTCCCTTTGAAAACTGGCACAAGACAGAGATGCCTTCTCTCACCACTCCTAGTCAACATAGTGTTGGAAGTTCTGGCCAGGGCAATCAGGCAGGAGAAAGAAATAAAGGGTATTCAGTTAGGAAAAGAGGAAGTCAAATTGTCCCTGTTTGCAGATGACATGATTGTGTATTTAGAAAACCCCGCCATCTCAGCTCAACATCTCCTTAAGCTGATAAGCAACTTCAGCAGTCTCAGGATATAAAATTAATGTGCAAAAACCACAAACATTCTTATACACCAGTAACAGACAGAGAACCAAATCGTGAGAGAACTCCCATTCACAATTGCTTCAAAGAGAATAAAATACCTAGGAATCCAACTTACAAGGGATGCGAAGGACCTCTTCAAGGACAACTACAAACCACTGCTCAACGAAATAAAAGAGGACACAAACAAATGGAAGAACATTCCATGCTCATGGATAGGAAGAATCAATATCGTGAAAATGGCCATATTGCCCAAGGTAATTTATAGATTCAATGCCATCCTGATCAAGCTACCAATGACTTTCTTCACAGAATTGGAAAAAAATACTTTAAAGTTCATATGGAACCAAAAAGAGTCCACATTGCCAAGGCAATCCTAAGCCAAAAGAGCAAAGCTGGAGGCATCACACTACCTGACTTCAAACTATACTACAAGGCTACAGTAACCAAAACAGCATGGTACTGGTACCAAAACAGAGATATAGACCAACGGAACAGAACAGAGCCCTCAGAAATAATACCACACATCTACAACCATCTGATCTTTGACAAACCTGACAAAAACAAGCAATGGAGAAAGGATTCCCTATTTAATAAATGGTGCTGGGAAAACTGGTTGGCCATATGTAGAAAACTGTAACTGGATCCCTTCCTTACACCTTATACAAAAATTAATTCAAGGTGGATTAAAGACTTAAATGTCAGACCTAAAACCATAAAAACCCTAGAAGAAAACCTAGGCAATACCATTCAGGACATAGGCATGGGCAAGGACTTCATGTCTAAAACACCAAAAGCAATGGCAACAAAAGCCAAAATTGAAGAGATTCTGCACAGCAAAAGAAACTACCACCAGAGTGAACAAGCAACCTACAGAATGGGAGAAAATTTTTGCAATCTACCCATCTGACAAAGGGCTAATATCCAGAATCTACAAAGAACTTAAACAAATTTACAAGAAAAAATCAACCCCATCAAAAAGTAGGCGAAAGATAGGAACAGACACTTCTCAAAAGAAGACATTTATGCAGCCAACAGACACATGAAAATATGCTCATCATCACTGGCCATCAGAGAAATGCAAATCAAAACCACAATGAGATACCATCTCACACCAGTTAGAATGGTGATCATTAAAAAGTCAGGAAACAACAGGTGCTGGAGAGGATGTGGAGAAATAGGAACACTTTTACACTGTTGGTGGGACTGTAAACTAGTTCAACCATTGTGGAAGACAGTGTGGTGAGTCCTCAAGGATCTAGAACTAGAGATACCATTTGACCCAGCCATTCCATTACTGGGTATATACCGAAAGGATTATAAATCATGCTGCTATCAAGACACATGCACACGTATGTTTATTGCAGCACTATTCACAATAGCAAAGACTTGGAACCAACCCAAATGTCCATCAATGATAGACTGGATTAAGAAAATGGGGCACATATACACCATGGAATACTATGCAGCCATAAAAAAGAATGAATTCATGTCCTTTGTAGGGATATGTATGCAGCTGGAAACCATCATTGTCAGCAAACTATCACAAGGACAAAAAACCAAACACCACATGTTCTCACTCATAGGTGGGAATTGAACAATGAGAACACTAGAACACAGGAAGGGGACTTCACACACCAGGGCCTGTCGTGGGGTGGGGGGAGTGGGGGGGATATCATTAGGAGATATACCTAATGTAAATGACGAGTTAATGGGTGCAGTACACCAATATGGCACATGTATACATATGTAACAAACCTGCACATTGTGCACATGTACCCTAGAACTTAAAGTATAATAATAATAAAAAAATACAATTTAATTAAAATGTATTTGATAAAAATAGGTGAAAATGTTAACTTTATTCATATATATATTTGGTTAGTTCATCGAAGTGAAATCTTGTGTTTTATTTATTTTCTATTTGGGGTCCAACGGAAGCTTGGCAGACAATCTTTTATTTTCCTGAATTAAGTAGCTGAAGTGAAGTGTCTTTTAGCTAATTATGTTTTTTTCTCCTCGCTTCCCCATTCTTCTGGATTAAACATGGGATGAGAACATTGCTCTGGGTTTACTATTGCAAAATGCTTGGGAGGTAATGCATACATTGTTAGAAAAGATTCATGAGAGGATGGTTAATACAAAATAAAGATCTATTTCTCCCTTGAAATAGATAAAAGTATATCATCACATAATATTTAAGAACTTTCTTATGACTGACTATTCAATGCGAAAGATAGTTATAACTTGGAGCAGGTTATAATATAACATATATTGCTAATTCTGCAAATAAAGGTTGAATACATTTTGAAATTGAGCATATCTTGAAAAATGAAAAAATGTTCTTAAAGGTGACCACGCTTAAGTCTACTATGAAGGACATTTAAAATACAGAAACTTGAAGTATGCAGTTAGAAATTCAAAATCAAAACACATAGATATAATTAAATTTTCATTTAGGCTTTTTACTTTTTTCACTCCTTTGATAGTATACATTGTTTAATTGAGCAAAATAATAACAGGTAAAATTTCAATGCAAAAACAGTTGCATTTGAGAGAAAACATCTCCATTTTGTTTCCTAAAATTAAAATATAATATTTGGATATTTGGATAAAACCATTTTAAAAATAAAATTAGTAGATATTGGTTAAGTAACCTGATTTTTTCGAGTTCTCTAGAGTAGAATACATTTTTGGACCCATCGAAATTCAACCGTTTCATTGAAAAGATTACTTAACATTCTTTAAAAAATGGAATTTACTTTTCTGTGTATGGGGTAATAGCATTTTTATGTTTTTCTTTTTTCTTAACAAAAAAAAAAAAAAAAAAAAAAGGCCAGGCGCGGTGGCTCACTCTTGTAATCCCAGCACTTTGGGAGGCTGAGGTGGGCGGTTCACGAGGTCAGTAGTTCGAGACCATCCTGGCCAACATAGTGAAACCCCGTCTCTACTAAAAATACAAAAATTAGCTGGGCATGGTGGCAGGTGCCTGTAGTCCCAGCTACTCAGGAGGCTGAGGCAGGAGAATGGCGTGAACCCGG
Source organism: Macaca mulatta (assembly GCF_049350105.2). NCBI lineage: Eukaryota > Metazoa > Chordata > Mammalia > Primates > Cercopithecidae > Macaca > Macaca mulatta. The sequence continues at coordinate 184,899,730 of NC_133408.1, forward strand.
GAGGCGGAGCTTGCAGTGAGTCGAGATCGCGCCACTGCACTCCAGCCTGGGCGATAGAGCGAGACTCCGTCTCAAAAAAAAAAAGAAAAAAAAATTAAAAAACAACAACAACAAGTCGTTTGCCTATAAGCTGAAAGACAACTTGAATGTGAAGTTAAATTATTCTCTTATTATAAGGTGCTTTGTAAAAAGGGAAATATCTGATATGTAGAAGTTTTAAAGAACACTCCAAATTCATAGGAAAATAAACAGTCAACATAAGCAAGTACGACAGGATTTTGAATATCCGTCTTATGCTCAGTATAAACCTTTGTTGACCTTACATAAATGACTTATTACACAATATGTTGATAAAATATCCTTCCTCTGTAGGCTGTTGTTAAAAACTGAATGGTGACACAGGGCGATGACTATGTTTCCTCATTGCTATGCGTAGTTTAAAAACACCCACTAACAGGGAGATCTGCTAAACTGTCTGCTAAAATCTTTCCCAAAGATTGTTTGGTTTTGAACTGCATTTAATGCTGAAATGAAACATATTCTATGTCCAGGGAAATCACTCTAGCGATGAAACCTTTCAAAGCTTAAAAGAGTGTTGAAAAAGAAACCTGCCCGCCTTCTAGAATTAGACTGTATGAAGGTAATTGAGCCAAATGGCTGTTTTATCCCCAAGTGAAATTACTTCCACTGCACAGGGCATAAGGCATCTGAAGATTTATCTGACATTCCTGATACCTCAGCAGTGACACTGATATTGGATGACATATTTGGCATAAGGGAAGGATCATTTCTCTTTAGAATACTCTGTATTTGTTAGTTAAATGATCATTGCTAGATGCATCCTCTTCATGAATATAAATTACTAGCCCAGCAAAGGACTTATATTTGTATGCTGCCTTTTACTATGAAGGATTTTTAAGGGTAGAATGAACCCATTTTAAATTGCCACTAGACATATTTGGGGATTGCTTTATCCAGCACTGCAACATTATCCTTAGGTAACAGTATATTATATTCAGGATGTAGCTCAGTAAATATAACAGCTTTTATCCTCACTGTGGAGGTCATTTTTTTTCTTAACTAGGCATATGTTGTCAGCAGAATTCTGCACACCCAAACTCTTTACTAATGGGCTACGGTAATTATCCATATTTTTATCAATGCCCTATTTAGAATCGCTTGACATATATGCTTATGCTTGATTTTTTATTTCCTGTTTGGCATTATTATTCAAACTCAGTGTGATTTCTAAATAACAGAGTACACCCCAACGGCTACATTTCTCATTGGAATAGAAGCTCCATGAGGGCAAATATTTGTCTATTTTATTCACTGTGTATCCCAATGTCTCAATCAAACAGTGCCTGGCACATAGCAGGTGTCCCGTAAGTGTTTTTTGACTGACTGAATTAATGGTAAAGATGAGCAAAGAATAGATATTTACAATAATATCTATTAAAATAGTATACAATAATGGACTAATTTCAAACTATATGAGTAATGTGACAAATATGAAATAAATTTCACAGAACTGACAACTAAGTGGGAAATATCTAATAGCTTCTCCACTCTAATGGACATTTGTTTTGCCTTTTGTCACTCAGTTTCTTCTGAAAACCCTCTTATGTTCAGAACATTGTCACGTGAGAATCTCATTTCTGATTTTCTACAATTTGAATCCTGTATCCCCTATAAATATGAATATTACTTATACTGTTATCCTACAGCATAAATAGTATATTACTATTAATATACTACTATAGAATAGTATAATATGGAATAAATTACAGTTAATACAGTAAATTGTCATTGCATATTATATAATAGCATATTAATTACTATTATAACTATATATAGTTACTATACTATATAATAGTACAAAATATACTGTATGATAGTGTATATATACTATTATATGCAATGTATATATGATATATATTATAATATGCAATAGTATAATAGTATAAATATGTGATTACATAATATACAATGACAACTGTATTAACTGTAATTTGTTAACTACAAATTATCAATATTTTATATTTTCTAATGATCAGTCTATATTTTATGGTTTTCTAGGAATTTGCTCATTTTGTCTAAGTTTTTAGGGATATAGGTATTAAGGTGGTAAAAATTTCCTTGTGTCTTTATATAATAATTATATACGAATATATACACTAGTATACTATACTATATATAAAATATATATAATATAGTATATAATATATAATATGTAATATAACAGAGTATATACTATATAATATAGTATATACTATTATATACAGACTAGTATATATGATATTATTATATATGGTAATACTAATTATAATATATCATAATTATAATATATATTATAAATTATATAATATATTTATATTATATAATATATAACATAATATATTTAATATATAATATAATTAATAAATATATAATGTTAGTAATATGTAATATAATTATATATACTATATATTATATATTAATATACACATATATAAACACTAACATATATAACATAGATAATATATATGTATATACATAACACATATTAATATATACTAGTATATATAATAGTATATATTTTCTATAGATGTTAAAAGAATCTTTTTCTCAGTTATATTTTTGGATTTTAAACAATCCTGGCATTCTTAGAATAAATTTTATTTTGGCATTATACATTTTCTTTTCATATTGTGAATATATTTTGGTAATATTTTGTTTAGGAACTTTGCACCATATTCAATATTGAGATTGGCTTTGAATTTTCCTGTTTCCTATTGTCTGTGTCTGGCTTTCTGTTTTGGTTTTATGAGCCTCATAGATTGAGTTGGGGAGTGGTTCCTGTTTTACTAGTCTTTTAAAGAGTTTGAGGAAAACTTTGATCTTTTTTTTTAAGGGTTGATCAAATTCACCTGCAACACCATCTGACCTTTGGTCAAGATTTTGGACAAGATTTTTTAAAACAAATTAATTTATTAACCATAAATTATCAAGATTTTATATTTTCTCATAATCAGTCTTTATATTTTGCAGTTTTCTAGGAATTTGCCCATTTTTTTCTAAGTTTTTAGATGTATAGGCATTAAGGTGATAAAAATTTCCTCGTGTCTTTATATTTTTTGCTTTTATAATGTATTGAGATATAATTGGCTTTCACTACACTTCACATATTTCAAGTGTACAGTTGATGAATTTTGACATATGTATACACCTATGAAACAATCATCACAATCAAGGTAATACACCTTTCCCTTGCTCCTTAAAGCTTCATTGTGCCCCCAGATGATCATCTCATCAATTTCCCCCCCCAAAAAAAAAATGAAGCCTATTGAAATTTTGATTGACCTTGCATTAAATTTATATTTGGGGAGAATTACCATCTTAACAAAATTGAGTTTTCCAGTTCATGAATATGATATAGGTTGCCATTTATCTAGGTCTTTTTTTTCTGCAATTTTTAATAGTTTTCATTATAAAAGTCTTGAAAATATTTCATCAGATTTATTTCTACTGGGGCTCAGAAAATCATACACAAAATTATGGCGCTTTGGTATGCTGAGTACTTTGAACTGAAGGACACTGGAAGGGCCTGAGAAGCAAAGTCCGTTTCTGGCCTTCTCCTGTTTTTCTTTCTTCTGCTTCCCTTCCCCCAACCCCAAGGCAGGTCATAAAAACTAGAATTCCTCTTCTCCAAGGTGGGTTATAGAAACCAGAACCGCTCTTCCCTAAAGTCAGCCATAAAACCTAGATATATTCTTTTAACCTTCCCCCACCTTGCTGTGTAGGAGCTGGCCATGAAGAAATTCTCTGACCTCCCTTATCCAGTAGTAGATCATAAGACTCTCATTTCAGAAGGGGTCCTGCCCTATACCTCGGAGGAGGAAATGATGCACAGAAAGGCCAAGAGTAATCTAAACAGGCCTTCCTGTATTATCCCACTCAGTCTATTATGATTAGATCATTCTCTTTTGTTCAATTACATTTCTACATGGCTGTCCATTCTTCATCAAACCTAAGCATAAAAACAGACAATTTTCCCTAAGTCTTTGGATTTTTATTTCTGAAGGTTGCCATGTGATACAGAAGTTGATTAAATACATTTGTTATGCTTTCCTCTTGTTAACCTATGTTTTGTTATAGGAGTGTCAGCTGTGACCCTTATGATGAGAAAGAAAGGTATCAAATCTTTTCTGTCTCACGTTCTTAAATATTTAATGTTTTGTGGTGTCATTGTAATGGAATTACTTTTTAAATTTTATTTTCAAATTGTTCGCTACTGGGATGTAAGAAAACAATTGATTTTTGCTAAATTTACTTTTTAATGCTAATAGTTTTGTAGATTCTCTGGCATCTTCTTTTTATACGACTATATAATGTGCTAATAGCAATAGTTTACTTTGTTTTTATGTTTTGTCATTTTTTTTATTGCCTTATAACATTGGCTAGGACCTTTGGTACTGATATGGTTTGTCTGTGTCCCCACCCAAATCCTATCTTGAATCGTAAGCCCCATAATCCCCACGTGTCGAAGAAGGAACCCAGTGGGAGGTGATTGGACCAGGGGGGCAGTTTCCCCCATGCTGTTCTCATGATAGTGAGTTCTCATAAGATCTGATGGTTTTATAAGTGTTTGACAGTTCCTCCTTCACATGCTCACTCCCTCCTGCCACCTTGTGAAGAAAGCGCCTGCTTCCCCTTCCCCTTCTGCCACGATTGTAAGTTTCCTGAGGCCTCCTAGCAATGCTTCTGGTTAAGCCTGAAGAACTGTGAGTCAATTAAACCTCTTTCCTTTATAATTACCTCGTCTCAGGTAGTATTTGTTTTTATAGCAGTATGAGAATGAACTAATACAGGTACTATGTTAACTAGAAGTTGTAAAAGGGTAAATCTTTGACTTTTCCCCATTTTTAGAGGGAAACAATTTATTACCATTACGTATGATATTACCTGTAGGTGTATCAGTTTGAGGTATATTTCTACTATTCCTAATTTGCTAAGGGATTTTTTTTTCTTATCATAAATGAACGTGAAATCTTGTTCAATGCTTTTTCTGACAAACCCTTTATGTTAATATGGTGACTTATATTGATAACTTTTTGAACGCCTCACCAACTTTGCATTCTCTAATAAATTCAACCTGGTCATAATTTGCTATCTACTATATTGAATTAAATTAGTATCATTTTAAAAGCATTTTGGAATCTATATTTATGAGGAATATTTGTCTCCATTTTTTTTGGAGACAAATGATATTAAGGTTATGTTACTTTCTCCTTTTTTAAACTTATCTGGAAAAGTTTATATTAAACATTCCTTGAATGTTTGATAGAATTAACCACCAGAAGAATATGGGCCTGAAGTTTTATTTTTGAGAGTTTTCTTTCTGATCTGTCTTGGTGAATGTGCTATGAGTGCTTGAAAAAAATGAATGTTCTACTGTTACTGAATGCAGTGTTCAATAAATGTCAGTTAGATCGAGCTGGTTGATGATGTTGTTCAGACCTGAGCTTTACTGATGTTTCATCTACTTTTCCTATAAATTGCTGGGAGAGTGGTGTTAATACTCTCTTTCTATAGTTGTGGAATTATTTATTTATATCTTTAATACTTTCATTTTTGTCTTATACTTTGTGACTTTTACAATTAGGTATACATATTTATAATTGTTAGACTTTCCTCATGAATTATACCCTTTATGATTAGTAAATGTGTCTCTTTGTCTCTGGTGTTACTCTTTGTATTGAGTTCTATTTCATTTAATATTAGTACAGCTACTCTTGAGGGAGGAGTATACAGCCTTATGTTAACAGTTGTGCACTGTAAACATCTTTTTTTTTTAGTATCTACTCTCTTTTTCTATTCTTTTATTAACCTTTTTCTATTCTTATTTTAAAATATGTCTCTTGTGAGCAGCATATAATTAAGATTTGTGTTTTTTTTCTATCCTTTCTGTCAATCTCTGCTTTTTTTTTTTTTTTTTCTCATCATGTCTTGGTATAAATCTCTGCCTTTTCGGTGAATTGTTGAAACCAATAACATTTAATGTAACTTTTGATATGGTTGGATTTAGGTATGCCATTTTACTTTTGTTTGTTTATTTGTCCTCTGTATGTTTTGTTTCTATTTTCTTGCTTTCTTTTGTATTAAACAGTGTTTGAATTCCGTGCTAATGCTTATATTAGATTTTGTGACTAATTTTTATTGCATTATAACAAAATCTACATAACTAACTTTGTAATATAATTTGAAATCAGAAAATATGATGCTTTAAGCTTTGTTCTTTTTTCTTAAGATTGCTTTGGCTATTTGTGACCTTTTTTAATTCTATATAAATTTTAGAATTGTTTTTTCTATTTCTGTGAAAAATGATGTATTAGTCTATGCTCACTGCTAATGTGGACAAACCTGAAATTGGATAATTTATAAAGGAAAGAGCTTTAATTGACTCACAGTTCCACATGCCTAGGGAGGCCTCACAATCACAGCTGAAGGCAAATGAAGAGCAAAATCACGACTTACATAGCAGTAGGCAAGAGAGCTTGTGCAGGGAACTCCCATTTATAAAACCATCAGACATGTGGGGATTATTACAATTCAAGGTGAGATTTGGGTAGGGACACAGAGCCAAACCATATCAAATACCATTGGAATTTTGATAGGGATTGTATTGAATCTGTGATTGTTTTGAGCAGTATGGACATACATGCAGTAAGTTTTTAATTTCAGATTTTATTTTTATGTCCTAAAATTTCCATTTAGTTCTTTATATTTTCTATTTTTCTACTATGTCTTATCTGTTTTTTTTTCATCAAAATAGCATGGTGTTTGCTATTTTATTAGTTGTTTCTAAAAACCAAGTTTGGACTTATTTACTCTCACTCAATTGAATCTTTGTTTTCTTTTTCTTCAGTAAGGTTTCTTCCTCTATGCCATAGTACACATTTGTAATAGCTGCTTTAAAGGTTTTACCTGTTAATTCTAACATTTGGAATATCTTGGAATTGGCTTGTGTAGATTTTTTTTTTCTTGGGAATATGCTTATTTGTATGTTGAGTAGTTTTGGATTTTATGTTGCATATTTTTAGTATTTTGCTGTATAGAATACATATTAAGTTATGATCTTTCGGATAATGTTGATATTCTCATTTTAGTAGGCAATCAATACAGTTAGGTTTCTGCATTGAGGTATGTCTTTCATTCTGTGTTTTGTGTTCAAACCTCAGTTAAGGTTTAATATTATTCTGGTTTAAGTCTACCATAGGAATGCACAGTTTAGAAGTTGGGTGGATATTTGTGTGAGTTTATGTATAACGTTAGGGGATATTAGTCCATTTTCACACTACTATAAAGACATACCTGTGACTGGGTAATTTATAAAGGAAAAAAGGTTTAATTGACTCACAGTTATGCATGACTGGGGAGGCCTCAGGGAACTTATAATCATGGCAGAAGGGGAAGCAGGCACAACTTACATGCCAGCAGGTGAGAGAGCATGCTTGAGAGCACAGAAAAATCTACCATTTATAAAACCATCAGATCTCATGAGACTTCACTCGCTAGCCCGAGAACAGCGTGGGGGAAACTGTCCCCCTAATCTAATCACTTCCTACCAGGTTCCTCCTTCAACACCTGGGGATTATAATTCAAGATGAGATTTGAGTGGGGATACAAAGCCTAAACATTTCAGGCTCTGTCTCCTAAGATGTTTCCCATCATTTCTCCTGTTCACAAGAGCATTCTCTGCTTCCACTAGCAATAATTATAGTGGGATTTTTGTATTTGTATTAGCTGTTTGGGTAGCACTTATCTATGATTGTGACAAAACCTTCCAGGAAAGTCTTGTAAGGAAAAATTGTGAGAAAACTTATCCTCATGCAGTTTGCTTCCCCATATTTAGATTCCCTTGAACAATATTCATGCTTTTGTTTACTTTTCAGAGACTGTAGTTTATTTTGGATATTTTCTAGAATTTTTAGTTAAAATCAGAGGAAGGAATGGGCCATAGGAGGTGTCTATCACTGTAGCAAAAGCAGAATTTGTTTAGTTTTGTCTCTAACTTCTGCCATACCTATAATTTTGTCTCCTTTGTGACTAGATATTTTACTTATTTCTGTTTTTTTTAATGAAACTTGCAAGATATTTGGTATCTTAGTAGTTGCCTTAAAAAACCAAGTTTGACCTAATTTATTTCTCAACTGAATCTTTGTTTTCTGTTTCTCTAATTTCCCATTTTATATTAATTATTATTTCCTTCTACCATATTTAAGTGTTTCTTTTCATTTAAAAATTTTCTAAAATGAGGACTTTAGCTAATTAATTTCAACTTCTTTATATTAAAACACAAGCATTTAAACTTCTAAAGTTCTCCTTAAGTATTGTTTTTATTATACCCTATGAAATATAAAATGCAGCATCAAAAATATTATTTAGTTGTACTTTTACATTTGTATTAATTTTTTGTTGCATAAGTTATTTAGAAGTATGTTTTGAAAATTTCAAATACAGGTCTTAGATACTTTATCTTTTCATTATTATTTCTAGTTGAATTGCCATGGACTAAAGAAACTTCCTTCTCTGAAATTTGCTTTATGATCAAATGTGTGGTAAATTATTATAAATTTGATACAAGTGAAGGAAAACTTAGATAATGTAGGATATTCAGGTAATGAAATACTTAGCTGTTCTTGATGGTTATCAATTTAAAGTGAAAAATGGGGATTAAATGCTTTAATTTCTCAATTTTCAGATTTCTATTTAGAAGTCCAAAGAAAAATATAATGATGTTCATTCTGTTTTTAAACAAATAACAAAAAAAGAAGAGAAATATAGACAAAATTTGATAGTGTTTGCAAGACATATGAGGATGTGGATGGACTGCTGGGACATGGATCTAGGCTATGTTAGGAGGGGAGTGTTGCAGTGTGCAGGAGGATGGCTGCAGAGATGAGAGGGAGAAAATGAATAGGAATACAGGACGTATCGATCAAAGAGTCTGATGTTTACACTGAAGTTTCAGAGACAGTGGAGTTACTGCAATTGCAGTTTGTGGGTTGAAGAACAGATGGGTTGGAAAAAAACATTATTGGAGGTGATATAGGTAATAAATGAAGAGAAAGGAAAGTGGAGAGGTCACCAGAAGGCATATTTAGGACACCAAGAATGATTATAACAACTGGGGAGAAATTAAAGGAAAGAAAAATGAAAATGTTTTTAAATGATACGTACCTACTAAAGTACAGTATGTGACAAAAAATGAGGTGTGTCTTATTCATAGAATAAATGGGGTGACAGTTTAGAGAAGAGAAATATGCAGTGGAGTGTGTTAATCTCAAATGGGGGGCTCCAACATGCACAATGAAAGGGATCCTTGCCTCTGTCGACCCATCTTCCTTCTCCTCATATATCTGCAATTCTTACACCAATCTCTGAACATTCGTAATAATTTCCTTTCCCGTCTGATATGGTTTGGCTGTGTCCCCACCCAAATTTCCACTTGAATTGTATCTCCCAGAATTCCCACGAGTTGTGGAAGGGACCCAGGGGGAGGTAATTGAATCATGGGGGCTGGTCTTTCCTGTGCTGTTCTTGTGACAGTAAGTCTCATGATATCCAATGGGTTTATCAGGAATTTCTGCTTTTGCTTCTTCCTCATTTTTCTTTTGCTGCTGCTATGTAAGAAGTGCCTTTTGCCTCCCACCATGATTCTGAGGCCTCCCAAGCCATGTGGAACTGTAAGTCCAATTAAACATATTTTTCTTCTCAGTCTCAGGTATGTCTTTATCAGCAGCATGAAAACAGATTAATACACCAACCTGCAATGATTGTTACTTGCAAAGTTTTCTATATACTGTAGGAACGATGTTTTCCATATTTTACCAAGTAATGCTAATTAATATCTATTGATCTCATAGCATTTTCCTTTTAATTTTTAAATATTTAATTTAATGTTTATCCATTTTGAATGTGTGCCAACTGCTGTTACCAGTTAAGATCTAAGAACATGGAAGGCAAATGCCATAGTATCATTTTGCTTTTATTTTGATAGCACTTTGGGTATTTTTAGGTATATATAGGTACTACATGGATACTAAACAGTTCTTCAAATTTTTAAAACACTTTTCCTTTTTTAAAATTTTATTTTTTTTTATCTCTTTAAAAAAATGTCAGTAGGTTTTGGGGGAACAGGTGGTATTTGATTACATGGATAAGTTCTTCAGTGGTGATTTCTGGATTTTTGATGCACTCATCACCCAAGCAGTGTACACTGTACCCAATGTGTAGTCTTTTATTCCTCACCTCCTCCCTTTCTTCCCCCTCAAAAAGTCCACTGTATTATTCTTATGGTTTTGCAACCTCATAGCTTAGATCCCACTTATAAGTGAGAACATACAATGTTTTTTCATTCTGGAGTTACCTCACTTAGAATAATGATCTCCAGTTCCATCCAGGTTGCTGTGAATGCCATTCATTTTTATGATTGAGGAGTATTCCATCATGGGGTGTGTGTGTGTGTGTGTGTGTGTGTGTGTGTATAAAAAACATTTTCTTTGTCCACTCGTTGATTGATGGGCATTTAGGCTAGTTCCATATTTTTGTATTTTGTAATTGTGAATTGTGCTGCTATAAACATGCGTGTGCAAGTATCGTTTACTTCTTTTCCTCTGGGTAGATACCCTGTAGTGGGATTGCTGGATCAAATGGTAGCTCTACTTTTAGTTCTTTAAGGAATTTCCATACTGTTTTCCATAGTGGATGTACTAGTTTACGTTCCCACCAGCAGTGTAAAAGTGCTCCCTTTTGACCACAACCACGGCAACATCTATTATTTTTTGAATTTTTGATAATGGGCATTCTTGCAGGAGTAAGGTGGTATTGCATTGTGGTTTTGATTTGCATTTCTCTGATAATTAGTGATGCTGAGCATTTTTTCATATGCTTCTTGGCCATTTGTATATCTTCTTTTGAGAATTTTCTGTTCATGTCCTTAGCTCATTTTTGATGAGATTATATTTTTTTTCCTGCTGATTTGTTTGAGGTCCTTGTAGATTCTGAGTATTAGTCCTTTGTTGGATGTATAGTCTGTGAAGATTTTCTCCCATTCTGTGAGTTTTATGTTTATTTTGCTGATTATTTCCTTTGATGTGCAGAAGCTTTTTAGTTTAATTAAGTCCCATCAATTTATCTTTGTTTTTGTTGCATTTGCTTTTGGGTTCTTGGTCATGAAGTCTTTGCCTAAGCCAATGTCTAGAAGGGTTTTTTTATGTTATCTTCTAAAATTTTTATGGTTTCAGTTCTTAGATTTAAGTCTTTGATTCATTTTGAGTTGATTTTTATATAAGGTGAGAGATAAGGATCCAGTTTCGTTCTTATAGATGTGGCTTGCCAATTATCCCAGCATCATTTGTTGAATTGGGTGTCCTTTCCCCACTTTATGTTTTGGTTTGCTTTGTCAAAGATCAGTTAGCTGTAAGTACTTGGCTTTATTTCTGTGTTCTCTATTCTGTTTCATTGGTCTATGTGCCTATTTTTATACCAGTACCATGCTATTTTGGTGACTATAGCCTTATGGTAGAGTTTGAAGTTGGGTAATCTGATGCCTCCAAATTTGTTCTTTTTGCTTAGTCTTGCTTTGGCTATGTGGGCTCTTTTTTGGTTCCAAATGAATTTTAGGATTTTTTTTCTAGTTCTGTGAAGAATTTGATGGGAATTGCATTGAATTTGTAGATTGCTTTTGGCAGTGTGGTCATTTCCATAATATTGATTCTATCTATCCCGATCACAGGATGTGTTTCCATTTGTCTGAGTTGTCTATAATTTCTTTCAGCTGTGTTTTGTAGTTTTCCTTCTAGAGGTCTTTCACCACCTTGGTTAGGTATATTCGTAAGTATTTTATCTTATTTTTGCATCTATTTGTAAAAGGGGTCGAGTTCTTGAGTTGGTTCTCAGCCCTTGGTTGCTGTTGGTGTATAGCAGTGCTACTGATTTGTGTATATTGATTTTCTATCATGAAATTGTACTGAATTCATTTATTAGATCTAGGGGTCTTTTGGATAAACCTTTGGAGTTTTCTAGGTATACAATCATATCAATGGTGAACAGCGACAGTCTGACTTCCTCTTTACCAATTTGGATGCCCTTTATTTATTTCTCTTGTCTGATTGCTCTGACTAGGACTTCCAGTGCTATGTGGAATAGAAGTAGTAAAAGTGGGCATCTTTGTCTTATTCCAGTTCTCAGGGGAATACTTTCAGCTTTTCCCCATTCAATATAATGTTTGTTGTGGGTTTGTCATAGATGCTTTTATTACCTTAAGGTATACTCCTTCTATGCTGATTTTGCTGAGGGTTTTAATCATAAAGAAATAATGAATTTTGTCAAATGCATTTTCTGCATCTATTGAGATGATCATGTGATTTTTGTTTTTAATTCTGTTTTTGTGGTGTATCACATTTATTGACTTGTGTATGTGAAACCATCCCTGCATCCCTGGTATAAAATCCACTTGACCATGGTGAATTATCTTTTTGATATGCTTTTGGATTTTGTTTGCTAGTATTCTGTTGAGGATTTTGCATCTATGTTCATCAGGAATATTGGTCTGTAGTTTTCTCTTCTTGTTATGTCTTTGTCTGGTTTTGGTATTAGAATGATAACTGGCTTCGTAGGATGCTTTAGGGAGGATTCCATTTTTCACTATGTTTTGGAATAGTTTCAATAGGATTGGTACCAATTAATTCTTCTTAGAATGTCTGGTAGATTTCAGCTGTGAATTTATCTGGTCCTGGACTTTTTTTTGTTGGCAATTTTTTTATTGCCATTTCAATATCACTGCTTGTTATTGGTCTGTTCAGAGTTTCTACTTCTTCCTGGTTTAATCTAGGAGGGTTGTATATTTCCAAGAATTTATTCATTTCCTCTAGGTTTTCTATTTTATGCATGTAAAGGTGTTCATAGTAGCCTTCAATAATCTTGTATTTCTGTGATATTGTTGGTAATGTCTTCCATTTCATTTCTAATTGAACTTACTTGGATCTTCTCTCTTCTTTTCTTGGTTAATCTCACTAATGGTGAGATTGTTTATCTTTTCAATTTTGTTTATCTTTTCAAGGAACCAGATTTTTGTTTCATTTATCTTTTGTGTTTCTTTTGTTTCAATTTCATTTAGTTCTGTTCTGATCTTTGTTATTTATTTTCTTCTGTTGATTTTGGGTTTGGTTTGTTCTTGTTTCTCTAGTTCTTAACAGTATGAATGTAGATTGTCTATTTGTGCTCTTTCAGACTTTTTAATGTAGTTAATGTGATGAAATGAAATAAGTGGTCCTCTTAGTACCACTTTTGCTGTATTCCAGAGGTTTTGATAGGTTGTGTCACTGTTAATATTCAGTTCAAAGAATTAAATTTTCATCTTGATTTTATTGTCAGCCCAGTGATCATTCAGGAGCAGGTTATTTAATTTCCATGTATTTGCATGGTTTTAAGAGTTCCTTTTGGAGTTGATTTCCAGTTTTATTCCACTGTGGTCTAAGAGAGAACTTGATAAAATTTTGACCTTCTTAGATTTATTGAGACTTGTTTTGTGGCCTATCATATGGTCTATCTTGGAGAAGGTTCCATGTGCTGATGAATAGAATGTATATTCTGCAGTCGTTGGGTAGAATATTCTATAAATATCTATTAAGTCCATTTGTTCTAGGGTATAAAGTTCATTGTTTCTTTGTTGATGTTTTGTCTTGATTGACCTGTCTAGTGCTGTCAGTGGAGTATTGAAGTCCCTCTCCATTATTGTGTTGCTTTCTATCTTATTTCTTAGGTCTAGTACTAATTGCTTTATAAATTTGGGAGCTCCGGTGTTAGGTGCATATATATTTAGGATTGTATTATTTTCCTGTTGGATTAGTCCTTTTATCCTTTATAAAGTCCCTCTTTGTCTTTTTTAACTGTTGATGCTTTAAAGTCTGTTTTGTCTGCTGTAAGAATAGCTATTCCTGCTTGCTTTTGGTGTCCATTTGCATAGAATATCTTTTTCCACCTTTTAGGTTTATGTAAGTCCTTATGTGTTCGGTGAGTAACATATCTGTTTATGTGGTGTATCACATTTATTGACTTGAAGACGGTAGATACTTGGTTGGTGAATTCTTATCCATTCTGTGATTCTGTATTTTAAGTGGTACATTTAGGCCATTTACATTCAATGTCAGTATTGAGATGCACAGTAGTATTCTATTCAGCCTACTAGTTGTTGCCTGAATACCTTGTTTTGTTTTGTGTTATTGTTGTACAGACCCTGTGAGATTTATGCTTTAAGGTGGTTCTATTTTGGTATATTTCAAGGTTTTGTTTCAAGATTTAGAATACCTCTTAGCAGTTCTTGTAGTGCTGGCTGTGTAGTGGCAAATTCTGTCAGTGTTTGCCTGAGAAAGATTTTATCTTTCCTTCATTTATGAACCTTAGTTTTGCTAACTACAAAATTATTGGATGATAATTGTTTTGTTTAAGGAGGCTAAAGATAGGACTTTAATCCCTTTTAGCTTGTAGGTTTTCTGCTGAGACATTTGCTGTTAATCTGATAAGTTTTCCTTTATAGGTTACTTGGTGCTTTTGCCTCATAGCTCTTAAGATTCTTTCTTCATCTTGAATTTAGATAACCTGCTGACAATGTGCCTAGGTGAGGATCTTTTGGCGATTAATTTCCTGGGTGGTCTTTGAGCTTCTTGCATTTGGATGTCTAAATCTCCAGCAAGGCCAGGGAAGATTTCCTCAGTTATCCCCTCAAATAAGTTTTCTACAATTTCAGATTTCTCTTCTTCCTTGGGAACACCAATTATTCTTAGGTCTGGTCATTTAACAGAATCCCAAACTTTTTGGAGGCTTTGTTCATTTTTTAATTATTATTCTTTTTTCTTTGTTTTTCAGATGGGGTTAATTTGGAAGCCTTGTCTTTGAGCTCTGAAGTTGTTTCTTCTACTTGTTTGATTCTATTTTTGTAACTTCCCAGTGTATTTTACATTTCTCTAAGTGTGCCTTTGATTTGCAGTAGTTGTGATTGTTTTTTATGGATGCTTTCTATTTCTCTGGAGTTTTTGTCAATTCTGTATTCTTAAAATTTTTCGAGATGGTTTCTCCCGCTGCCCTCCATGCTGGAGTGCAATGGCATAATCTCAGCCCACTGCAACCTCTGCCTCCCAGGTTCAAGCAATTCTCCTGCCTCAGCCTCCTGAGTAGCTGGAATTATAGGTGTGGGCCCCATGCCTGGCTAATTTTGGTATTTGTAGTAGAGATGGGGTTTTGCTATGTTGGCCAGGCTGGTCTCAAACTCCTGACCTCAGGTGACCTGCCCACCGCAGCCTCCCAAAGTACTGGAATTACAGGTGTGAGCCACCGTGCCTGGCTAAATTTTTTTAAGTTGGTTTCCTCTGGTTAGCTCCTTTCTCTGGTGCCTCCTCAAGTAGATTAATAATCAACCTTTTGAATTAATTTTTCTGGCAATTTAGAGATTTCTTCTTGGTTTGGATCTATTGCTGGTGAGCTAGTGTGGTCTTTTGGTGGTGTTAGATAACCTTGCTTTGTCATATTATTACAATTGTTTTTCTGGTTCTTTCTCATTTGGGTAGACTATGTCAGAGGAAGGATCTGGGGTTCGAGGGCTACTTCTCAGATTGTTTTGTCCCGTGGGCTAATCCTTTGATGTAGTGATCTTCCCCTTTCCCTAGGAATGGGGCTTCCTGAGAGCCAGACTGCACTGATTGTTATTGCTCTTCTGGGTCTAGGCACCCAGGGGAGCAACCAGGCTCCAAGCTCCGGTCTGATGGTGGGAGTGTCTAAAGAGTCCTGTGATGTGATCCATCTTCAGGTCTCTCAGCCATGAATACCAGCACCCGTTTTGGTGGAAGTAGCAGGGGAATTAAGTGGACCTGTTAAGATTCTTGGTTGTAGTTTTGTTTACTGCACCAGTTTTCTTGAATTCTGGTTGCGTTAGCACTATAGTTGTCATGTGGACAGAGTCTGGACCTCTGGTTAGCCAGGATGTTACAGGTGGTGAAATTAGCTGTTGTTTTCTTCTTTCTTGGAGCTGGGCTGTTCTTTTATGAGTTGCTGTACTAGCTTGAGTTGGTTGGCCTCCAGCCAGAAGGTGGCACTTTCCAGAGAGTGGTAGTATAGGGGGAAGACAAGCTTGCCCTAAGTTTGCCTGGATAAGTATTTGGGTTTCTCAGGTGATGGGTGGGGACATAGAACTCCCAGGTGATTATGTCTTTTGTCTTTGGCTAACAGGGTGGGTAGAGAAGGACTATCAGGTAGAGGCAGGGTTAGGCATGGCTGAGCTCAGACTCTCCTTAGGCGGGGCTTGCTGCAGCTGCTGGTGGGGATGGGTGTGTTGTTCTCAGGCTAATGAAGTTATGTTCCCAGGGGGATTTTGGTTGCCTTCTGCTGCATCATACAGGTCTCCAGGGAAGTGGGAGAAAGCTGGCAGTGATAGACGTCATCCAGCTCCCACACAGCCAGCATGGCCAGTCTCACTCTCATGTGCCCCACCAATAGCACTGAGTTTACATCCAGCCAACCCCATGAACAGGGCTGAGATCTTGCCCTAGGCTACAAGCTTCCCCACAGAGAAAGCAAGCAAGGCTTTCAGGTCCCCACCTCTCTGCTTGCATCAGCTTTTGTGCATATCTGCACTCCTGTTCATGCCCCCATCCTACTCCCCTGATTCTGCCCAGGAAAATTTGGCCTGGGTTGAAATTATTACCAAGTTCAGCTGGGGGTTTCCTTCTTCCTGGGGTCCTTCCCCAATTCTACTTGCAGCCCTCCCCAAGGACTCCTGTGTGAGAAAGTCAGAAATGGCTTCCCTGGGCTTCCCTGGGGACCGGGAGTGCATACAGGGCTCTTCTCATTGCTTCTACTTTTGTATTTCACTCAGCTATCTAAATTTGTTTCAACTCTAGGTAAGGTATAATCTGGATTTTTAGGTTCCCTCCTCTCATTATCTGGATTTTCAGGTTCCCCAGTGAGGATGTTTGTTTAGAGGCTGACTTTCCCCCCTTACACTTTGTGTATTCAGTTTTTTGGCTGTCTCATGGAGTTTCCTGTGGCAAGCTGCTTCTTTGAAAGTGTCTGTGAATTCTTTTGTTTTTTCCTATGGTCGTTCTTGGAGCAAAAGTTCACTGTGTGAGTCTCCACATGCTGTTCTGTCCATCTGAGTAGGAGCTGCAAGTTAGCCCTGCTTCCTATCTGCCTTTTTTTTTTTTTTTTTTCTGTAAAAGACATTTTTAATACTGTCACATTTTACTAATGTGGATACACATTCAGGGAAGTAAGGAGATTTGCTCTAGTTCCTGCAGTTAACCCTAAAATTATAGAATGTTTCTCCAAGCTCAGTATTCTTTCTATGACACTATGCAGTTTCTTCCTTTTGAATTACTTTTAATGAGGGAGTATAATTTTCCAACTGGTGAAATTAAAGCATTCTGCCACCCTTTCAGCATTAATTACTAATTTGAGAAATTAAAGGAAAAAGCAAAGAAGTGATAGCAATTATTATTACAGGCTTATAGAATAGCCTCAGTATGAAAAAAAACCTGCTTAAATTTAGAAATTAAATGATTGTGTGTGTGCATTTGTGGTGATGGGGGCTGTCATAAGGAATTTGAATAAAGGAAATTAAAATATATGAATAAATTATTAAGATATCTTTCCTTGGTTCCCTTAGGACAGAGAAAGCATTAAAAAGCATGCAAGCTAAACATCATAGTGCTTAACACATATTGTGTTAAATACCAAACAACTTTTGTTTTAAACAAACATGATCAATATGGTAAAAAAAACTACCTTTTGGTATTGATTTTATTCAGTATTGCCTGGTAGTAGAGAGAATATCATTTAATATGTGACTCTAGTTTTAATGTCTTGAGAAGAAAGATTCAATGGTTTCAATCCTTCTACTCTCATATTAACATATATACATCCACAAATTAGGTTGAGAAAGGGCAAATGTTTCTGGAAGGAAGAAGACATCCAGGTAGACCTTTTAGACTGATTTACCTCTCATATACAAGGACAATAAGTTTGTGGAGCTTGTGTCTACAGTCCTTTTCATATTAGAAGAAAAAACTCTTCCTCACAGTCATACTGAAGAAGAGGTCCATTTGTTCTTAATATTGTGGACAATGACTAAGTCTTGACTACATATGGAGAGGCAGAAATGAGAAGACAGAGAATGTTCTGATACTGCTTCTCTGCCCACTTCTGTTCAAAGAGCATGGTGAAACCAAATGTCTGGGAGAACAGAAGTTCTAAGCTTTGTACCAAGAGCTTGAAATGTTTATTCTCAATGATGCTCTGCTAAGTCTCCTCAGCTTCATGTGGTTGCTGTGTCCCCAGTAATTTGGGATCCCTGCCAACTTTAGGTTGGTTTAAATGAACAGGTTATCACTGGCACTGGGGGACAGAATATCAATGAACATTTGTACAGTCAGCAAGAGTGTTACTTAGTAAACAAGTAGTACCTAAAGATGGAAAGCTTATGGTACTACAGAATGAAACAATACATAGAGAATTATCAGGAAGTGCTGAAGTATATAAATGTATATATTTATATGTATGTCTGTCTACCTTCATCAATATTGATATGGCTCCGATTAGTGGAGAAACATAAGGGCTCTTGTCTCATGCTGAATTAGATAAAACGACACGGACACACGTGGAGTGGTTTTAATGAGTAGAGAGTTTAATAGGCAGGAAAGAAGGGAGAGGAAAGAAGAAGCTCCCCCATGCAGAGACAAAGGGAGGGGGGCCCCAAAGCCGAGAGAGGAGACCCTGAGTCTGGCTGATACCAGTCAGTTATATGAGGAGGCTGGGTGAGGCAGTGTCTGATTGGCATAAGGCTCAGGGCATTGGCTTGACCAGGCATGTCATCCAGGTAGCCGGCAAAAAATCTGGCTCTCCCACTCTAGCCTTTTAATATGCAAATGCAGGGCACCATGATGCTCTACACACACGGGGCGGGTATGTTGCCAGGCACATGTGGGGGCATGGGCAGGAAGAGGGCAGGAATCACCATGTTTGGGTGGACTCAGTTTCTAATGGACTGCATTTGCCTGTCAAAGGTTGCCTGCTGGGCTCTAAGAGATGGGGCTTTCCTGCTAGACAGGAAATGTTTCTGGAGCTGCTTTAAAGGAAACAACTTTCCAAGGACCTCTTTTCCTCTCTGCCTAAAATTATTTCTTAATAACTCCCATAACAATATCTGCATATAATTAGGAGACAGGAAAGACTCTTTTTTTCTTTTCCTTTTTCTTTTTGCTTTTCTCTTGATGACAATGAAAGGGCCCAGATGTGTGCATTTGTCTCTAACTTGAATGAAACATGTGAATATGTTTTCAGGGAAAGGCATATCTCACAAACCATTGCCTTATCATTCATACATTTATACCAGAGAAAATAAATCTAACTTCCACTTAAAAATTAGTGTATATGGTAAGAATTATAGGTTTAATGATTATTAAAATGTTCTGCAAATTATTTTAATGGAATAGGCACATGCTATTTCTGGTCATTTTACCCACCTCCTTTTCTCTCCCTCCCCTACCCATCTTTTTTTTTTTTTTTTTCTCTAACAGAGAAGAGACTTGTTGAAATCATATCTTCCGAACAAACTTTCTCTATCATGAACACATCTTCTTCTTCTTTTTTTATTATTATTATACTTTAAGTTCTAGGGTACATGTGCACAACGTGCAGATTTGTTACATATGTATACATGTGCCATGGTGGTGTGCTGCACCCATTAACTCGTCATTTACATTAGGTATATCTCCTAATGCTATCCCTCCCCACAATAGGACCCAGTGTGTGATGTTCCCCTTAATGTGTCCAAGTGATCTCATTGTTCAATTCCACATGGACACATCTTCTATAAGGCCACATCATATGGCTAGAGACCAAACTTCCACAAGTGAGAATTTCTGTGACCAAGACTGGGAATATCTTTAAAAGGCTTGATTGTATAAAAATATTGTTTTTATTTATAGAAAACTCACAAGTTGTCACTGATAACTTTGCAGTGGTCCAAGTGATGAAGAAACTGCATTGGTTTTGCTATCTCAACATAGACCTAAGCACACAGCAGGTGCTCAACATAAAGTTAAACAAAAATATTCTTAAAGGAAAATAATTATTTTCATTAAGGCTAAGGGTATATATAAAAATGAAAGCATATAAATTGTGTAAAAATATACCTGATAGGCAACATATATGGGCCGAATGAAAATATTTTTCTGTGAGTTGAAGAAAGACATAATTTGTATGAACTAATAGCATTTATTTAGCACTGACTATGGTGAACAAAAAGAAACATAAGATGTTGTTTTGCCCAAAGGGTGCTTTCAGTTCCATTGATCTAAATAAACTTGTATTACTATCTAATTTTTTAAAGTATTTAGTTAATACATTGAATTGTTTAGGTGAATGTGGGACAGAGCATCTAATGCATAAAAAACAAACAGAATTACATTCTACTTTGCAGGAGTAAACTTATTTGGCTTAATCAGAAAAAAATTAATAATGAAAAATCAGGACACAAATTAGTCAAAAATTTTTTGTGAATTTAGGTCAGAATATCGAGAAATTTCAATGTGTTAGAGTTTTGTGTATTCCTATCCTGTGAATGTGTATGTACATTTCAACACCCCCATATACATATGTATTATACACACACACACATATGCACACACACACATACACATAGGTATACATATGGGAGACGTATACATATATAAATGTATATATACACATATCTCAGCAAATTTTTGGTAGCAGTTATAGTATGCAAAGCACTTTCTCATGGTTAATTACAAACTTTTTGTCATCTAAATATTGTTACCTTAAATTAACAGATGAAGAAACAGAGTTGGCATTGAAATGAGTCTGAGGCCTAGTCTGTTTGTTTCCTACTACAGACACCTGCAGAATACTAAGAAGGAGTGTTGAGAAACCTTATGTAAGGCCCTACATTATGATGTGTAATTCATAACCAATGCTTTTTCCTTTTGGACAATCCCAGTTTATTAGGGTAATGTCTTCTTATTATCATCATCTATCTTAAAACATCATACATATATCCTCATTATTCTGCAGGTCACAAATGTCACTAATAAGCATAATTTCATTTTTGGTTTTCTTAATGGATCTAATGATAAAAATGTTTTTCTGAAAGATATAAAACCCATAGTTGCCTTCCCTGGATTGGTTAAAGTAATAGTTGTTAGAGTCCAAAATCTGCTCTGATGTTGTCTCTTGATTTTTTTTGTATCATCGAAGTTCTCTTTCATCTTAGTGTCTTCATCTTTCATTGTCTCTTCGGTTCAATGGAAAAAGATATCAGAGAAACTTAGATATGTAGAGGATATTAATTCTAACCTCTCATTAAAACTCTTGTCTAAATATTTTAAACAAGTAGTTTATAAGTTGCTACAATTACTTTGAGATTGTTCCTAACTAAAGTATTCAACTTGGACTTCGTGAGCAATTTCTGAAGAAACTGATTTTCCATTGTAGTTCCAGGCATAAGTGATTTTGGTAGGCCTGTTATTCTACCTGTAAGCCAAAAGCCATTCTAGCTACTTACAAATGTGGTCATGAATTGATTGTAACTCCTAAAGAATAAGGGCTGTAACCTCAGTGCACATATCAGGTGTCTAGCAAGTAATATCAATTTATTAATTCACTCAAATATTTATTGAACAGTAGGCACTACGATAGAGGCTGGAGACACAATGGAAAACAAGATACCTGTTAATTATTTTCATTATTATTAGTTTTCCCGACTAGAATGTGGACCTTATGAGGTCAGGGTCTTTTTGTCTTGTTCGTTGCCATCCCTGGCACATAGGATAGTGCTTGGCACAGAACTATTACTCAACAAATACCTGTTGAATGGGCAAATGATGTAAATGAGTAATGCCAACAATCTAAGAGAGGAGAGAAGCAAAAATAAACATTCACTAAAGATATGAGATGATTTTCAAATTGTGATAATTCTTATGAAGAAAAAGTAACCACTAATGGCTGGCAGAGAATAATGGAGGGGGAGGTTCTTTAGGTGGTATGGTCAGGGAAGGCTTCTTTCTGCAAAGCTGGTGCTGTTTCAGCTGAGGCCTGAAGGTCTCAGAAGGATGAATATGAGAGTGAACCAGCTATGAGACAAGTGGAGAAGAGAGAGTTCTAGATGGAAGCAGTAGTATGTTCAGAACCCGAAGAAGAAAAGCTTGGCCTGTTCACAGAACTGAAAGAAGGGTGCTTGGCTGGAATTCAATCACTAAAGGTCAGAGTGGCACCAAATGTGATTGGTGGGGTGGGCTGAGTTGGTTTGTTCAGGATCTCCCACCCTGTAGGTCAGGATGAGGAGGGTAGATTTTATGCTAAGGGCACTAGAATGCCAGAGGCTATTACTGGTTGCCAAGCCATTATATGGTCTCTTTTCTTCCTCACTGACAAACCCCTGGTATTTTTGATGGCAGCAATGTTTTTTAAAAATGAACAACAAGCAAAACCCACTGTAGCCTCCACTCTTCCTTGCATCCAGGAGAACCATGCTATGTTTCCATCCAATAATATTTAAGTGGAAGGAAGATGTTTGGAGCTTGCAGGAATATTTTGCTTTCTGGTAAAAGGTGCAATTATGACTGTTATTGTGCCTTTACCCCTTTTCTCCTACCTTGAATACCTGTGATGCCTGAGCTAAGACCATCCACTTTTGACTATAAGGAAAAGGCTGAACAATTGCAGAGAAGCCAGTCTTAACATCCTTGAGTGGCTGAAGCTATGTGAGAGCCCCTCAAACTTCAGATAATGTGAGAAAAAGAAACCGTATACTGTTGATCTTGAACACCATGGGTTTGAGCTGCACAGGTCCACTTATATACAGATTTTCTTCCTCCTCTGCCACCCTGAGACAGCAAGACCAACCCCTTCTCCTCCTCAGTCTACTCAATGTGAAGACGACAATGATGAAGACATTTAGGGTGATCTACTTCCACTTAATAATTAGTAAATATATGTTCTCTTTCTTATGATTTTCTTAACAACATTTTCTTTTCTCTAGCTCATTTTATTGTAAGAATACAGTATATAGTACCTATAACGTACAAAATATATGTTAGTCAACAGTTTATGTTATTAATAAGGCTTTGGTCAACAGCAGGCTATTAGTAGTTAAGGTTTGGGGGAGTTGAAAGTTATTGGTGGATTTTTCAAGTGCAGGGTTGGCGAGAGGGGGGATCAATGCCCCTAATCCTTGTGTTGTTCGAGGCTCACCTGTCTCTTAAAGCAAGTATCGGTCAGGTTTTCCTTGCTTGTAGCTTCAACATTCCTGATTAATGCTGTGACATACGGATTGAGCAAAAACTGCCGGTGCAAAGGAATACACTGATGATACATTAGCGAAGAAAGATTTTTTTTTTTTTTTTTTGAGACCAAATCTCACTCTTGTCGCCCAGGCTGTAGTGCAGTGGCCCAATCTCAGCTCACTACAACCTCCGCCTTCCGGGTTCAAGTGATTCTCGTGCCTCAGCCTTCTGAGTAGCTGGGATTGCAGGCACCCACCACTACGCCTGGATAATTTTTGGATTTTTAGTAGAGACAGGGTTTCACCCTGTTGGCCAGGCTGGTCTCGAACAGGCGTAAGCCACCACACCCAGCCAGAAAGAAATGATTAAGTAGCATCTTTTTTTTGAGACAGAGTCTCGCTCTGTCGCCCAGGCTGGAGTGCAGTGGTGCGATCTCGGCTCACTGCAAGCTCTGCCTCCCGGGTTCACGCCATTCTCCTGCCTCAGCCTCCTGAGTAGCTGGGACTACAGGTGCCCGCCACCATGTCTAGCTAATATTTTCGTATTTTTAGTAGAGACGGGGTTTCACTGTGGTCTCGATCTCCTGACCTTGTGATCTGCCCGCCTCGGCCTCCCAAAGTGCGATAAAGTAGCATCTTGTAGACAGGAAAGGCTAGAACTAAATAATAGGCCCTTTTCTCCCCCTTTTACTTACAGAATGAATTAAAGAAATGATGGAATAGGCACTTATGGCTCTTCAGGTTTCTTAGCTTCACCTTTCTTGGCTTTAGTTTTATCAGCTGCACAATGGACTAAATGGCCTCCAAAGTCTTCTTTAGTCCTGTAAGTCTATGACATAGTGCTAGCTTTGGGGACTAACTGATATTATCAATTCTGCCTTTAGCATTGTACTATATTGTAACTGTAAGTACAAGTAGAAAGTGCTACATATGATGAGAGTTATGAACAAGTAATGTGATGCTTCAAAGGAAGAGAAGATTCACACTGGTGCAATGATGGAAAGCTGTCATCTGGTCACTAATGTAGAGAACTGGGTTTTGACAAAAAACAACCTACTCATCATCTGCTGCTGCTCTTGGAATCATTGGCTCCAACCTCCCTTCTCTGTCTCATAAATGCCGTGACTGAAGGCCTCGAAAGTGTATGCTCCTTTGCTCTTCAAATGGTGCAGGGAGATCAGTGTCAGTCCTGGAACCTACTTTCTGGAAAAGACCTAAGAGAAGGCCACTTGGGGCAGGAGTCAGTCAGCTTCAAAGGCTAGGACAGCTACAGTGTCCTGAGAAACAGGAGACTTTGGGGGAGAAGCTCACCCAGAATGGAGTTCCTTGCTTTTTATTGATAGCTTTGAAGAGAGTTGCCTAGGAGAGGGCAGGAGCCACTCCAGACAGAGCTGAACTCCTGATGAAGTTGTAATTTGAAAATTCTCACAGATGATTTCTAAAAATATGCTCTTTATTTTGAGATTATCACGTAACTTTATCCAAATGGGCCAAAAAAATGGGACAACTCTGATACTCCTCTCTGACTGGAGGGGTCAACCCAGGACAGTATAAGATGCAGGAATGCTCTATATCTCAGTTCAACGGGAGTCAGAGGGGTGGCTAAAAGGACATGGCCCATGTAACTCTACTCTCCTCCCAGCTCAGTGAGGAAGATAATTTCAAAGAAACTGAAAGAACCACTCCTGGGTCTTCTCAGGAAAACCCCCTCTTAGAAGGCTATGTGGTAGATGGGTCAAGCTTGACTTTTAATGTGGAGAAGTCAAATATGATTATGTTGATTGTGTAACCAAACCTTGCTATATTGAAAAAAATACTGGGGCCCTAGGACTGTTTCTACAATCACAGAAGGATGGGCACAATCCAGTCTGACCACTTAGGACAATCTAACATTAGAGGACAGTGCAGATGATCCTGATGACAGGTCAAGGAGGTTGGGGTGGGAGGGGTTTGGTGATAGTGGGGTAACTCCCGGGTGTCCGCTGCATTGATCTTCCTGAGTATGGATTGGAATTTGTGGTTAGTTCTAAAAGACATTCTTCACCTGGTAGATAGGAAACCGTTTAAAGCAAAGAAGGTGGAATGTAGGGTTGTATATTAACTGTGAAACTGTCTGCCTGAAATTCTTTGGTGTGTCTTTCACAGACTGTAGACTCCTTAGCTTAGCAATATACTGCACTTATAAAATAAATTAAAATTTTAAAACTTTTTGAAGCTATCCATTTATGTATTTCATATATTTTAGGATTTTTTTTTTTTTTTCCTAGAGTACAAGTTTCCTTGTTGTTTTGTTTGGACTTTTGAGGCTCCCTACTTTTTGTGGAAGTGTTAGGTTCAAATGCCTTACTTATGCAAGGGGCAAGGCCCAATCTCCTGTCCTATGTCTGCTGAAATCCAGGTCCTTCCATTAATGAAATGATCAAATATATCATGGTAGCAAATTGCCAATGCCTCACAATTCTAGAGTTTATTTTTCTTTTCATTTTTAGTCTTTGGAGATGCCCCTTACTTTCTTGGAATGTATTTATAAGGTTTGTAATATTTATTTCTAACATTTTTAGCAATTTTGTTTTGGAAGGGTCTTTTCAAAATAAGTATTCCAACATGCCACTGAAAAAAATCTCTAAAACTTTTTTAAAACTTCTTATTGAAGTATATATACAATCATGCATCACTTAACAACAGGGATATGTTCTGAGAAATGCACCATTCAGCCATGTCATCATTGTGCAAGTATCATAAAGGGCACTTACGCCTGGGTTCAGTGGCTCATGCCTGTAATTCCAGCACTTTGCAAGGCCAGGGTGGGTGGATCTCTTGAGGTCAGGAGTTCAAGACCAGCCTGGCCAACATGGTGAAACCCCTTCTCTACTAAAAATAAAAAATTAGCCGGACATGGTGGTGTGTGCCTGTAATCCCAGCTACTTGGGAGGCTAAGGACGAGAATCACTTGAACCCAGGAGGTGGAGGTTGCAGTGAACCAAGATCATGCCACTCCACTCCAGCCTGGGCAATGGAGTGAGACTCCATCTCCAAAAAAAGGCACTTATACAATTTATACAAACCTAGTTGGTATACCCTAGTATACATCTAGGCTGTATGGTATGGCTGATTGCTCCTAAACCACAAACTGCACAGCGTGTTACTGTCCTGAATGCCATAGGCAATTGTAACATAAAAGTATTTGCATATCAAAGCATTGAAAAGCTACAGTAAAAATATGAATATGATATTATAATCTTACAGAACCACTGTTGTATACATGGTCCATTGTTGACTGAAACGTTATATGGTGCATGACTATCTTATGGACTTGTAGTAAAGTGCACATTAGTGTACCACCACATGAAAAATCAGAAAATTAACTTAACCATGTGATATCACCTAGGCCAACAAGTTGAACATTACCAGCTCCTGACAACCACAACCTTCTCCTCTACCTAAAGATCTCTAGAATATTGATTTCTAACACCACCGATTAATGTTGCCTGATTTTGAATGTAATCACGCTGTATAGATTATATTGTGTCTGATTTTCAAAAATATTGTTTATAAGAATTAATCATTTTGTTATATAGGGGCTCAGAAAATGATACATCAAAATGAAGGCTTTTCGAGATAACCAAAGTTTCTCTCTGATCTCCTGCCCTCCTGTTGCTCGCCTCTTACTCTCCCCCAAGGCAAGTTACAGAAACTAGAGTTCCTCTTCCCCAAGGCAAGTCATGGAAATTAGAACCCTTTTTCCCCAAAGCCAGCCATAAAGCCTAAAATATTACTGTAACCTTTATGCACTTTTCTGTGTAAGAACTGGTCATAAGAAAACTAAGACCCTCATTCCAGAGGGGTCCTACCCTAAACCTGGAAGAAAGAAAAGCTGCAGTAGAAAAGCCAAGAAGACTCTGAACAGATGGGCCCTGCTAGGTTTCCCCTGTCTAGTACCATTAACTCATACCCCTTTTTTGGCCAATCACATTTCTTTTTTTTTTTTTTTCAAATTAAAGTTTTTATTTTTCTGATGAAATATTTGAGCACTTACTTTTGTCTTTAAGCCTATTAATTAGAGCTTTTTATATATTTTGGCAGTGAAACACCACAAACACATGACATGTATAAACACATAGACTTGCAGACATATAGACAGAAACAGATTTTATAGATTTATAAGATTTTTAATTTGCTAGTTTTTAATTTTATTTATTTTTTAAAAATTTATTTATTATTATTATACTTTAAGTTCTAGGGTACATGTGCATAACGTGCAGGTTTGTTACATATGTATACTTGTGCCATGTTGGTGTGCTGCACCCATCAACTCGTGAGCACCCATCAACTCGTCATTTACATCAGGTATAACTCCCAATGCAATCCCTCCCCTCTCCCCCCTCCCCATGATAGGCCCCGGTGTGTGATGTTCACATTTCTACATGCCTATTTTTGCTTTGTCAAATTTAATCATAAAATCAGAGAGCTTCTCCTGTATTTTGGGGTCTCCAGTCTGAAAGCTGCTGTGTTATGAAACACCATGGTCAAATTCATTTTTATGCTTTTATCTTGTTAACTTTTGTTATAGGGGTGTGGGTCATGACCCTTGTAATGGGAAGGACAGAGATTGCCCGTTTTCCTCCTTACAGTTACATGTAGCTGCATTCGTTAGTTTTCATTGCTGTAGATTCCATTGTATGAATATACCACATTATATTCATCCATTTAACGGATGATGGGCATTTGGGTTGTTTTAAGTTTTTGCTTATTATAAATTATGCTGCCATGAACATTGTCATAATGTTTTCTGGGTGTATATGTGAATGTACTTCTATTAAGAATTGGCAACAAATAAATGTGAAAATGCTGGGTCATAAGAGGATGCATTTCTCGTATTCGTAGATAATGCCAAGCAGCTATCCTAAGTTTTACATGAATTTACGCTGTGGCCCGCAGTAAAAGAGTTCCTTAGGCTTCATGTTTACCAACACTTAGTGATTCAATCAGAAATTTTTAAAGTTATTTTGTTGAGTGTACGTTGGTATCATAAGAAAATTGTAATTTGTATTTCCTAGATGACTGGACTGTTTTCATAGTTTTTTGGACATTTAGATATCACCTTTTGTTAATTTCCAGTTTAAGTGGTTAGTCCATTTTTTATTAAGTTGTCTTTTTGCTTGCTTTATATATACTTGGATAAGAGCTTTTGTTGGTTATATGGCTTGTAAATATCTTCTCCTATGCTATAGTTATTATGTTCTCTATCTGATGATTTTTCATTAGTATAAGTTATTAGTACAATTTAGTTTATCAAACCTTTTCTCTACAGTTAATGTTCTTTGATTTTAATAACTTGTCCTATCCTTTTGACCTGATGATATTTTATGTTATTATCTAAATGCTAGATTCTAGAAGTTTTATTATCTTACCTTTTGTAATTAGAGTAATAAAAGTGATCTGAAATTGATATGTGTATGGAAACTGCCTTCTCTTATAGTTTGATAAAATTTTCTTTTGTTTTCCTTTTTAGTGTGAATACATATTGAAATGTATCAAACATTTTTCTGCATTTATTGAGATGATCATATTTTTCTTTTTTCTTTTCATTATGTGACAGAGTATGTTGAGTTTCTGTAATATTAAAACACCATTGTATTCCTGGAGTAACCCAACATTAGTCATATGTAATATTTCTCTATTGCTGGATTTTGGTTTGCCAGTATTTTGCTTAATATTTCTATCTATGTTCATGCCAGTTTTGGTGTCAAGATTACACTGAATTCTTTAAATAAGTTAGAAAGTATTCCTCCCTTTTTTCTTCTTGAAAGAGTTTTTACAGGTGTTGAATTTGCTTCTTCCTGAATATTAGTAGAAATTGCTAGAAAATTAGAGTAGAATCTACTGGTGAAAGCATTTTGATCTAGAGTTTTTTTGGTGGAAGTTTTATAGTTATGGATATCGAATCTATGATTGCAAAAAACTTCAATAAATTCTTCAGATTTTCTATTCATTTTTGTGGTAGTATTTGTACATTGTGTTTTCTTAGAATATTCCCTTTTCATCTAAATTTTCAAATTTCTTTGTATACAATTGATATAATATTTCATTATCTTTTTAATGGCTATAAACCCTGGTAATGTCTACATCTGAAAGTTTTGTCATGTTTATTCTTTGAAGTTTTGCTAGAAATTTATAAATTTCTAAAGTCTTTTCAAAGTATCAACTGTTGCTTTTGTTGATAGACTCAAAGGTAACATTTGTTTATGGGTCCATTGATTATTCGTTATTTTCTTCTTTCTTTTTTTTGGTAGGTAGAAGTAATTTATTGAACATTTTAAAGTTTCTTGAGATAGATGTTTATTATTTGGTCATCTATTGCTGCGCAATGAATTATTCCAAAACTCAGTGAAACTGTTTATTTTTTATGGCTCTCTGAATTGATAGGGCTTAGCTGGGGTCTCTTGTGCTGTTATAGATGAATGCCATTTGGGGCTGGAGTCATCTGAAGCCTTGAGAGGAAGGCCACCTAATGTAGCTTCTTTACTCACATGTCTGATGCCTCATAGTGGGATGGCTGGAATAGTCGGGGGCTGACTGAGCTTTATCTTATCTCCACACTATTTCTTCACTGTGGATGGCTTACTCACAGCATGGTGATCTCAAGACAGTTGAATTTTTTACATCTGGCTGGCTTGTGCCAGAGTGAGCACTCTGAGAGAGTTAGATGGAAGTATTGTTCTAAGAGAGCATGGAGGAGCTTTCTTTTTTTTTTAAATCACTTTACTTAGGTATGATTGACAGCAAAGTGGAAGCTATAAGACTTTCTATAACCTGGCTCAGAAACTATGGGAATTCATGTCTGCTGCATTATGCTGGTAAAAAGTGAGTGAGAAGGCCAGCCCAAATTCAAGAAAGGAGACCACACAAGAATGTGAATAACAAGAGGCTGTTTCATTCTGAGGTCACCTCTGGAGCCTAGCTACCAAATGTTGTTTATTAAATTTTCTAACTATTTAAATAAAGATATACATTTACTTATAAGCACAGCTTTTTCTGCATTATCTAGGTTTAATATGCTGTATTTTATAAGCATTCAATAAAAATACTTTCTAAGTTCTATTGCTATTTTTTATCACTCATTGGTTATTTAGAAGTATACTTCTTTCTAAATATATATAGATTCCAGATATCTTTTTATTTTTTTATTTCTAACATATTTCCTACAATCAGAAAATATACTTGCTTTAAATCCTTTGTTAATATCTTAGTGTTTCTTAATTATGCTAAATATTCCATGAATATTTGAAAAGAATGTGTTTTTGGCAACTCTCACAGACAGATTACTATATATGATTTAAATTTCTAAAATAACATTATTCAAATCTTTTATATTCTTATTGAAATTTGGTTTCACTAAAAGTTTCCCAATGATTACTTAATAACTTTATTCTTAATTCTGTTAATTTATTGTTTATATTTTAAGAATCATGTGAATAAAGACAGTTTTACTCCCTTCTTTCCAATCTGGATAACTTTGATTTCTTTTACTTGCCTTAATGCGCTGTTCAGATCTTCCATTTTAATGTTGAATAGATGAGCTAAGGAGTAACATTCTTGTCTGGTTCTTCATCTTAGGGGGAAAGCATCTAGTCTTTTACCATTTAGTATGCTGTTGGCTGATTTTTTAGATAATAGATGCCCTTTATCAGATTAAGGAAATTCCTGCCCGTTATTAGTTGGCTAAGTTTTTATCAGTAATAGATGTTGGACGTTTTTGTCAAATGAATTTTCTACATCTATTGAGATTATTATATAATTTTCTTTTTTAATCTTTTAATATGAACTACATTGATTTTCAACTGTGAGACAATCTTTGCATTCCTGAAGTAAATGCCACTTGGTCAGGGTGTATTATATTTTGATATGTTGTTGAATTTAATTTGCCCATATCTTACCAATATTTTGAGAATTGATGCATCTATATTCATGAGGGACATGAGTATGTAGCTTTCTTATAGTGTCTTTGATTTAGTATCAGAACAATGCTGGCCTCAAAGGAAGAGTTCCACTTCAATTTTTCTGGGAAAAGTTTTATATAGAATTGGAATTATTTCTTCCTGAAATGCTTGGGAGAATTCTCCAGCAAAGCCATTCAGGCCTGGAGTTTTATTTAAGAAGCAACTCTCTAAACTAAAGAGGAAAATAATCAAAGATGTGTATACTTCTATTGGAGCCTTATTTTGTTGAATATTCTCAACACTAAATTTTTTCTCTCAGTGAACCTGCAGGAGAATTTATATACTCTATACATGCTGGAGCTATTAGTTCACTGGTGTCTCAGCAAGCATAGATTTTATTTATCTCTGATTCAAAAACATTTCTAGCTATATTACAAATATCTATAACATTTAAATTGAAATGTTGAATATTTGTTAGCTCATTATCGCATTTCTCTGAAATATTAGTACTCTCCTGTCTTGCATTTTTTTTGCTTTATATATGGCAAAGATGTTTTCTTTAAATTACAATGCAATGAATTGGAGATTTTTTTCATTATTTTTAAAAAACTTTTCCTATGATGTTTGTTTTAAATTCTGTATCCTGGATAAAAGCAGTTTTACTATGAAACACTGCTTTGGTTATAGATAGAACAAATATTTTCCAAAATGACCAAGCTAAATGTACAATTCCATGATTGAACTTCATTTTATTCAGTGATGCTAAAGAGAAGGTATTTAACCTGATGCCAAAATTTATAATAGAGAAAACATCATTCATGTTGTCATGTTGCCAAGCCATTTTTATCTTGGAAATGTACTGTTATCTTTTTTATTACTATGCAGTTCTGGTATCTAAGTATCATAAAGTCTTCATCGAATGAGTGCTTCTGTTATTCTATTTCCCAACTCATTGATATAAAAGAGATTCCATGGAGATAAGTTATGAGGCTAAGTTTTTTAAGTACAGAATAAAATGCTTCAAAATCTTAAAAATCTTTTTGTGAGGAAATTTAGGTTATCTTAAATATAATAGTCATATTTATAAGTTGAATGATTATTTGGTAGAAAATAATATAGTGAATGTACCAATGCTTTAATAGGCTTAATTTGTTTTAACATAAAATAATTTGATATTAGACTTTGGTTGGATGCATAGTTTATGATTTTCTCTCATTCTGTAGGTTGTCTGTTTACTATTTTGATAGTATATTGTACTGTACAGAAACACTTTCGTTTAAGTAGGTTCCGTTGTAAATTTTTGTTTCTGTTGCAATTGCTTTTAGGGACTTAGCCAAAAATGCTTTGCCAAAGCCAGTGTCAAGAAGGGTATTTCCTAGGTTTTCTTCTAAGATTTTTATAGTTTGAGGTCTTACATTCCAATCTTTAATCTGTCTTGTTAATTTTTGTATATGGTAAAAGGCAAGGGGGTAGTTTCATTCTTCTGCATATGGCTAGTCACTTATCCCACCACCATTTGTTGAATGGTGAGTCCTTTCCTCATTGCTTGTTTTTGTCGGCCTTGTCGAAGATCAGATGATTATAGGTGTGTGGCTTTATTGCTGATTAAATGTGGCACATATACACCATGGAACAGTACACAGCATAAAAAATAATTAAATTATGTTCTTTGCAGCAACATGGGTGGAGCTGGAGGCTGTAATCCTAAGTGAATAACACAGGGAGAGAAAACAAAGTACCACATGTTCTCACTTTTAAGTGGGAGCTAAATATTGAGCACACATGGACAGAAACATGGGGAAAAAAGATACTGTGGACCATTAGATGCAGTAGGGAAGGAGGGGAATGTGGGTTGAAAGACTACCTCCTGCGTATTATGCTTACTACCTGGATGCAGTACACCCAGGCAACAAACTGATATAAATACCCGCTGTATCTACATGAAAGTTAAAATTTTAAAGGAAATAATATAATCTGAGCCCCTTAATGAGATTTTGTCTGGGGTACCAGGGTGGAAGGCAGGCAGATCCTGTAGGACTAGTATGGTCAAGAACACACTTTGATTTCCTTCTAAAATAAATATGTACACAAACAGACAAATTACTTTCTAGGAATAGTGTAGAAAGGAGATAAGAAGGTAAGTTTTAGAGATACTCACTCCTTTGTGAAGGTTCTGAGTTGGCTTCTACACTATTCCTATATCTATTCGCTCAAATCTTACTCTTTCCAGTTCTCTTCTCTTCCTTACCTCCAGGATGCCTTCAATCCGGGATTAGTTTACCCAGGGATAGGCAGGGAGTAAACCAATCTTCCGATCAGATCATCTGCTCAATCCTACCATTGTGCATGTTTTCCTCTGTTTATTCTTTCCTCTGTTTATTCTTCCCTGATATTACCAACACTTGTTGATCAAACTGTTATTGGTTCTCTTTCTGACTTTCGAAGGTATTTTGAAAAGAAACATTTCCTGTATTCTTAAAAAATCCATATCGTGTATTATTTTTCTATGTGATTTAAAACATTTTTCTTGCCTCTTGATTAAATATTCACCTTCAACTTTTATTTAAATGAGTTTTCCCTTCATGTATGGAAGAGGCAAACTTCTACCCATCCTTTTTCCAAATAATCACACATTTTTAATTCATGTATTTCAATATGAACTTCCTCTATCCCAGAGGAATTAACTCAGACCAAAACTGTGGACGAAACTGCAATCTGAAATTAAAAGGAACCATATCTACTAGGAGAATTAAGTATTGAGCTCAGTGATTGCTTTTCTACAACCAAATTGTGAATAGAATTATTATCTAATATGGAAAACAAAACCAGCTAAAACTCAACAAACCAAATTCTAATGAATTACTGAAGACTTTTGGTGAACATCCAGTGAAATCATAAAGTGACAATAGGCAGTCATTTCCCTCCCACTCAGTGCATTTCAGAATTTATCAGATCCTGAATATATTATGGCCATCATCCATTTTAAAAAATGTTTTACAGTAGGAGATGCTTCTGTAATTTGAAATAATTTTTTTTTGGCATCTCAGAAAACTTTTTATATTCTGAGGCATTGTGAGTTCACATATTTTAAATAGGCAGTTGTACACCTTTCACTTTATCTTCTTCCCCTCACTGTAAATATCAGATGCTCTAATTAAAGAAAGACGTGAGACTGGAGTACAAAATAGATGGTGTGTCTCCCAAAAGTACAACTTTGAAAGAAAAAAAATTTCTTGTAAAGCAACAGGAGCTTACTCTGTGATTACGTGCTCTGGGGCAGTTACACAGCGAGCATGATGGGGATTACAAATTTGCTTGCTCTGGCAAGAAGGATATGCCTATTAACAGAAACCAGCTGTTCGGAAAAAATGCGATGCTCAAAGTGGTGAAAGGATGTCTTAATATAGCTCTGGGCTGCATTTATTACTGCTGAAAAATTTTCTAGAAACTATCAACTCCTTTCAATTAATAGCATTCTTGTGAATTTATGTAACACAAAGGAAATATTAAGAATGGTTCATCTAAAGTAAATCAATCTCTATGACTTAACAATGCCTTTGTAATTTTTTTATTATTTTTTTTTGGCATGCCGTATCTGTAGGCTTTCCGACTTGTCATTTTTTATTCAGGCCTATGCAAGGAAGCAACTTAATCATGTTACTAGAAACTGTTTGTGTTTTCAGAGTGACTAACAGATTGTACAGTTCACTTAGAGCCCTCCCTGATCATCAAGGAGAGAAGAGAACTGCATTTAGGATTAACTGAGCATCAAATCTCTCTACTTTTCTTAATCTATATTTTTGGGCACATATCTTGCATCCTCCTAAATTTGAGTCAGATTATGTGGAAAAATAAAAATATGACTTATAGAAATATTTAACTCAAAAATGAAAAAGGCACAAAGATAGTAAAAATCTAACTGGAATATGTATAGTCTGAAACACAAAGGTCTTATTTAAAGCTCTGGGACTTCTTTATCTTCACAGTGATTTTTTTTTTTTGTCATCTGTTATAATAAAAGGATGTTTTGCTGAGAATCTATTAATGGTCAAACGAAATGGCAAGCACTTTCTATACAACATTCAGTAAGACAGGTTTTCTCTTGCAGGTCAGTGAAGGTGAAACAATCAGGTGTTGACAAACCTAAGTGATAAGTACTATGGAGATATTCCAAAGATTATAGGAGTACAAAGATTCAGCACTAAAAAGAGGCAATTGAGTTAGCCTTGGGTGTGGTTTGTATGTGTGTCTGTGTGTGTGTGTGTGTGTGTGTGTGTGTATGTGTGCACACAGGCATTCTTGCAGAGGGAAGAGATGCTGTAAACAAGAATTGAAATATTGATTCAACTTAGTTTAATCCGGTGGGCAATACAGGGAAAGGAAAGGCATTCTAGACAATGGGATCAGCATGGACAGAAGCTTCTGAAGAAGAGCAACCAAGGGTCAAGCTTTTTCAAAGAGTGTCAGAGGACCGACGTGTAGCTGAGGTCAGAGATGCATGTGGCAGGCTAGTCAAGGAAAACTTTGTGAACAATGGTAAGAAGTTTGAACTTTATCCTAAAAGCAAGGGGAAAATCTTGGAGGATTTTAAGTAAAGAAATGATATGACAGTTAAGATGTTAGAAATATTAACACCTCTACTCTCTTAGCACATCCGTCTGCCTAGGTGGTTAGAGCCTGGGTGACATTTTAACCTTAAAAGACCCTTCAGGGCAACAACTAACCTGTTACACACTGTTAAATATCCAGAACTGGGGCTATTTTCTGGAACAACGGATGAATTAGGTAATTTTTTTAAAGAAGGTGAATAGATAAATGAAGAGGCTGGGCGCAGTGGCTCACACCTGTAATCCCAGCAATTTGGGAGGCAGAGACAGGTGAATCACCTGAGGCCAGGAGTTTGAGACCAGCCTGGCCAACATGGTGAAAACCCATCTCTACTAAAAATACAAAAAATTAGCCAGGCATGGTGGTGGATGTCTGTGGTCTCAGCTGTTTGGGAGACTGAGGCAGGACAGTTTTTTGAACCTGGGAGGTGAAGGTTGCAGTGTGCTGAGAATGCACCACTGCACTCCAGCCTGGGCAATAGAGCGAGACCCCATCTCAAAAAAAAAAAGTTAATAAGAAAAGTCTGTGAGCATCTAATCAACTCTCTCCTCCAGACATAATATAGAAGTTCTGATATTGCCTGACCTCAACTTACAATATTTAATTTATCCCATGCCTCATTAGGACTATGCTGGAACAAACTCTCAAATAACTCAATTAATGGTTTTTATCAATCAGAAATTTGGTTTGTTACAACAAAAATATATTGAGATCCCGTGCATATGTTAGTGTCTTAGATGTTAGGTGACATAAAGACAACAGATCTGGAACTTTATCATTAAGCAGTTCAGAATCTCACCTCTCTTTTATAAACAGTTTTTAAAATATCTTGTATCTTGCTTTATATAGTTGAATCTTCATTGCATCAGGGTAGGTCAGGAATTATCACCTTTATTCAATATTTTATTGTATCAATTTTATTTCTTTTTTTTTAAATTAGAGATAGGGTTTCACCATGTGGCCCAGGCTGGTGTTGAACTCTTGAGCTCAGGTAATCCACCTACCTCAGCCTCCCAGAGTGTTGGGATTACAGGTGTGAGCCACTGTGCCTGGCCACTTGTATCAATTTTCTAACTACTCAAAGATTTGATATTATTTTAGTCTCATAAATGTTTGTCAAATCTCTATTTTAATTAAAAATAGTTCTCTTTAACTGTATAAATCAATCATTTAAAATCTGATCATATTTTGTTATCTACACCATATCACTGCCCACTTGATACTAATTCCATTAGTACAATAAAAAATGTTTGATTTTAACAGCAATAAACAATTCTG
The DNA here is from genome assembly GCF_049350105.2 of Macaca mulatta. Taxonomy (NCBI): domain Eukaryota; kingdom Metazoa; phylum Chordata; class Mammalia; order Primates; family Cercopithecidae; genus Macaca; species Macaca mulatta. Next base: position 184,936,891 of record NC_133408.1, read on the forward strand.
CAATTTCAGGGAGAAAAGCCTTTTTGTTTCCGCCATTTTATTATACACAGACTTGGTTTACATTTTATACTTAAATAAGCTGAAGTTCTTTCAAAATCTTAAATTCTGTTCTGGTCACTTTGGATTTCTTTTCCACATACCATTTTCTTAACTACTTTATAGCCTCAAAAGTTGGATGAAGGTTCTGGGATCCTTATAACACAGTATTTGGGAGAGAACTTTCAATCATTTTTTTGATACTGTTTTTGCAAGTTAATGACATTATTTAGGAGAAAAAATACTGTTAAATGCATGGACAGGGAAAATGTGAAAAACAAATGTTAGAACAAAGGAATGCTTTACAGTCAATTGTTTTGGTTTTTCATTTTGGATACATGAGGTCAAACAGCATGAAAATCTGTAGTTTTAAATTTACCTTCACAGCTAACATTTTTAATATACCATATGTAGAAAATGTAAAATTCTCACTGTCTATATTGATACAAAATTATCTTTATTTTGGAAATTATATTTAATATGACTAGAGTATATATTGCAAGACTACTGCTGCACTACTATAAATTTTTGAATGTTGGATGCTTAAATTTTGCCCATTTCAGTAATTTTTTTTTGCTCTCATTTTCTTTTCAAGTAGGAGTAGAGAAAAGAAACATTTAAATCTGTAAGAAAATTACATGGTACATTCATAGTTCTCAATTACTGGGCCAATTTGCAGTGTCGTTCAGCTATGCCATTAAATAAGCGCTAAACACATTTTGTAAATTGAAAAAAAAGAGTTCAAAACTTTGTTTGCTTGTGTGATATCTAATAGATTTCTTTTCTAGATGATAGACTTGGATGGGCTTCTCATAAGGGCAAACAGGACCAGAGGATTTAAGAGCCTGCTCAGCCATGCTTCTTGCCCTGAGCCTGCAGCGCAGGCATTGCCTTATTGAAGGTGAGTCTTCTGATGACCTGGGAGAGAAGATGGGAGGGGCTTCAGAGATACTGCAAAGGAGCGTCCCCTTTTGCTAGAGCTAGGTAAGACATGGCTGGTGAGTGCTTCTTTTTCATCCCTAAAAATAACAGTAACAAAAACGGTCATAATTAACTTGAATTAACAGCTTATAATGTGTCTGCCTATGTGCTCCCTGCTTTAGGAGAGGTCATTTCTTTCGATCAGGCTCTGTGAAGTAGGTTTAACGTGTACATTGTAGAGACAAGGAAATTGAGGTTTACAGGGATTAGGCAGTTTATCAACAGTCATGAGAGGAGTCAGTAGAGGATATTGTGGGTCTAACCCCGGAACCCAAGCCTTCCATCACCGTAGTGGCAGTTTCTCTCTTGATCCCACTGTGCTAGACCAGCCCTGTTTGGAAGCAGGCATATGTTCCTCCATCCAGCCTCTTTCTAGGACTCTGGGCATGGATGGGTACCTAAGGTCCTCATGGTTTTTTGCACTCCTCCTTCATAATGTGCTTATGGAGAATTATATAATATAATAGTTTCGTATCTCAGTGTTAAAGACTAAGAATTGACACATTTCTCTCAGGGAATCTGTACCTCAATTCTTGGACAGTATTAGTAATCTTTTTCTAGCTTTATGTAGGTATGATTGACAAGTAAAAATTGTATATATTCAGGGTATACAATGTGATGTTTTGATATACGTGTATATTGTGAAATGATTACTACAATCTAATTAACATATCCATTACCTCACATAGTTACTGTGTGTGTGTGTGTGTGTGTGTGTTGAGAACACTTGAGATCTACTCTACTAGCAATACAGTATAATGATCTATTAATCACCATACTGTACTCCAGAACTGATTCATCTTATAACTGCAGGATGTTGTCCTTTGACCAACATCTTCCTTTTCTCCCTATCCCCCAGCCGCTGGTACCACTATTCTACTCTCCGTTCCTACGAGTTTGACGTCTTCTAAAAGATCCTACATGTAAGAGAGATCAGGCAGTACTTGTCTTGTTTCACTTAGTAGAGTGTCTTCCAGGTTCATCCATGTTGCAAATGGCAAAGATCTCTGACCTTTTGAAGGCTGAGTGATATTCCAATGCATGTATTTAGACACACACACACACACAATTTATACACACAGACACCCATTTTCTTTATCCATTCATCTGTCAACCGACTTAGGTTCTTAGGTTGTTTCCAACCTAGGAACCAATAGGGAATAGCCAGTATCTTGGCTAGTGTGAATAATGCTGTAAGGAACCTGGAGGTATATTTATCTCTTTGAGATATTGATTTTATTTCCTTTGGATACATACCCTGAAGTAGGATTGCTGGATCATATGCCACATTTCTTACCATATGAAACCATACGTTGGTCAAAGGACAATATCCCACAGTTATCAGATGAATCAGTTCTGGAGACCTAATGTAGAGTATGGTGATTAATAGTTAATTATACTGTATTGCTAATAGAGTAGAAGTCTCTGGGCTGATTTCATGGGAATATTGAGAGTGTGGCATATTCCTCCCATTTCAGTAATCTCTAAGGTTTTGAAGTGCATTTCAAAGCTCTATCTTCATCTCCTCTCTCCTAAATTTCAGAGGCGATTCTCCCTGGAAGGCAGGAATCCCACCATGGAGAATCCACATACGGTTAGTCACTGTTCTATACGAATGTACTTCCTTTGGGTAGGTTAGAGCTAAATAATTTTTGTAAAAATCTGTTAAAATATTTTGTTCTTTGAAATGTCTGAATACTGGACAAGTCTTAATTCAGTTGCATTATGACAAATCAACAGATAATAACAAATGGTACCTTTCTCAAACATTAGCCAGGTAGCTTGCTTACAGGTAATATAATTCCTGGGCAGTTTCAGTCTTGAAATCTACTCATTCACAGCCATTACTAAATTCCTCCCAGGGGCTGAGGTGTAAAACTTCCCCTGTGTTTACTTCTCTGTTCTGCTTCCTCTGAGGAATCCAAATATTTTAAGTCCCTTCTTTGATGCAGAAAAATGCAAAATCAGAAGTATGATTCTTCCTGTAAAAAAGAATCAGCTTTAATTAAAGGGAGGCACAGCAATTCCCTGGGGGAAAATACTTCTGTGTTCAATTTCTCTCTTAGAAATCCCTTCTGTGTGTTTACAGGGAAGCTGGAATCTTGATGTAGTAAACTGAACACGAAAGCTTTGGTTGGCTGACTAATCATATTTGAAATCAGTTTCTCAGACAAAAGCTTCTACTTAACTCTGAGGATGGTGATGATTTTTCTGTGGTGTTTTCCTGCCAGTCAGTGTGAAGAGAAAAGTATACACCTAGCCAGCTGTGGTGGCTCACGCCTGTGATCCCAGAACTTCGGGAAGTTGAGGCAGGAGGATTGCTTGAGCCCAGGAGTTCGAGACCAGCCTGGGTAACATAACAAAATTCTGTATCTACAAACAATTACAACATAACAAGATTCTGTGTCTACAAACAATTAAAAAGTTAGCTCGTCGTGGTGACGCATGCCTGTAGTCCCAGCTTCTAGGGAGGCTGAGGTAGGAGGCTGGCTTGAACCCAGGAGTTCAAAGATGTAGTAAGCTAGGATTGTGCCACTGCACTTCTGCTTGGATGACAGATTGAGTCCTTGTCTCTAAAAATACAATTTGTTAATAAAAAAATAAAAATAATAAAAATAAATAAATTTTAAAAAGTGTGGGTTGCAAGTAAGAGAATAAGCAATGTAAACCCACTTTATTGTTGAAACAGGGACACACCTATTGTCATTTTACTCAGCAGAAATGTAACCTCTTAAATATAAAACTTGGTGTTTATGTTGCAAGTTTATGAATTCCATTTTGGAGAACTGAGGCAAGTCTTAGAATATGACCACGGCAGGAAATAGGGATGGTTTATAATTATTTTCACTTACGGTTAAAAAACACAGACAGAATCAACTTAAGTGAACTTAGTGTCTTTTAATCTTTACCCCATCCCAAAGCCAAAGTCTTTATTTTGAATACTTATAAAAACATCAGTAAGATTTCCCATATTTGGAAGCAACCTTGTATCCTATCTCCTAGTCATAGCTGTTGAGAATAAGCTTGAAATAATTTTGGCAGTTTCAAATTCAAATCATAACATAAAACTTTTTTCATGTCTTAACACACATTTCCTAGCTCCAATAGCATTTGACTTTTGTGTTAATTTCAGGTTCCTCCAAACTCTATGTTCAATGTACCTTCTGTCATGTATGTAGCTCACTTATTTACCAGGACAAGCTATTGTCCAAACTCACAGGTAACCTTGGATCTGGGCACTTGGTTAAGATCTAATATCATTAATTAGGTAGGAGTGAATATTTTATTTGTATCTGGGCCTTCCTGAGACTTCTGAAACCACACTGTATATGTAGCTAACATTTTTTAGCAACGGGAAGAAAATGATAATGACAACGTTCACATCAACAGCAAACAAAAATCAAACAGTAAGACACAGCATTAAAGTAGCGTGCTTTTTAGCAATTATTATGTGCCAGGCACTCTGTTAAGAATTTTCAGCCAATTGTGTCATTTGAGAAAACTCTTGGAGAAATACAATTTGATGAGTATAACTGGCTAAATTATAATGTTCTAACAGTAGGAGGTGTATCTGTTTTGTAGCCTGTCATATCTCTAGGGTCTGACACAGACTGGTGCTCAATTAATATGTATTTACTCATAGAATGACCACCATCACCTCTGCTTTATAGATGTGGAGATGGAGGATCTGAGAGGTGACAGAGGCATATGATTTGTAAATGCTGAAGCCAGGATAACTAACTTGAAAACCCAGGCTTAGATCATTATGCCCTTTTGCCTTCCTACGCTGATAGGTAAACGTAATTCTGGTTCTATGTAAAAAGCATGTAAAATCGGGGAGTGGAGGCTCTTAGTGGTTTGCAATACAGAGATCCAAAAGTTGATTGCAAACATGCAGCTGACACACAGTTTTCTCTCACGCAATGGTTTAAGCTCATTCTCACAGGACATAAGGCATCGTATCGTGACAGTATTTAGCTAATAATAACAGCCTGAATTCAGTAAGAAATGGGTTTATTCAGCCTGTGTCAAGGGAATCTGTCCTTGCTGTTGCTAAAGTTCTCTAAATCAATATGGTGACTTTATTAATCATTCTAGATCTCAGCTCTGAACAGCTTAAAACTATCTGCAAAACAAAAATATTTTCTCAGCCAAAATTTTCAAAATCCTCCACTGTTCCCCACCCGCCAGACCTGAAGGGTATCAAACTAAGTATAAAATGTTAGTCCAGTGATTGAGGTCGCTGGTTTTGTATTCACCTTTCATTTTCTTAGCACTCTTCCGTGTGAGAATTCAAATTCCTAATAGCCCCAGAGTTAACATCCCCTGTCCACTTATCCATTCTGCACTCCAGAGAGACCGTCACTCCCTTTCAAGTCTTGTGCCTTCTCCTTGTTTTATGAAACACAAAAACACTCTGGGAAAAATATCTAATAGTTGTGTGCTTTTGACTTAGATTCAGATTGATCCTGGATCTGAAAACTTTTAAAACATGCATCCCCATTTAACGTTCAGAATCCATGTGAGTTTCTTAAAGGGGGTATATTAGGCATCTTGCCATGGTTATATTCTGACTACATACATTTGAGGGAGAATAAAAAATATAAATGTATCTTTTTGTTCTAAGCTTATAAAAGAACTGCTTCCAGCGGGGCGCGGTGGCTCAAGCCTGTAATCGCAGCACTTTGGGAGGCCGAGACAGGTGGATCACGAGGTCAGGAGATCGAGACCATCCTGGCTAACACGGTAAAACCCCGTCTCTACTAAAAAAAAAAAAAAAATACAAAAAACTAGCCAGGCGAGGTGGCGGGCGCCTGTAGTCCCAGCTACTCAGGAGGCTGAGGCAGGAGAATGGCGTGAACCCGGGAGGCGGAGCTTGCAGTGAGCCGAGATCCCGCCACTGTACTCCAGCCTGGCGACAGAGCCAGACTCCGTCTCAAAAAAAGAACTGCTTCCCTGGTTTCTTTTGTTATTAGAAGACTAAAATATGCCAATATGTTGCTATGAATTAACCAATCCTCCCAAGATATTAAAAAGAGGTTCCAAGCCTCTGGAGGCTTTCTATGAAATAAGAAGGACCAACTATTTCTTGAATCTATGGTGTGATGGAACCAAGAGGCTCCTTGGGTACTGGAAAGGTATATTTGGCAGAGAAAGACAGATGCCAAATCTTCTATTTTCAGAGATATTGCAAAGGGAGCTCTGCCCCAGTGTGTAATGAGAAGCCCACAATACAAATTCTGTCTGGCTTCGGCACTGTCCATAGTACTCCCCTGTCCACATACTCATGGGGTATCTTTTAAATTATTTTCTTATGTAGACGGACGATCTTACATAAGTCTTCTTAGCATTGGAAATATTTATATAATTCATCAAATTGATTGGGAGCACCTGGGCCCCAAATCAGCCTTGCGTAAGTTTTGTCGTCCGATTCATTTTGCCTAGGACCTGGTGAAACTGGGTGAAGCTAATTGCTAGGTTCCCAAGCCTACAAAATTCAGCAAATGGATAATGTACAGTAGTGCATGGAAAGATAACAGAAGCTTGCAAATCCCTAAACATTCACTTTTCATCACAACAGATTAAGAGATAGAAAATTTATCCTAAAGCATTGACTTTCAATTTCAAAATGACTGTTTACAGAATTTTAGGTGAATCACCAAGTAGCTTACTGTTAGACTGAGGTGAGGAATACATACAGATTAGCAGAAAAATCTTTGAGTACTGTATGTATTTATCATATTCCTGAGTGATTTTTTTTATTACTCCTCAGCTCAGATTCAGCTATTTTTTGGAAAAGATGAAGTATGTAGATAATATAAGACATTTGAATTCACTTTCTTAGTGTTTGAGGCCCAAATTCTCCTTTTCTTTTTTTGAGATGAAGTCTCGCTTTGTCTGTCGCCCAGGCTGGAGTGTAGTGGCCTGATCTTAGCTCACTGTAACCTCCACTTCCCGGGTTCAAGCGATTCTCCTGCCTCAGCCTCCTGAGCAGCTGGGATTACCAGTGTCCGCCACCACACCTGGCTAATTTTTGTGTTTTTAGTAGAGACAGGGTTTCGCCATGTTGGCCAGGCTGCTTTCGAACTCCTGACCTCAAGTGATCTGCATGCCTTGGCCTCCTGAAGTGCTGGGATTATAGTCATGAGCCACTGCTCCTGGCCCCAAATTCTTTATTGTACACAGTATCAAATTTTCCTATCTTTGTTTTAATAATAGAAACCGTAGGCTGGGTGCGGTGGCTCATGCCTGTAGTCCCAACTACTTGTGAGGCTGAGGCATGAGAATTGCTTGAAGCCAGGAGGTGGAGGTTGCAGTGAGCAGAGATTGCACCATTGCACTCCAGCCTGGGTGACACAGTGAGACTCTATCTCAAAGCAACAACAACAACAACAACAGCAACAACAACAACAACAACAAAATAATAGAAACTCCAAGTTTTAGCTGGAAATGTGTCTGACTGCCTAAAGATAACGGCTAAGCAGATGGCAGCCACAGGATGGAAGGAAACAGATCCCTGAATATTCCCCAAATGACCTCTTGGAACGCTTTACTTTTTCTACTCTTTTGTTATAGCATCCTAGCCTGTGCTCTAGCTGATTCACTGTGTGAATACTATTTATTTAGAATTTTAATTGTGTTATCTATCTTTTTTAGTCTTTAATTCATTTCAGTGCAATTCAATTCAATGTTTAGATAGAAGACTTTCACTTTCAGCCAAGATGTAATGACAGGGGCTAGATTTACCCTCCCTTCTGAAACAATTAAGAATATTATATACAGTACACAAAACCATGGTTTGTAAGACAAGGCACATCAGCAGTGAAGAACAGTGATCCCTCAGAGATGGGAAACAAATGAGATGAGCCCTGTGATGATCCCAGCTTTCTGTTTGAGGGAATTTTCAGGTCCCAATGCTAAGAAAGAAACCCAGGCAGAGAATGCTGGTTTCCAGCTGCACCCATGTCCCTACAAAGGACATGAACTCATCCTTTTTTATGGCTGTGTAGTATTCCATGGTATATATGTGCCATATTTTCTTTTCTTTTCTTTTCTTTTTTTTTTTGAGACAGAGTGTCGCTCTGTTGCCCAGGCTGGAGTGCAGTGGCGCGATCTCAGCTTACTGCAAGCTCCGCCTCCCGGGTTCCCGCCATTCTCCTGCCTCAGCCTCCCGAGTAGCTGGGACTACAGGCAGCCGCCACCACGCCTGGCTAATTTTTGTATTTTTAGTAGAGACGGGGTTTCACCAGGTTAGCCAGGATGGTCTCGATTTCCTGACCTCGTGATCCACCCCCCTCGGCCTCCCAAAGTGCTGGGATTACAGGCTTGAGCCACCGCGACCGGCCGCCATATTTTCTTAATCCAGTCTGTCATTGATGGACATTTGCAGCACACCAACGTGGCACATGTATACATATGTAACAAACCTGCATGTTGTGCATATGTACCCTAGAACATAATAAAAAAAAAAACAAAAAAAAGAAAAAACTATCAATAAAGAGAATGTTATTCTACATTTCAAAAAAAAAAAGAAACCCAGGCAGAGCCTGGTGGGGTCTCTGAGTTGAAGAGAGAAATCAGACAGAGACAGAGAGCCTCAGATTTAAAGAGGGTCTCCCTTGCATATTGTAGCTGAGTGCTGATCAGTGCATATAAATGACACCCAAGGTCAGGAAAAAACAAAACCAAACAGATCCCTTAAAAGGATTAAAGGCAGTGCCATACCCCCAGAGAGAAGCGGATTGTAGTCCCTGTCCAACTAGTCAACATAGAAAACCTCGTGATTCACACGGTGCCGAACAGAGTACTCAAAAGTGTACTCTGAGTACTCAAAAGTACCTCAGTAATTGGGTATTTTGTCCCTTGACTAGACACTGCTCTTGTCTTACCTAACAAATCTTTTTTTTTTTTTCAGACAGAGTCTCGCTCTGTCTCCCAGGCTGGAGTGCAGTGGCATAATCTTGGCTCACTGCAACCTCTGCCTCCCACTACCTAACAAATCTTAAAACCAAGATCTGAAAAGATTAAACTGTTTCTGAGTAATGTAACTGTGTCCCAGATGAAGCTCAGGAATATTTATGGAAATACAAAAATACCCAGCGCCTAACAAGGAAATAGTCACAATATGTGGCATCCAATCAAAGATTACCAGTCATGTAAGAGGCAAGAAAACATGATCTATCATAAGCAGAAAAATAAATTGAAACTGACGCAAATGTTAGAATTAAAACTGTTGTTATAAATGATTTCATACATTCAAAAAATTAAGTAAAGATGTGGAGGGTATAACAAATATTCAATATTTAATCAGTTGCTTAAAAATTCATTCCTAGACTGGAGACAGAGCAGGAGGTGGGAGGAACAAACCAGGCAGTATATGACAACTAGAGGCACTTTGTGTGAGGTAGAAGCTTGCATGTTAACGAAAGGGAAACAAAGGTTTTAATCTGGTACAAGATTCTTAATTTGAAGTCATGGGACTCCTGATAGACTGTTCCCACATTCTCAGACTCTCAAGTTCTCTATTTCTTTACATGCATCTCGTTCTATATATTTAATTCTGTGATTGTATTTAGATGACGATTTAAAGAGTTGAAAGCATGTTCTTGATAATCCTTACGATCAAGATATAGTCAGATCATGCCATAACCGACTTTGTGTCCTTACTGTCACGGAAGTCAGTTGCACTATTCATTGCTGTGAATATATCTGTGACCACATTGTCCTCAAGGAATCATTTAAAGTAAGAGCTTTATCCCAATGCAACATTTCTCACCTAGGATCCGAATATTCCTGCGTGCTTTAAGATGGATTTTGCATTTCCTCAAGTTCTTGCATTCTAAATTAGTGGCCTAGAATGTTATTGCTGAGCATGATAATTTGTTGAAGGAAGGAATTATATAATTATGGGAAAAATTCTATTTATGTCTTGGAATTTAAAGTTTAAAAACATAATTTTAAAAATGTCTGTGAGGGTGAGAGAATTTTGATAATTTTGTGTATCTTCTTGAAAATATGCCGATAAGCAATAATTTTCAATTTCACAGCTGAAACGGAGAAGTTCGGAAATAAGCTATAGGAACGTACTTGGACTTTAGGTTTTGTGGAGTAGCAGATAATTATTTTAATTATTATTAGAGTTACAAAGTGGCATTTATTTCAGCTACAGAATAAAAGCAGTTTCCTATGCTCAGCATACGGGACAAAGCCAAGTATTTATCCTTCAGACAAAAAGGATAAATTTAACTTAGACAGTTCAGAGACAACAATTGAGGTTAGAAGAAAAAGGCAGAAAGCACATGTTTTCTATCTTATTTCATATAATTTCTATTTATGCTGTGCACATATAGTGAATAGGGAAATTTGTTGCCATTATTTTAATGTCTTTCTTTTTTAATGGCAGTTATGTTGTCTGGATCATATGTTATAATTGGTATCTTGATTCTCTCTGTGTGGAGATAATTTTTCTTGATTCGGTTGCCTGAGTTATTAGCAGTCACTACTACCTCTTGATAGTTGTTGAAATTGCCCTCACGGAGCTAGCAAGAAATAATCAGCATCTCTAGGCCTTATCTGTTAAAACAAATTTATAAAGTCACAGTGAATGACATAGAATTCAAAACTGAGATAACCACAAATATAGCAATTCGATGTTCAATACGAAGAAAATGTTGGGTTTCAGTGGATTATATTTCTTTTACAAAATAAACCTGTAATATTCAAATTATTCATATTTGGGGAAATTTTCCAGAATCACTGCAGGATGTTCAATTATTAAAATTATGAAATAAATGAGATGTCACAAATATCTGATTCTAATATTCATTTTTTATTTTTGCATCCAAATTAAGCTCAATTCTTAAGTTGCAAGGTTTTGGGGATTTCTGGCTATGTTTGCCTTTAAAAAATCTAAATGCTGTATTAATTTTTCTTTCTTTGCTCAGTGTCTAGTAGCTCTAAGAACAAATTTGAACTTTTTCATAGCTTTGTGACATCCACTCTCTTACAATTTTGTCAATTCAAATCTTTAAAGCCTATAAATTTATATTTACATCTGCACATCAAAGTGCTTATTTCATCATCTTCTTTCTTAGAATGGATGAGAATAACCACAGGAAGTCATCACTGAGCAGTAGCCTTAACACAGACTCCTATAGGATGGATAAATACCTTCTCTCGAGAACACTGCTCCAGGGCACACATCCCACTAAAGAGTTGGCTTCAGACAGTGGGAATCATTAAGCAGGTTATATTTCCTCCTGTAAGCATTAATCTATGACTTTAATCTGGCAAATATTTTGAAACAGATGATGATTTGTTCTAGTTTATTCTGTATAACTTGTACTTTGTTATATTCTTACACACACTCTTACACACGTATACATTACACACGTATACTTACACACGTTATATTCTTACACACACTCTTACACATGTATGCACGTAGATGATGAATCTTTGCTTTGCTATGTTGATGAGTGATGTCTTTCATATAACCACAATAAGGTTTTTTTTTTTTTTTTTTTAATGCTATTCACTCATTGCAGTAGGCAGTAGGTAAGCAAGTGATGCCTTCTTCCCATGGGGGAGATCAAATGACTCTGAGTGGAGACATCTATTTATCCAAGATAAACACAGAAATATAGGTTGGAGGGAAGAGGTTACTGGGAGAAGAGAGATTTTTAGTTCTGAAGAAACTGGAGCCCGAAAGAGAATGCTTCTGGAGTAGCCAGGGGAGGTAGGGCAGTTCAGATGGAACTGAGAAGAAGAAAAACAAGAAGGGCTGGCCCTTGGATGGGAGCCATCAAGCCAGACAGCCTGCTGAGCTGCCCCGACTTACTGACTTGAATACCAACATTTTTTTCTGACCTGTGGTTTCTTCCAATTCATCTCCCTGCTATATTTGCTGCAGTTGAGTGGATATTCTAGTATAGTTCTTTCTTCCACAATTCCCTATATTCCTAGAATAATCTCGTTTGTATCACACAGAAAGTTTTTTTCCCAATTACAACAGGTGATTACTGTTTGAGAGAGGAGTGATAATGATAATATCTTACAGTTCTAATGAGCTTTTGACTTTCCTAAACAGTTTCTCATCTATTAGTTATTAGCACATTTAAATCTCAGAGCAACCAGGGGATATGTTGTAGATTTAAAATTTACTTTGAGCTGGGCGCGGTGGCTCAAGCCTGATATCCCAGCACTTTGGGAGGCCGAGGCGGGCGGATCACAAGGTCAGGAGATCGAGACCACAGTGAAACCCCGTCTCTACTAAAAATACAAAAAATTAGCCGGGCGCGGTGGCGGGCGCCTGTAGTCCTAGCTACTCAGGAGGCTGAGGCAGGAGAATGGTGTGAACCCGGGAGGCGGAGCTTGCAGTGAGCCGAGATCGCGCCACTGCACTCCAGCCTGGGCAACAGCGTGAGACTCCGTCTCAAAAAAAAAATAAAAAATAAAAAAAATAAATAAAATTTACTTTGGATGGGCCGGGCGCAGTGGCTCAAGCCTGTAATCCCAGCACTTTGGGAGGCCAAGGCAGGTGGATCACGAGGTCAGGAGATCGAGACCATCCTGGCTAACACGGTGAAACCCCATCTCTACTAAAAATACAAAAAATTAGCTGGGCATGGTGGCACATGCCTGTAGTCCCAGCTATTCTGGAGGCTGAGGCAGGAGAATTACTTGAATCTGGAAGGCGGAGGTTGCAGTGAGCCGAGATTGTGTCACGGCACTCCAGCCTGGGCAACAGAGTGAGACTCCATCTCAAAAAAAAAAAAAAAAAAAATTTTGGATAAAAAAGGGAAAAGCAATTTAAAGTAGTAGAAACGAAGAAATGGGTGAAAATGTGGCTGAGAGCAAATGAGTCTAGCTAACTAATAAGGTGAGGATCTTAGAAATGTAAAAAGAAAAAAATGGAAAAAAGAATGTTTTCATGTACATTTCTTTGATTGTGTGGGTGGGGTTATTCAAATTCCCAGGGAATTTCAGCTCACTGACTTTCTGCCTTTGATCTGTTTGCTCTTATGCATTTTCTGTGGCTTTTTTAAAAACAATATTTCATTCTCAGATAATATTCAGAATTCCTGGCAGCACTGTCAGCTTTTGGGATACCTTGAGGCAGGGTCCCAAAGTGATTAAAAAGGTAGAAGGTATCTCACAAATGTATTAATAACTTGGTCCTATTTAACCATTCAGAAGGTAGTGAGAAAAATGATGTTAAGGCAATATATTTGAGTGCATTATCCTATATAACTCATCTCTAATTGTGAGGTTTTTGAGAGAGATGGACTCATTTTATCTGTATTATCTTGTCTGTAAAATCATGTTTGGAACTATTTGATCGCTTATATTCCATTTAGGCATAATGAGCTTTGATACTCTCTAAAATTGTTGATGGAATTGTGGTAGATTATAAGTATAGAAACAGCAAGCAAAGTGAAACCATATCAATTGATTATCCTTTTCAAATCAAAACAAAGTTATAATCCAGTTTTTTTTGTTTTTGTTTTTGTTTTTTTTTGAGACAGAGTTTCACTCTTGTCACTCATGCAGGAGTGCAATGGCACAATCTTGGCTTACTGCAACCTCCGCCTCCTGAGTTCAAGCGATTCTCCTGCCTCAGCCTCCTGAGTAGCTGAGATTACAGGCGCCTGCCACCAGTCCCAGCTAATTTTTTGTATTTTTGGTAGAGATGACTTTTCACCAGGTTGGCCAGGCTGGTCTCGAACTCCTGAGCTCAGGTAATCTGCCTGCCTCGGCCTCCCAAAGTGCTGGGATTACAGCCACCATGTGAGCCACCATGCCTGGCGGATGCGGTGTTAAATAAACCCCTGACACATTTTGATAGAAAACTACAGACACTTTAGTGGTTATTTGAGGTTATTTTAGGTAACCTCAAATAATGAACCTGTATATTATAAATGTCTACGAATTCTAAAATTAAACTGGGCAAAGTAGTAACCAATTCCCCAAATTTAATTTAAATTATGTAAATGTTTTTTACAAGGGTGTTTCTCTGTGTTAGCAAACAATTTCTCGAGGGGGCCAAGTCTGAATTCTAGGATTCAGAGCTTTCTGGGTTTAAATGGCGGTTTGAGATATTAGTTTGTTTTGGATTGGGGAAAAAAAAAAACTTAGTTGACATAGGAATTTGCTTTAAAATTTTTAAATGAAAAAAATAGTTTTCTCTTTTAGAAAGGCAAATTGGCTGTTTTAGATGGTGGCAGAGAGGAGGGCACTCATGTTCCAAATAAAGGCCAAGAAACCGAGGTTTGCTGTGAAAATGAATTTCTCTTTGGTAAGACCATTAAAAATGAGTTTCATTCATTTAACAGGTATTCGAGGAATGATTAACATATGGTTAGCACTGCGCTGTTTGCTAAAAGGAATAGTAACAAAATTCGAGATCTGGCTACTACCTGTCTCAAGTATTTTGAAAATAATTTGGAAGAGACAATTTATTTATCCTAAATAATTATTTAGCAGGGTAGAAACTATTGTGTCAAAAAGTAGACTATAAACAATAATTCAATTACAGGTAAATTACTATTGGAAAAGCAAAAGAATGTTGTTTTGGAGAAGATGAAATGAGCTTCAATTGGCTTTAGAGAAATGAATGGATTGAGGGGTGAGGATAAGAAACTATAATTTAAGTGTAGTGAGCAACATAAGCAAATGCTTACAGGCCTTAGCAACCATGGTGTATGCAGGGGATAATGATACCAGAGTGAGGGGTGTGGAGATTTGTGTTGAGATATTGTAGAAAATAATGGTAGGTAAGGCAAGGCCAGATAATTGAGAACTTTGAGTGGCAGAAAATTTGGATTGTATTTTCAGACAAAGGAGAGCCACTGACAGCTTTGAGGAGCTGAAATTAGCATCTGAAGAAGATAAATCTAAAGGCAGAATAATATATAGGTTGGGTGTGATAGAAAAAGTATGTGTTGTCAAAGAGATTTCCTTGGTTATAATTTTCATTTTACAACTTACTAGCTATATGTTGTTAGATAATTCACTGAACTTTTCTGGGCTTCAAGAAAATCATCTGTAAAGTCTCTAGGAATGTGAGGGAGAGGGTCCTTATTAGAGATATATCATTTTCAGATTTGCTTCCAGCTAAACTGGACCAGAAAGACAAATTAGAAAATTACACTATTAATCCAAGTGCAAGTTCACAGTGACCTGGAAAAACTAATGAATATCCAGGAAAAAGGGAAAAGAAATGTCAGAGAGTTCATCCTTTCTAAACTGGTTGAGTCTTAAGAACCATCAATAGATTAGTTAAGGTATTGCTATGGTTCGAATATGTCCCCCAAAAAGCATGTGTTGGAAATGTGATCTGCCCTACAACAGTGTTGGGGGGTGGGGCCTAATGAGAACGGACTAGGCCATGAAGGCTCTGCCCTCATAAATAGATTAATGCCATTATCAAGGGAGTGGGTTTGTTATACTGGGATTGGATTCCTCATAAAAGAATAGATTTTGTCTTCCTCTCTCTCTTGTTCTATCTTTGCCCTTTTGCCTTCCATCATGGAATGATGTAGCAAGAAGCAAGAATGCCCTCTCCAGATGCCAGCCCCCTGATCCTTGGCTTTCTAGCCTCCAGAACTGTGAAAAATAAATTTCTGTTTACTATAAATTGCCCAGTCTTGGGAGGTTCTGTTAGAGTAGCACAAAATGAATTATAAGAAAAGTGAGGTGTTGTTACTAACAAATACCTAAAAGTGTGGAAGCAGCTTTGGAACTGGGTAATGAGCAGAAGCTGGAAGAGTTTGGAAGTGTGGGCAAGAAAGCCTAGAATCCCATCAGTGGGATTTTGGGTGAGGTCCCAGAAGAGAAGAACTGTACAGAAAGTATAAAACTCCTTAGATATAGTTAATTGATGAATTAATTAATTTTTAAACTTTTTTTAGGTTGAGGGTGCATGTGCAGGTTTGTTATATAGGTAAACTTGTGTCATGGAGGTTTGATGTACAGATTATTTTGTCATGCAAGTACTAACCCGAGTGCCCAGTAGTTATTTTTTTCTGATCTTCTGCCTTTTTCCATCCTCCTCCCTCAAGCAGACCCCAGTGTCTGTTGTTTCCATTTGCTTTTTTGTAGTCATGTGTTGTCATCATTTAGCTCCCACTTATAATTCAGAACATGTGATATTTGGTTTTCTGTTCCTGTGTTAGTTTGCTAAGGATAATGACCTCCAGCTCCATCCATGTTCCTGCAAAGGACATGATCTCATTCTTTTTTATGGCTGCATAGTATTCCATGGTGTATATGTACCATATTTTATTTATCCAATCTTCCATTGATGGACATTTATGTCAAATCCATGTCTTTGCTATTATGAATAGTGCTACAATGAACATATGTGTGAATGTGTCTTCATGATAGAATGATATATATTCCTTTGGGTTATAACTAGAAAGGAGATTGCTGGATTGAATGGTAGTTCTGTTTTTAGCTCTTTGAAGAATCACTACACTGCTTTCCACAATGGTTGAACTAACTTGCATTTCCACCAGCAGTGTATTAGCATTTCCTTTTCTCTGCAACCTTGCCAGCATCTGTTATTTTTTGACTTTTTCATAGTAGCCCTTCTGACTACTGTGAGATGGTATCAAATTGTGATTTTGATTTACATTTCTCTAATGATCAGTGATATTGAACTTTTTTCCATATGCTTATTGGCCACATGTATGTCTTCTTTTGAAAAGTGTCTGTTCATGTCTTTTCTCCACTTTTTAATGGGGTTGTTCATTTATTTCTTGTAAATTTGTTTAAGCTCCTTATAGATGCTGGATATTAGAACTTTGTCAGAAGCATAATTTGCAAATATTTTCTCCCATTCTGAGGGTGTCTGTTTACTCTGTTGATTGTTTCTTTTGCTGTGCAGAAACTCTTTAGTTTAATTAGATTCAATTTGTCAATTTTTGCTTTTGTTGCAATTGCTTTTGGCATCTTTGTCATGAAATCTTTGCCAGGTCCTGTGTCCAGTATGATATTGCCTAGGTTGTTTTCCAGGACTTTTTAAGTTTTGGGTTTTAGATTTAGGTCTTTAATCCATCTTGAGTTGATTTTTGTCTTTGGCATAAGGGAAGGGTCCAGTTTTAGTGTTCTGCATACAGCTAGCCAGTTATCCCAGCACCCTTTTTTGAGTAGGAGAGTCCTTTCTCCATTGCTTTTTTTGGTCAGCTTTGTTGAAGATCAGATGGTTGTAGTTGTGTGGCCTTATTTCTGGGCTCTTTATTCTGTTCCATTGGTCTATGTTTCTGTTTTTGTACCAGTACCATGCTGTTTTGGTTACTGTAGCCCTGTAGTATAATTTGAATTCAGGTAGTGTGATATTTCCAGCTTTGTTGTGTTTGCTTAGGATTTAAATTTTAAAATGCCTTTTTCCTAGTTCTATGAAGAATGTCATTGGTAGTTGGATAGGAATAGCATTGAATCTGCAAATTGATTTGAGCAGTATAGTGATTTTAATAATATTGATTCTTCCTATACATGAGCGCAGAATGTTTTTCCATTTATTTGTGTTTTTTAATTCTTATTGTAGACATCTTTCACCTCCCTGGTTAAGTGTATTCTAGGCATTTTATTTGTGGCAATTATGAATGGGTTTATGTTCCTGAATTGGCTCTTGGCTTGACTGTTGTTGGTGTGTAGGAATGCTAGTATTTTTCAAATGTTAATTTTGCATCCTGAAAATTTGTTGAAGTTTTCTTTTTATCCCCTTAAGGAGCTTTTGGGCTGAGACTGTGGAATTTTCTAGATATAGAATAATCTCATCTACCACAGGGATAGTTTGACTTCCTCTTTTCCTATTTGGATGCCCTTTATTTATTTCTCTTGCCTTATCTTCTGGCCAGGATTTCTAACACCATGTTAAATAGGAATGGTGAGAGAGGGTATCCTTTTGTGCTGATTTTCAAGGGGAATGCTTCCAACTTTTGCCCATTCAGTATGATGTTGACTGAGGGTTTGTCATAAGTGCCTTATTATTTTGAGGTATGTTTTTTCAGTATGTAGCTTGTTGAGACTTTTTAACACCAAGAGATGTTGAATTTTATTGAAAACCTTTTCTGCATCTATTGAGCTAATCATGTGTTTTTTGTCTTTAGTTTTATGTGATGAATTACATTTATCAATTTGCATATGTGGGACCAACTTGTATCCCAGGGATAAAGCCTACTTGATCATGGTGGATTAGCTTTTTGATGTGCTGCTGGATTTGGTTTTCTAGTATTTTGTTGAGAATTTTTCCACTGATGTTCATCAAGGATGTTGGTCTGAAGTTTTCTTTATTTGTTGTGTCTCTGCCAAGTTTTGGTTTCAGGATGGTGCTTGTCTCATAGAATGAGTTTGGGAGGAGTCCCTCCTCATCAGTTTTTTTTTGAATAGTTTCAGTAGGAGTGGTACCAGCTCTTCCTTGTACATCTGGTAGAATTTAACTGTGAATCCATCTTGTCTAGGGCTTTCTTTGGTTGGTGGGCTATTTATTACTACTTCAATTTCAGAGCTCATTACTGATCTGCTCAGGGATTCATGGTGGGAGCGAGTTGCTTTTAAAGGGACAAGAGTAGCCCCCTTTTTACTTTCACTTGCCCTTTCTTTGCCCTTCTGCCTTGCACCATGGAATGACACAGCACTAAGGTCCTTACCGGAGGTCAGCTTGTAGTTCTTGGACTTCCCAGCCTTCAGAACTGTGAGCAAATACATTTCTGTTTCTTATAAATTATTCAGTTTCAGATAGTCTGTTAGAGTAGCACAAAACAAACTAAGACAAGTGTGAAATGATTAGAGGAGAAGTCTGTAATTATATGGGTACATTGACCTTAATATGATGTTAGGACATCCAATTCTATATAACCAAATGTAGATGAGTAAAAAGTATTTATTATGGCCTTAAACAATACTATTACTTTAGCTTATATTCTTTTATATCTAATCTTCTTTCTCTCATACCAAAAGTCAGTCTATTACCTAATACTTGTATCTATCTTAGATAATGTTTGTACTAATCTGGTTCTCTCCATCCACTTTGCCTTTAGCCACATGGATTACTGATACAGACTGTGATAAATTGGCAAGAAAGCCAGATATATTAGGGATGGTAGCAGCAATATAAGAAACATTTAGGTAGTTTAAGTGAAGTTATTTTTATATATTCCAGCCAATGTCATGGTCTTAATCAATTTAGAACTGGGAGAAGGTAAAAAGAAGGGAGCCAGGCATTTTGTTACAGAATTCATGTACCTGCAGGCTTTACACACAACAAATTCAGGAGAACTTGGTAATTAGGTAAGATACAGTTCAAAAAATAGAAGGGGAAATAAAGTTTGTTTATGTAGCTGTGCTATATTAAATGGTTCTCATATAAAAATGGGTCATGGTTCTCTGACCTAACTTTGTAAAACTCAAAATCTGAAAACTCCTTTCTTGGATGTCTTTTATTGAATCATTGGATCTTTGCATTTTTAAAGCCTATTCTAGATATCTGAAAATTACTCGTGTGCTTTTCATCTCCTGTAAGAGTCTCCAAGATGGTGCAGTAACTACTCCATAAGATCCTATCATGAACCAATTTCTTCATGTTTAAGATGAACTCCAGATGAGCAGAGCATCTTCCCCATTTTTGCGGTTAGTTCAGGAAGGCCATATATATACATGGATATATTTTTAGCATTAATAATTCAAAATAACCACAGTTTCTATATTTAGAAGACTATGTTTCTAATCTCTTTATTTTCTAGGTTGTTCTGTGAACTAATCTTGTCACCTTTAAGGAGACAGACTATATGCTTCATTGGAAGGGTGGTTTTAAAAATTATAGGCGGATCCTAAATTTTACAGTTTTATTTTTATAAAGTATTTTCTTATTTTACATTATTATGTATTGATATCCATAAGCTCTTTTCTAGTGGCACTCTATACTTAAACCTCACATATTATCTGAAAAACAAGAATTTTGAGCTATGTTGGCACTGACTGACAGCCAACCGTTCCGTTTGTCATTGTTCATGGTTTTGCACTTCATTATCTGAATATTTTACTGCATTTGTCCTTATTCATTTAGAAAAAAATGGATGGATTAATAGAAAAAGTAGTAAGTGTTGGTTCCATAAGCTTCAGAAATTGCAACAAAGATTGAAATAATTGGCTATGCAAAAATGATGAATTTTTAGCTCCAGTTCAATACTCAGCTAATTGAGTGCTCAATTATAAGGGAAAATAATAAAATTAAAGAATATGTACAAAATGTTAGAGATAGACTGCCAAAACTGAGTATTAGAATTCTATAATTTTTAAATTTTATAGGGATATATCTTTACCTACAAGTCCTGATATTTTCACTTCACTTCTACAATTTGAATTGCTGTTTTAGAAAGACATCATAATTGAAAGTCCTGTACTGAATTTCTTCTTTACCTTATTAATCTGTCAGTGTTGCTTGGGGTTTTTGTAATCAGAAAGAGATTATTATTCCTTCTAGATCATACACACGCTACATTCAGTAGAAATGTTCTATTCCTAAATATAGAGACACATCTACTCAGTATTCTGCTTTTCTTGGGCTTTTTTCCCCCTATATTTTAAAGTGTTCATGTGGAGAGTTGTTCCACATTAACTAAATTTTAGTAACAGAATATTTACAAAGTTACAAAACTGATTTCATTAGATTTTTGTTATAAGCACATCCCATTGATCCTCAATTGATTTTGCTGAGCATAGTATTCTCTGGCTGAAGCCATATAGTCTTGGCTGGTTCAAGACTATTTGGTCCAGTGTATTTGATTATTCTTTCCTTCCTCACAAATATTTTCTTATCATTCATTTATTTATGGGAAGACAAAATGAGTCTCTTTAGACTCATCTTGCTTGGGTTTGCTTTAGATATTTGCCAGAAAATTTCTTTTTCCATCATTGTTTCCCTCATGATGTTAGTTTATTCAAAATACTCCGTCCCATTCCAGATCTCTAGATGTGGATTTCAATATACCCCATTATCTTTTCCCTCCTTATTCCCTTCCTCAAAAGCCTCATTTTTCTTATTCTTTTGCTTTTATTTATTAATGAGGTCTAATTTATCTTCTTGGAATATTCACATAATATTTGTTTTAGCATTCAGATGGAGGAGAGGGAAGAAAAGGGTTGAAGGAGACAGTGGGGTCGGGGAGGAAGGGAAGACAGAAGAAAGAGAAAGGGGAAAGTATCCGAAGGAGGAGAGGACAGAACAGGCCTCTGCTATTCCATGTGGTATCTCAGTGTAAATGTGTACCGGGTACAGAGATTCATGAGCAGAGCCAGGGATGCATGCCCCTTGCACCCCCCACCACTTGCTCCTTTTGGTGTGAAGGGGACCTTTTGTGTAGGTGCAAATCCATGCACTTACTTTGGGAAACAAAAGATGAAAATTTCTCTTGCCAGAAGAAATAAATGTTAACTTACCCTGCTTCCCAGAGCATGTGTTATGATACTCTTAGAAAGCAGGTTGTTCCTCATGTGCTAGTTACCATTCCCTGAGACAGTCATTATGGCCTTTCCATGGGCCTATAATTCTGAACCTCTCTCCCTCGACATGTGCCAGGACCTTGGGCCTCCAAAGCATTTGCTGTTCTTTCTCTAAGACCTGTCAGCTCACCATTATAACTAAGGCAAGGTGCCCCTTCCTACTGAACTCTATCTAACACAAACTTTTATTTTGCAGATGTGCAGATTGAATATGTTTCACTTGATGGTGTTGGAAGTGAAGAGCTAAGGTAAGACACACAGAATATTTAATTTTATAACACCACAGTGGATCAGCTAAAATTAAGTATTACACTTACCTTTGGGTTGGTGAATTTTTGTCCTTGTTTTAAACGTACATAGCATCTCACATTTGTATAATTGGATTATAATTTAAAAAATTAAACAACTCCTTGTAAAAGGGCAAAATTGGAAATCACAACACCCTTTTAAAGCTGTGTCATAAAGCTACAATTACATGATTATTTATAAATTTTTTAAAGTACCAAAAAAATTATTTAAAAAACCAGTTGTGTTATTGTAGATAAAATACAGTGGTATATGTAATTAGAACCCTTCATGATTCCCTCCCTGAATTTTAAAGACTAACTTCTCATAGAGGACTGGTCTGTTAAGGGAAAAATTCAACCCTGTGATGTCAGGATCGCATTGACTTTCGTGAGTCTCAAGAGAGCATTTTTTACTGTCAGAATATGAGCAACTAATAACCCAAAAGATTTTTCTCTGGCAGTCCCTGGAGCTTAAAAATTTTGTCAGAGATATATTTCTAGTACATCAGGAAGTCCACTCTTGTGATGTGACTCATTCTCGCTTATGCAGGGATTTTCAGGAAAAATTGTTTTGTGGTTGCCACAACTATATCAGAGGGCTGTATATTAGCATTTGTATCTTTCTACGTACATTTAATAGTTTCCAATTGCAAAAGTTGGAAAGGGACAATGAAATACTTCAGCCAATATGTCCTCATAGAATCTATTTGAGTGTCTTAAGGGAATGCATTAAAAAAGAAAATTCAACCGATTGACTTTATCTTAATATGGAACACATTTGCTAAATGTTATTTCCTTTTTCTTTTACCAGGTGCATAGTAAATATGTACTTTTTAAATTTTAATTTTTGTGGGTACATAGGTGGACATGTTTATAGGGTACACGAGATATTTTGATACAGGCATGCAAAGCATAATAATCACATCATGGAAAATGGGATGTCCATGCCCTCAAACATTTATCCTTTGTGTTTCAAACAAATATACAATTAAATTATTATTAACTATAGTCATACTGTTGTGCTATCAAGTACTAGATCTTATTCAATTTGTTTTGTACCTATTAATCATCCCCTTCTACCTCCCCACTACCCTTCCCAGCTGGTAACCATCCCAGCTGGTTCCCTGTGGTAACCATCCTTTTACTCTCTCCATGAATTCAGTTGTTTTGATTTTTAGATCCCACAAATAAGTGAGAACTTGTGAAGTTTGTCTTTCTGTGCCTAGCCTATTTCACTTAACATAATGACCTCCAGGTCCATCCATGTTGTTGCAAATAGCAGGATCCCATTCTTTTTTATGGCTGAATAGTACTCCCTTGTGTATATATACCACATTTTCCTTATTCATCTATTGATGGACACTTGGGTTGCTTCCAAATCTTGGCTATTGTGAAAAGTGCTGCAACAAACATGCAGATATCTCATCAATGTACTGAATTTCTTTCTTTTGGATATATGCCCAGCAGTGGGATTGCTGGATATTTATTTTTAGTTTTTTGAGGAACCTCCAAAGTGTTCTCCATAGTAGTTGTACTAATTTACATTCCCACCAACAGTATGAGAGTTTCCTTTTTTCCACATCCTACCGAGCATTTTTTATTGCCTGCCTTTTGGATAAAATTCATTTTAACTGGGGTGATATGAAATTTCGTTGTTGTTTTAATTTGCATTTCTCTGATGATCAGTGATGTGAGCACCTTTTCATGTACCTGTTTGCCATTTGTATGTCTTATTTTGAGAAATGTCTACTTAAATATTTTGTGCATTTTTAATCGAATAATTAAATTTCTTCATATAGAGTTGTTTAAGCTCCTTTTATATTCTGGTTATTAATCTCTTGTCAGATGGGTAGTTTGCAAATGTTTTCTTTCATACTGTGCATTATCTCTTTAGTTTGTTGATTGTTGCCTTTGCTGCATAGAAGCTTTTAACTTGATGTGATCCCATTTGTTCACTTTTTCTTTGGTTGCCTGTGCTTGTGGGGTATTACTCAAGAAATTTTTGCCCAGACTCATGTCCTGGAGACTTATCCCAATGTTTTCTTGTAGTAGTTGCATAATTTGAGGTCTTAGATTTAACCTGTTTCCTGTTTAGAAAAAAAAAAAATTGCAGCTCACAGCCAGAACTCACTTAATTTTATATAAACAAACTCTTTGAGGCTGAAGCAAATCTGATTAATTTTCCAATGTAAAAGTAATATGAAAATATTTCATTTTCTAATGTGAAAATAAAATATAAAAATTGTTCTTGGTGTTATTTCTAAACAGAACTTGTCTCTAATCCTAATATATATGATGTTACATTAGGATTAGAGACAAGTGTATTATTGGGGCAAACGGGAAATGAGTTGAGTCTTTAATCCACTTTGATTTGATTTTTGTATATGGTGAGACATAAGAGTCTAGTTTCATTTGTTTACATATGGATTCCCAGTTTTCCCAGCACTGTTTATTGAAGAGACTGTATTTTCCCCAGTGTATGTTCTTGGCACCCTTGCTGAAAATAAGTTCACTGTAGGTGTGTGGATTTGTTGGTAGGTTCTCTATTCTGTTCCATTGGCCTATGTGTCTGTTTTTATGCCAGTATCATGCTGTTTTGTTTACTATAGCTCTGTAGTATAATTTGAAGTCAGGCAATATGATTCCTCTAGTTTTGCTGTTTTTGCTTAGGATAGCTTTGGCTAATCTGGGTCTTTTTTGGTTCCATATAAATTTTAGGATTTTTTTTTCTATTTCTGTGAAGAATGTAATTAGTATTTTGATACAGATTGCACTGAGTCAGTAGATTGCTTTTAGTAGTATGGACATTTTAGTAATATTGATTCTTCCTATCTGTGAACATGGATTATCTTTCCATTTTTTGGTGTCCTCTTCAATTGCTTTCAGCAATGTTTTATAGTTTTCATTATAAGGAACTTTCACTTCTTTGGTGAATTCAGTTTCTAGGTATTTAATTGTATAATTGTATTTGTAGTTATTGTAAATAGGATTATTTTCTTGATTTCTTCTCAGATTGTTCACTCTTGGCATATAGAAATGCTGCTGATTTTTGCATTTTGCTTTGGTATCCTGAAACTTTACTGAATTTGATTATCAGTTCTAATTGTTTTTTGGTGGAGTCTTTCAGTTTCTACAGAAATAAGATCATATAATCTGCAATCCAGGATAATGTGATTTCTTCCATTCCAATTTGGATGCCCTTTATTTCTCTTTTGTCTTATTGCTATAGCTAGGACTTCCAGTACTATGTTGAATAATAGTGGTGACAGTGGGCATCCCTGTTGTGTTCCAGATCTTAGAGGGAGGGCTTTCACATTTTGCCCATTCAGTGTGATACTAACTGTGCGCCTGTCATATATGGCTTTTTATTGTGTTAAGGTATGTTCCTTCTATTACTTATTTTTTTGAGTTGTTTTTTTACATGAAGGAATGTTGAATTTTATCAAATGCTTTTTCAGCATCAGTTGAAATGATCATATGGTTTTTGTCTTTCATTCCATTGATATGGTGTATCACATTGATTAATTTGTGTATGTTGAACCATCATTGCATTTCAGGGGTAAATCCTACTCGACCATGTTGAAGGATCTTTTAAATCTATTATTGAATTTGGTTTACTAATATTTTGTTGAAAATTTTTGCATCAATATTAATCAGGATATTGGCCTGTAATATTCTCTCTCTCTCTCGATATGTTTTTGTCTGGTTTTGATATGAGGTTAATACTGGCCTCATAGAATGAGTTTGGAAATATTCCCTCCTCCTCTAGTTTTTGAAATAATTTGAGTAGAGTTGTTATTAGTTCTTCTGTAAATGTTAGGTAGAATTCAGCTGTGAAACCATTGAGTCCCAGGCTTTTCTTTACAGGGAGACTTTTTATTATGGCTTCAATCTCATTACTTGTTATTTGTCTCTTTAGGTTTTGAATTTCTTTCTTGTTTAATTGTGGTAGGTTGTATGTGTCTAGAAATTTCTTCATTTCTTCTAGATTTTTCAACTTATTGGCATATAGTTACTCATAGTTGCCACTAATCATTTGAATTTCTCCAATATCAGTTAAAATGTCTTCTTTTTCATGTCTGATTTTTAAGTTTGGGTCTTCTCTCTTTTTTCTTAGTCTGGCTAGAACATTGTTGATTTTGTTTAACTTTTCAAAAACTTTTTGTTTCATTAATTTTTTTTTCACTTCAATCTTATTTATCTCTGCTCTGATCTTTATTATTTCTTTTCTTCTAATTTGGAATTTGTTTCACTAGTTTTTCTATTTCTTTAGCATGCACAGTTAGGTTGTTTATTTGAAGTTTTTTCTCTTTCTGATGTAGGCACTTATAGCTGTAAACTTCCCTCAGTACTGCTTTTGTTGTATCCCCTAGGTTTTGATGTGTTGTGTTTCCATTATTATTTGTTTCAAGAAAAATTTCAATTTCCTTCTTAATTTTTTCATTGACCCACTGGTTATTCTGAAGCATATTGTTTAATTTTCATGTATTTGTGTACTTTCCAAAATTCCTCTTGTTATTGATTTTTAGTTTTATTCCATTGTGGTCAGAGAAGATGCTTGACATTATTTCAATTTTTTGAATGTTTTAAGACTTGTTTTGTGACCTAACATATGGTCTACCCCTGAGAATAATCCATGTGCTGAGGAAAAGAATGTGTATTCTGTAGCCATTGGATGAAATGTTCTGTAAATATCTACTAGGTCCATTTGGTGTATAGTGGAGATTAAGTCCAATGTTTCTTTGTTGATTTTTCTGTTTGGATGATCTGTCCAATGCTAAAAGTGGATGTTGGTCTCTAGCTATGTTTGGGGCCTATCTCTCTCTTTAGCTCTAATAATATTTGCTTTATATATTTGGGTGTTCCAGTGTTGGGTGCATATATATTTATAATTGTCACATCCTCTTGATGAATTGACCCCTTTATCATTATAGTATGACTTGCTTTATCTCTTTTTATAGTTTTTGTCTTGAAATCTGTTTTGTATGATGTAAAGTAGCTATTCCTGCTCCTTTTTGGTTTCAATTTGCATGGATTATCATTTTTCCATACCTTTATTTTCAGTATATATGTGTTTCTTTATAGACGAAGTGTTTCATGTTTCTGGTAGGCAACAGATCATTGGTTCTTTTTTTTTTTTTTTTTTAATCCATTCAGCCACTCTATGTATTTTGATTGGAGAGTTTAATCCATTTATAATCAATGTTATAACTGATAAGTAGAGCTATTCCTGCCATTTTGTTAATTGGTTTTTTGGGTTGTTTTGTGGTCATCACTTTCTTTTCGTCCTATCTTTTTTTTTAGTGAAAGTGGTGTTCTACTTTGATATAATTTAGTTTCTTTTTATTTTTTGTGTATTCATTGTAGGCTTTTTGGTTTGAGGTTATCATGAGGCTTGCAAATGCTATCTTATAACCCATGATTTTAAACTGGTAACAACTGAACACTGTTTGCATAAACAAACAAAACAAACAAGCAAAAATAAAACGAATGAAGACTCTACTCCTTAACTTCATGTCCCTGCCTTTAAGTTTTTGTTATTTATACTTGTATCTTATTGTAGTGCCTATGTCTTGAAAAGTTTTTGTAATCAATTTGATTGGTTCATTGTATAGTCTTTCTACTTACCACAGTTTTATAATATTACAGTGTTATATTCTGTGTTTCTTGGTGTGTGTACTGACTACTACCAGTGAGTTTTGTACCTTAAGATAATTTCTTATTGCTCATCAACATTGTTTTTTCTTTTTTCTTTCCTATTGAAGTACTCTCTCTAGCATTTCTTATAGAACAGGTCTGGTGTTGATGCAATTCCTCAGCTTTTGTTTGTCTGGGAAAGTCTTTATTTCTCTTTCATGTTTGAAGATGTTTTCACCGAATATACTATTCTAGTGTAAACTTTTTTCTTTCATCACTTCAAATATGTCATGCCACTTTCTTCTGGCCTGTGAGGTTTCCACTGAAAAGTGATGCCAGATGCATATGAGCTCCATTACATGTTATTTGTTTCTTTTCTCTTGCTGCTTTTAGGATCCTTGCTTTATCCTTGACATTTGGGTGTTATTTGGAATAACAGCATTTGTCTTTTTTCTGTCAGTTTGTATCAGAGAGTAGCAAGCAATAGTTAAGTGGATCACTATGGTGCCAAGTACATTCTTCTCTGACCATATTGCATACCAATATTGTGTAACACTCTACCTCCTCCTGATGGTCAGGTCTACTTCCCCTATCAAGATTGCATCGACACTGTGTGTCTGCTGGTCTCTTGAAACAAGAGCTCACAGTACAGTGACTTTAGAATACAATGAAACTCTTACTGTGGCTGAGCATTCTCAATTTTGTAGAGATGAGAATGCAAATTTCCCAGGTGGGTTCATGGGAAAGATGGTAAGTAGGATCATTTCTAGTTTTGCCCGTTATTAGTTTTCTGTTGCTGCATAAGAATTTAACATAAACTTGGAGGCTTAAAACAACATCATTGGCTCACAGTTCTATAGGTCAAAAGTCTGGCATGGCTAGATAGAGTATCAGAGGGTTGATATCAGTGTCAGCCAGGCTGAGTTCTTGCCTGGCGGATCTGGGGAAAAGTACATTTTCAGGCTCATTCTTGTTGACAGAATTTAATTCTTACAGTTGTAGGACTGAGATGCTAGTTATCTTGCTGCCTGTCAGCTGGGGACAGGTCTCAACTCCAAGAGGCCACCTGTATTCCTTGCCATGTAGCTTCTTCTGCCCTCAAGTCAGCAACTGTACTTCAAATTCTTCTTGTGCTTTAAACCTCTGATTTCCTCTTCTGTCACCAGCTGGAGGAAATTCTGTGCATTTATGGTGTTCATGTGACTAGGACAGGTCATGCAGAATAACCTCCTCATCTTATAGTCAACTGTGCCATTTAACATAACCTAATTCCAGAGAGAAAATGCATCGTATTCACAGTCTTGAGGACTACTCAGGGTATATACATGGCGGGGTACAGAAAATTATGGGGGCAACTTATAATTCTGCCTACTACACACCTGTTCTATATATCCTTTCTATTGAGCATAGAGCATCACCTAAAAGTTGTTGATTTATGTCTGTATCTTAAAAACGTACCTTATTGTGGCAAAACAGGATCTCAAATGGACACCTCAATTATGCCTTTAATAGACTGTTCCATTGTTCTGTCACAATGGAAGCTTCTGAGTGATACAACCATAGGATCTCTTTATCACATGGCGTTCTGTACCTTTTTTCTGTACCTTCTTTGTATAATGTGAGCCATTGGACAATGGTCCTGCTGAGGCTGTGTGGGCATAAAACATAAACGCATATACAGACATTTGTCTCTTCCTGTCAAAATGAGTCATTATACCTTTCAGGGTCTAAGGGTCCCAATGTTTAGTAAACTTGTCACACATGGTTGGTTCATTCATTGTCTTGAAAGGTGATGTCGTACCAGTCATCTGTTACCAGCAGCAGAGACCACACTGAACTGGTGGTCTCTATTGCTGAAAATTTTGACCTTGGGCGATGGTAGTAGCCAGATCAGCCTTAAAATGTGGGAGTTCATGCTGTTAATCCATGCATAACCTCGATGCCTGCCACTGTGGCTACCCTGTGCCACGGAGGCTACCATTTCCCTGTGCCCTTTTGGCCAGGACTTGGATATCTGATAATAGAAGTTGACTGATGGCAACTGGTTGAGTCATTTGGTCGACCTCATTTTGAGATCTTTCTCTTTAGTTAATTATGTTAGACTGCTTTTTGTGTTGCTATAAAGGAATACCTGAGGCTAGGTAATTTATAAAGAAAAGAGGTTTAATCGGCTTACAGTTCTGCAGGCTATACAGGAAGTATGGTGCCAGCATCTGCTTCTGGTGAGGGCCTCAGGAAATTAAAATCATGGCATAAGATAAAGAGGGAGCAGGCACATTACATGGTAAGAGTGGGAGCAAGAGAGAGAGGGACAGTGCCACCCACTTTTAAACAACCAGATCTTGCATGAGCTAACTAAGAAAGAACTCACTCATCACCAAGTTGCACCCATGATCTAATTACCTCCCAACAGGGGACTGAACTTCAATATTGGAGATTACATTTCAACATGATTTTGAGGGGACAGACATTCCAACCATATCATTAATGCTCTGTTAGCCCATAATGTATGATACAAAGGCTTCATATTTCCAGCTCGCTACCATTTGTATATTCACATACCTTTAACTTAGACCTCTTTGTCCCTAAGTTTTCAATATTTCTCCTTGCTCCATTTGTCACTGGTCATAATATATATGATCATACATATATATGTATATATTACATATATACATATATGTCAATAAAAATATATATACATATGTGCAATATATATGTACATATATTTATATATAGATATAGGTATATATCTACATATATGTAATATGATTATATATCTCCTATCCAGTGACTTATATACATATTTACATACATATATGTGTGTGTGTGTGTGTGCGCGCACACTTGTGTGTGTGGGCCACTTCTCTTTCCACCCAGAATTAATGGGTGAGTGCATGACGCTCTCCCAGTTTGGAGGATTTTCCACAGCAGTGTCTTTCAAGACCACTCCTGAGAAGGTGTGCACTCACGTGTCTAGATGATGCATCTGTGAACCAAGCTCAGATGTTTTACCTTATTTGTACATAAAAAGACTGAGCACTGTAAGTCACATGTTCAAGGTCACACAGAGGAGCCTTGGCAGAGCCAGGATGTGAGCTGGAATCTCAAGCTTATCAGTCTGATGCCTCTCCATTCTACTGACTTTTCCTTGATAATATCAAAGATAAATGAGATAATATCCTGTGACTTGGTTAGGTAATGATTTAGACCTAGTTATTGGCCTTTTGTCCAGGAGGGAAAGTGGGGACAGATGCTGAGGAAAGTAGATGTCACCTTGGTAGGAGAGCCTTCGGTATCTTCTTTAAGCAAGAGGTAGTGCTTGCTTCCCCTTTAAAAGGGAGGAGTGGACTGCTTTTGCATTCCAGAGGGTTTAGGGACATCTGAAGATTCAAGATTTTGTAGCCATCAACCATGATGTGCCTATCTTATTTGCTCGAGTCCCATTTTTTTCCCCCCAACTATGGCTCTGACATTGGCATAGCAGGCCTACTTTGGTGGGAGTTTAACATTCTTTGGAGCTTGGTTACCCTGACAGTTAAGCCTTTGGCCTGGTCCTCTGCTTTCTCTGTCCTTTTGCTGCAGGAGATGTGTATTAGTCCATTCTTGCACTGCTATAAAGAACTACCTGAGACGACTGAGTAAGAAAGGAGGTTTAATTGGCTCACAGTTCTGCAGGCTGTACAGGAGACATGGCTGGGGAGGCCTCAGGAAACTTACAATCATGGTGGAAGCAAGTATGTCTTCACAAGTTGGAGCAGGAGAGAGAGCATGAAGGGGGAAGTGCTACACACTTTAAATCAGATCTTATGAGAACTCATTCTATCATGAGAATAGCAAGGGGGAAATTTGCCCCCACGACCCAGTCACCTCCCAGCAGAACCCCTCCCCACCGGGAAGGCTGGAAATTACAATTCAACATGAGATTGGGGGTGGGGACACCAAGCCAAACCATATCAAGGTGAAAGCTCCTTTATAAGCTACTAAAGAGGCATTCTGGTCTTCACACTTACCTTTTAATTACTGATCAACACATTCAGCTTCTTGGTATTCTTTTCAAAAGCATCAATAATGCTTAGCAGCAGCCACTTAATTCCATTGTTTTTAGAGTTACTATTCTCTCTGTATTTCTCAAATGCTGATATAATATCAACCAATACATTTCCTTGCACCAGTATGCCATCCCAGTTTACCACCAGTGAAAGTTTAGCAGTTATTCTGCTCTCTTGTACCTGGAGACATCTGTGCTACAGCTACCACCAGCGATGGGTTCCTTATTGCCATCCAGGTGGTGGGTGATTGAGCTTCAAAGTCTCATCTTAGTATCTGCTTTTATGGACCATTCCTGGTACAAACTGTTAGAGGTTGAGTTCTCTGGGAAGCCAACTCTGAAATGGAGATTGACATGCAGGGTATTATTAGGGAGTTGATATGGTTTTGTTCTGTGTCCCCACCCAAATCTCATCTCGAATTGTAATTCCCATAATCCCCAGGTGTCGAGGGTGGGACCAGGTGGGAGGTGATTGGTTCATGAGGACGGTTTCCCCCATGTTGTTCTCGTGATAGTGAGTGAGTTCGCGTAAGAGCTGATGGTTTTGTAAGTGTTTGGCAGTTTCTCCTTCACACACACTTCTCTCTCCTGTCACCATGTGAAGAAAGTCCTTGCTGCTTCTTTCACTATGATTATAAGTTTCCTGAGACCTCCCCAGCCATGTGGAACTGAGAGTCATTTAAACCTCTTTCCTTTATAAATTACCCAGTCTCAGGTTTGTGTTTAAAGCAGTGTGAAAATGGACTAATACAGGAGTACTCATGAGATCTATACTTGAGAAAGGGAGGGAAAGAAAGAAAGATGGGGCAGAGGTAGAATTTGGAGTGTGATACAATTCAACAGAACCTTTAGCTAATGTCTTGGGAGTTTGGGATTGGGATGGCCCTTTAAGGTTGTTCAGAGTTTAGGCTAGGGAAATGCGCCTTTATAGAAAACCGCCACACTTACCTCTTGATCAGTCACGGTGTGAGATATACTCAGAAAGCATCCATGATCCAGATGGCGGCAGCTCTGTCAGTTGAGGTTGTCTCTGAAGAGGCTGACAGCCACAGACTGTCATCATCAGTCAGCTCACCCAGCAGCTTAGAGAGTGATATCTTCATACCTGAAAGAGGACTTGGGCGGCGCATTGCACTGTTTAATAAGTACATATTTTAATAGACAATTCAGTGAAAATGCATGAAAAAATAATTTTACCTTCAACTATAGTATCTTATGCGGCTGTTACCAAGACACTGCCATATACCTGGGGATGATAAATTCTAATTTCATATTCAGTATAACAGAGGAAATGAACATATTCTATCTGTAGTGCTTGGAAATGTCAGAAATGAATAGTTCAGACTTGTTTACTAGAAATCCAAGTTTTGATATTCAGATTCACACAATTATTTTAATACACTATGGGTGACATTTGTTCCTCTTTTTTCCCACTGATCCATCGTTAGGGCACTGGGTCAATTTTCATCAGAGTAAAAAAATATGCTTCCTATTTTCCTTTATTGTTATTATTATTTTTTAATCAGTAAATAATGGTGGTAAAGAGACAAGACAGCTTTGAGTTTGTGAATATAGGAAATGGGTGTTTTGAATCTGTGATGGGTAAAATCATATTTGCATGGAGCTTCTCAGCTCAATCATACATACTACTCTATGTTTATTCTTTTGTTTCTTACACAGTTCTTGAATGCATCATTAGTTGGTAAACAGAATGGGTATTATGCTCTATTAGACATTTTTCTAAAATCAAGGGCTACTTTCTTCTTTTCCATCCAAAAAAATTTTTGATTCTTTTAAATAAAAGAAGAGGAAGAACATTCACAAAACTGGGAAATTTAGATACCTGCAATCTCTTTTATTTCTCTTAAAATAAATTTTACAGAACATTCAGACACTGCTCTTCTGTTTCAGTCCTCTCCTTTTTCAATGAATTATTTTTTTTTTCTATGTCTGTTCAGAACTAGAGTCTTCATGTTTTAGGGTTGGACGTTATCAGCCATCTTCCTCAAGGAGAGGAGGTTTATGACCTCTTTTATTACAGAAACATTGGCATGGTGATGGCCAAGCATCACTCCATTACTTCTTTGGAGGAAGGTGTGAGGGACCTCAGCTGTTCTTTAGGGGAAACATTAAACAGCATTACATAAACTTCGCAAAGCAGCAAATGCTCTTGTCACAACATACATCCATAAAGGTTAAACATGCATGTTCTATTATGGTAAAATAGAACATGCAATTTAACTTTCTGGGAGAGCTTTACATGAATCTTTTGAAACTTACGTGGGAATAATGGCTAACAGCCTCAAATCATTCTTTTTATTTGCTTTTCTCAGACAAAAGATTATTTTATTTGTAAAAATATTATATTTGTGATAGGCATTAAGGGGACATCAGGTCTATACTATGGTATTTTATTAAGTATCTAATGAATGGAAACTATAAGAAATGAAGAGGGAAGTATAATGATTTGTTTATTTGACAAGAGTCAAGGCCAGCTTCAGAGACCTTTATTGCATACGTGAGAATCTAAAATCTCAAAGGGCTTTGCTCACATAAAATGCACATACATTTTGTAAACACTTTACATAATGTGTGTTGACATAGGGAAATAAAATAATTCTCTTAAGAAAAAGGGGTTTCAAAGTTTATAGTTAAGCATGTCTTAGTTGAATGTGGTTTATTTTGCAGCCTTAAATACAGTTATGTGTTGCTTCATGACAGGGATCCATTCTGGGAAACGTGTAGTCAGGTGATTTTGTTGTGGTGTGGACATTATAGGGTAGAGTGCACGTGCCCAAACCTGCATGGTGTAGCCTACCCCACACTTAGGCTGTACAGTATAGCCTGTTGCTCCTGGGCTACAAGCCTGCGCAGCATGTGACGATACTAAATACTGTGGGCAACTACAATACGATGGTGTATCTAAACATATCTAAACATATCTAACCATAGAAAAGTACAGTATCTAAACATATCTAACCATAGAAAAGTACAGTAAAAATATGGTATAAAACTGGTACCCCTGTACAGGACAGCTCCATTAAAATCATATGGGACCACTGTTGTATAGGCAGTCCTTCACTGACTGCAATGCCATTATGTGGCACGTTACTGTAGTGGTATTATTTAATGTTCTAAGTTAGTAAATGAGATCTCTTTCTATGCCTGAACTGGGCAAGGTTTACAGCCAGAATAGCACACTGTTGGGAACAGAAGGTCTAAATTCATTATGACAAAGTTATTTAAAAAGCCTCATTTAAGGGGGCAGCTCTCTGAAGTCTCCCATGACTGAGGGAAGATAAACAGGTTTGGTAGGTTTTACCACGACAGAGCTAGATGGAGGATATGAGGTAGCCTGAAGGAATCACCTTTGTAGGGATTTTAGTGTTCACTGAGAGAGACTATCCAGACATGGGTACTGGTATCTGCCAAAAACAACCTAATGATTATGAAGATCCAAACATGCCTAGGTTAGTTGTAGCAGTAACTTGCAGTGCCATCACGAGACTTCGCTTCATTATAAGACACGCCTACCAGTGATATTATGGAGAAGGAAGCTTCTACACTTCACCTGCCTCTGCCTCAGGCTCTCTACTTTTTGGGAATCAGAAACTAAAGATGGCCACTAATGGGAGGTGTTTTCCAGAACAGGAGAAGGACCTCTGCTTTTAGCTGGTTGGCTCATGAGCTGCTGGGCTCAAGGACTTGGCATGACCAGAGGTGGTTAAAGAGCACTGGAGACAGATAACAAGAGTCAAGTTAAACTTGTAGTTGGATTGTGTGGTAGAATCCCCACTGATGTGTGCTAAATTGACGCTCTGGGCTGAAGAGGCTGCTGGGATCACTGGATTTTAATTCTCATGCGTATCGAAAGACAGAAGCACCTACTCACAGTTTGTAACCAGTTTGCTTTTCTTACAACGTTCATTTCAAATGTTATTTATGGAATCCAGTAGTGCTACTTAGTTAGTGATGGTTGAAGTTTGTCGAGGACACTTCTGGACTCTAAATTCCTGACCCACATAATAATTAATGTGTTGCAGTTGGTAACTGCCCTAGGGTGGAGACCAAGATTTCTTAACCTTCTGAACTGGATAATTCTTTGTTAAGTGTGTGTATTAGTGGGAAGTTGTCCTGTGCACTGTAGGATGTTTAGAAATGTCTCTGGCCTCTATTCATTAGATGCCAGTGACACCGCCCCGCACCCCTCCCCCCTGCATTGTGACGACAAACAATGTCTCCAGACATTGCCAAATGTCCCATGGCAGCAAAACTCCCTGTTGAGAACCACTAGTATAGACAAAACTAGCACACCCACACATATAGCACACTGTTGTTGCAGTAAAAGTATGTTATAGTATTTACAGACACTAAAACAAGACAACAGAATATCCATAAGCAGTTCTATAAGGAGGCGACTGCTTGCTTTCTTTTTCCTGTCAACCTTAACTTCACTAAGGGATCAGCTTAAGGAAGGCGTTGTAAGCCTGAGAGAAAGCGGCTTTTGATGACTGAGGCTTATGGTATTCTCTTAGATTTTGCACTGAATGTCTCACATGGTCTTAGCTTAGTCCCAGGTTCTGCGTTTACAACCAAAATGACCCGCTGGCGTTCACACCTGCGCTTCAGTTGGTTTTTATTCATTCTCAGCTTGTCATTCTGTAGCACATCAATGGCTCTCAGCAATAGCCGTCTAACACTACTTCCTCCATGGGTTTCAAATGCTCGACACATCACACCTCCTAATGGATTCACTTCCATTCGTTCACTGTCCCAATTCACCACCAGTGAGAGAGTGTTAGGAGCTGGACTTCTGCCTTGTACTGGGGACGCTCTGGCTCCTTTTACCTTGTTGTCAGCCTGGCAGCACGGATTCCTCTCCCAAACTCCGTGACGCTTTCTCAGGTTGTTTTTGGCACGAACTGTTACAGGTTGGGTTTTCTGGAAGCAAATGCTGAGATTGAATTTATGGTCGAAAATGTTTGTTAGGAATTCACAGTAAAGAACAAGAAAGGAAAGAGCAGAGCCAAGCAGTTTGCAAAGCTGAACTGTGATGGAAGCTCCACAAAGCCTCCGGAAGCCTGTTGCTGGGGGGCTGGGGGTGCCGTGTTGCGGAGTCTGGAGCAGACGTTCCTCTTCAGAGTTGTCTCCTGTCAGGTTGGAAGTTCTGGGGCATTTTATTCTCACCTTGCTTAGCTTCCTGAGGTGGGTGTCCTGGGAAGGGTATGACTTTGAGTGAGGCAGCTTCCCTCCAGCTTAGGTGGACCCTGAAGGAGCTCAACATGAAAGATTGTTGATCACACCCATCCCAGTAAGGCAGAGTCTCTCCTTGAATGGAATTCTGAGTGGACGTCTCCTGTTTTCCACATTACCATGCATTCCTTCTTTTTTTTTTTACATCTGCAAGACCCAAGACCAGGCAGGCAGAGACAGGTCCACTCTTTCCTCATCTACAGGTGATTTCAGCATCTGTAATGATAATCTTAAAAGTGAATCTAGGAGTGGATTGGAAGAAAGGACAACTGTGGCTGTACAACATCGTACTAAATTCTCTTAGCAAGTACACATTTATTTGTGGAAAGTTAGTATGTACCTGACTTCCCCTTCATCTTTGTACTTGCCTTTGGAATGTTTTTAAAAACGCTGGTTCTCTGGCTTGTCAATCATGCTTGGCTGACTGATCTTCAATCTGATCACCCACCTTTGGGTTTATTTGATGTCTTAGGCATAATCAATCACAATCAGGTTCTTTTGGGCCCACCTTGATCTGGAGATCAGTCATCTACCTGGATCCACCATCTCCCTGGTCATGGTGACTTAATGGGTCTCTGATTGTGCTGATGGTTCTATTCTTGTCATCAGGCTCTCACGTAGCCACACCTGTTTTTCCACTGGGATGTGACATTCCCTTGGCTTCCCACCACCCTGTCCCACCCCCATATTCTCAAGTTTGAAAAGGGAAAGGATTTGAGGAGGCTGACTTGCACATATACTTTTAAAAATGTATCTTCTCCTGTCAGTAGTTCTTCACCTGGCATCCAGTGCATTATATTGTAAAACAGTCCTTTTGAAACAGGATTCTTAACCCATGGGAAAGACTTTCCATTATGGAAATTTGGGCATTATGGAAGTTTGCTGCGAGTGAATCTTCCTGGCATTTCCATATTATATTAGTAATAAGTTACTGTATAGGCTCACAAGGTGTGCTCTGATCATATTACCTAAATGAAAAATGGGAATACAATTCTGGGAGAATCGAATTCTGCCAAATTAGTTTAGGGTTTCTCTCGGATTATTTTGTATTATATTTTAAGAGAAGAATTTCTTTATATGTTCAAGCTCAGATTTTATTTTATTGGACAATCCCAGGCTAACAGAAAAGTTGCAAGGACAGTACAAGAAAAGTCTGTTTGTTTGGTCTTAAACCATGTGAGAGTAAGTTGCTAGACTGATGATCCATCACCTCTGAAAATTTTAGTTTATTTTTCCTATAAAGCAGGAAGTTCTCCTGCCTAACTGCAAAGCAAGCATCAATATGATGAAGTTGACTAGGATGCATGACTATCACGTCCTCCTCAGACCGCATTTAAATTTTGCCAATGGTCCCAATAATGTCCTTTGCAACAAAAGTATGTATAACAACAATTCAGGATCTGCTATAATGTTTCTTTCATTTCCATCAGCCTGGAAGCATTGTTTAGGCGGTTCTTAATTTTCATAACCAGATACTTTTGAAAATTACAAGAGTTACTTTATAGAGTTTATCTCAGTTTGGGTTTCTCTGATCCTAAATCATGATTAGATTTAGCTCGTGCATCTTTGGCAGGGATGTCACAGGAGTGATGTTGGGCTCTTTTCGTATTAATTAGCATACCATTTTGATTAGTCCTATTACTGGTGATAAGTTTGATCAGTTGATCATGGTGACATCTGCCAACCTTCTCTGTAAAAAAAAAATACTATTTTTGGTGGGGGTGGGGAAATGAGTGTTTTGTAAGAAATTACTGTAGGACTGTAAACAGACTATTCCTCATTAGTATTTCAATTTATTTCTATCAGTATGGATTCACAGCTTCCTGTTTTAGTCAATAGATTATAATCTGTTATTATCAATTTTCATATTCAAATTGATGGCCTCTTCAAACAGCCTTCTGTCATCTTTTGACACATCTATATCTTTCTCTGAATACTTTCTTATTTTCTGGCCCAACAAGATGTTCAAGGCTCATCTGGTACTTTCCTTGCACAAGCCCTAGAATTAACCTTTTCTCCAAGAAGATCTGGTTCCTCTTAGTGGAGAGTGGTATTGAGAAACCAAGATCTGGACACTAGATGTGCTTACTGCTGTTGAGGCATGCTGCTCCCAAACCCTCTCTCTCAGTAGCTTAGAGCTAAGGAATATATGGATGAAAACGTGTATGCACATGTACCATATATTTACATCTGCATCCATGTTTTTTGAGACAGAGTTGCGTTCTGTCACCCAAGCTGAAATTCAGTGGTGCAGTCTTGGCTCACTGCAACCTCCGCCTCCTGGGTTCAAGCGATTCTCCTACCTCAGTCTCCAGAGTAGCTGGGATTACAGGCGTACGCCACCTCACCCAGCTAATTTTTTGTATTTTTAGTAGAGATGGGGTTTCACCATGTTGGCCAGGCTGGTCTTGAACTTCTGACCTCAAGTGATCCACCTGCCTCAGCCTCCCAAAGTGCTGGGGTTACGTGCGTAAGCCACTGCACCTGGCTATATTCATTTTTATATGTATATAAAAAATATGTATATATATGTGTATATGTGTGTGTGTGTGTGTGTGTGTGTGTGTGTGTGTGTAATATATAAACATATGCTCACAGCAATACCTGCAATCTCAACTCAACACCATAGGGTTTATTTGAGTTTTTCTCTTTTTATTTGTGTATATACTGCTGATATGGTTCGGCTGTGTCCCTAGGCAAATCTCATCTTGGATTGTAGCTCCCATAATTCCCACATGTTGTGGGAGGGAGCCGGTAGAATTGAATCATGGGGGTGGTTACCCCATAGTATTCTCCCCGTACCATTCTCATGGTAGTGAATAAGTCTCATGAGATCTGATATAAGGGGTTTTCCCTTTTGGGTGGCTCTTTTTCTCTCTTGCCTGCCACCATGTAAGACAAGACTTTGTTCCTCATTTGCCTTCCACCGTGATTTTGGGGCCTCCTCAACCATGTGGAACTGTGAGTCCCTTAAACCTCTTTCCTTTATAAATTAGCTAGTCTTGGGTATGTCTTTATTATCAGCATGAGAGCAGACTAATACAACTACCCTCTCCAAAAGTGAGGAAGCAGATTCCTTTTATACTTAATATATTTATTTATTTGGTCAAAATCTTCCCTCCCTGTGCCTTGGCTCAATAGCTAACTTTCTGTCATTGCACGGCCTCTTGCTCCATAGGGAGTGCTCTCACTACCCTATTGGGCTCTTACACCCTGTGCTAGACCACACTCTACCCTGCGTGCATACCTTTGTCACCCTATTCAGGATACTTCCTCACCTGGACTGGGCTCTGACACTCTGTAACAGGCTGACCTCTGTGTGTGGATACTTTTTTACCCTCACTGGGCTCCCATACACCATGCCAGGATGCCCCTTCTGTGGATACCCTTCTCACTCCCCTTGCCTTCTGGCATTCCCTCTGGTCATGATGACTGCCTGTGCATTGCCTCCTCCACCCCTGCACAAATATCGACCTTGCTTGGCCCCATCACATGGCTTTTGTACTAGAAGAGAAGGAGAGGAAAGAGAAGAGAAGGTGGAAGAGGAGTAGTTCAGTGCTTAATCATGTTTTACTGAAATTCACAGTTTCTGGTAATTGGCATTCAATCTGAGTCCTTAAGCTTAATCTTTTATAACTTTTGTCAAACAATAATTTAACTTGAGCATATCTATACATATGTTAACATCTCAATAAGCTTCATTTATATTCATTGACCCAAATTATAAGAAAATAAGAAAAGTGATATGGAATAGAGCTATTAATAGTTAAGTATGAGAACTTGTTTTCTGCAGAGGTACTGATTTTCATATAACTCCTTTTTCAAACCACTGTTTATGTATATATAAACATGTATGCATTTCAGCATGAGGAATGAGAACATGTAAACTCTAGAAAATCACGTGATTGATTGTTGACGGATACTATGCATTTTCTTTCCCAAGTAAAAACTACCTTGAGCATGATTTTACAAATATTTACTGAAACACCTAAAATGAGAGAAATAAGCCAGTTTTTATTTAGAAATTTTGCAACACATATTTTTCAGTGTTAGGCTCTCTGTGCAAAAGAAATCTCTTTAACTGAACTATTTTGCAGCTGTTCAACAATGACTTTGAAAAGCAGCTAAGACTAAATGTCTTCGTAAAATAACGTTTTCGGAATTTGGTTAATTTTTTTTCTTTAAAGAAAGCTATTACTTAATAACAAACTGACAGTCACTAAATGTCACTTAACTTTAAATATCATGCTTTTTATCTTCAGTGAACATAGGTGGGGGGCATCTTTTCGTTTCTCCTCACACAAAAATCGATTCTGAGCAAACTCATTGAAGATTTGGGAATGAAAGGGTTTGACATGGTTATAAAGTAGAGCAACAAAAAAGATGGACTGCAGATTTGCTTTCTAAGAACCCACTTCTTATTCCCCTCATTTTCAAATTGAACACCATTGAGCATTGCTGTGCAGCTGTAAAACGCTGCTTTTCCGTCAAGAGACTCTTGCTCACCAGTTTCCTGTCAGGCAGGAACCCTATAAAGCTTCACTTAAGCTGCCTTTCCTTGCTCCCAATGCTATTTTTATGTCCCTCGTGGGATGCTGCCATCTTCAAGGCTAGACACAATTCCTTGCCACCACCGGGACCAACCTGCATCCAGGACTCATCTTAGAAACACTAGTTATTTATCATTTCATAATTGCTTTTTCTCTTCTCTCTTCCAAATAATTAATAGCTACTTAAGGACCAAAAATTGCTCACAATAATGAAGGTTACCATGAGAGATTAAGAAGTGGTAAAAGGTACGATCTTGGCCCTATAATTCACCATTTAATGGGGAGACAGGGCTGACACACATACCCCAAGGGGTAACAATAATAAAAATGTAGATTTTTAAAGATTTTAGTGTAGTTGAATATTCTTTATGGCCAGGCCCGATAATTACAAGTTATGAGGCAGGAAGTACAAATGAAGGTTCACCTATAATATGTGAATTTTTAAAATGTTATAGACAAAGTCAGCAAATTGTTAAATAAAATATTTTTTTCTTCCTTCACTGACAAAGATTATTTTATAATGATGAAATAAAAACATTTTTGCAAAGCTTTGGTTTTTATTTGACTGACCGTTGATAAAATACCAAAAATGACTGATTGCAGTTATTATTGAGTATGCCTGATATTCCTTTAGCTATCATCTTGTTAATGTTTAGATAACTCAATAAATATACAAATAATTCATACTGTATTATATACTTATTCTGTAAGATTTATTTTTATTTCTTTCATTTCATCAAAATTACTAATTAAGTATTCATAGTTATAATCGTCACATACTTTGTTTTCTAGTTACAGTAATGATTTAAGACACTAAAATCATTAATATAATTGTATTAGTAATGAATTAAAAATATATTTCTTTTTTTTTTTTGAGACAAAGTCTGGCTCTGTCACCCAGGCTGGAGTGCAGTGGCGTGATCTCGGCTCACTGCAACCTCTGCCTCCCAGGTTCACACCATTCTCCTGCCTCAGCCTCCCGAGTAGCTGGGACTACAGGCGCACGCCACCACGCCCGGCTAATTTTTTGTATTTTTAGTAGAAATGGGATTTCACCATGTTTGCCAGGATGGTCTCGATCTCCTGACCTTGTGATCCGCCCACCTCGGCATCCCAAAGTGCTGGGATTACAGACGTGAGCCACCCTGCCCGGTCTATTTCTTAAAATATAAATCAATTTCTTCAAATAGTTATTTTATCCTAAAATATTCAAAATTACTCAAAATTATCTATCACCATAAATGGATAATTAAAAGTTATATAAATTATAATTAAGAAATGTCGAAAAAGGAGCACTTAAATAAAATTAAAATTTTAATTCTTTATAAAAATTCAATTACATTTTTAAATATTTTAAATTTTAGTGTAAAATGTTCATCCAGCTGTCCTGTGAAGAATTTGTGTCATACTTCATGTGTGCTATGTCTGGTAAAATGTGTTTTTGTAAATAAATAAATTTTAGAATAATATGAAATTTTAGCATTGCACAAAACTTCTAGTCACTGCTGGTAGTTGTTGCAAATGCCATGCCAAATTATGACTACTTTCACAACTACAAATTAGATCAGTAATTGAAGCAAGAAAAGGGGCACTTGGCAGTCCTGGGAAACAATACTTTGCTAAGCAAGACTCCACTGCAAGCATGCAAACTGAGAATAAAGGCGTGGCAAGTTAATTTGTCTTGTCCTTTACAAAAGCCCATTTTGTGTTCAAATATCCCTGTGTCCTAAAGCAGTGTTCCTATCAAACACTGACAGTGCCAGAGCTCAAGTCTTTTATGGTACTCACTCCTAGTCAAATGCACCACAGGGAAAGAGAGATGGAGAAGAATTTCCCTAGGAACTAAACAGCATTAGTCACAAAAATGAATGTCTAGGTTATGGGCGGGAATGTTTAGGTTACGAGCTGTCGGTACTGAGCAGTGGATTCTGATTTACAGAGGTACGCATGTGTTCTATTGTGAATGCAGTGTGTGTGTGTGTGTGTGTCTGTGTGTGTAGGAGACAGAGAGAGAAAGAGACCTCCAAAGCTCAGAACCCCAAGCGAGGATCTTTCTTGCCTGAGTCTGAAGTAGTCTAAAAATTTGGAAACATCAATTAATTTAAATTAGAATAAGACTTTGTAGTGAGGATGGGAATTGGTCTTAGCTTCAGAGAACATACAGGATTTAGAAAGGAAAAGTGAGGAGGGAATGAGCATTCCAGGCAGATGTTACAGTGCACATACTGAGAACAAATTTATCGTGGCAAATTAGAGGACCTGCCTGACTAGGTAGAAGAATTTCTGCTATTGGAAAGAAATGGCACAAGCTCATGAGAATAGAGACTATATGAAAGTAAAAGGAATTTGATTTTATCCATTAGGTAATTGGTTCATGAGCTGGCCATGACATGCTAATAGTGGTGTTTGGGGGAAGATAATAGAAGCACCAAAGTTACTGACCAAAGAAGAAACTTGAGAGAGAACAGTTAGAAATCTATAGATTTCTATATAGAATAAGTCTATATTTCTATAAACAATAAGTCTAAGTGGGATTGATGAAAGCCAGGATAGGCTATCCATGGGCTGGCAAAAATCAGATGC
The DNA here is from genome assembly GCF_049350105.2 of Macaca mulatta. Taxonomy (NCBI): domain Eukaryota; kingdom Metazoa; phylum Chordata; class Mammalia; order Primates; family Cercopithecidae; genus Macaca; species Macaca mulatta. The sequence continues at coordinate 184,980,771 of NC_133408.1, forward strand.
ATGTTTGCAGTGTCATGGGAAGGGCATTGCCAGAGTTAGGTGTATTTTTGTTTTCTTTCAAATTTGGATATTAAAGTTAAGAAAAGGAAAGTCCTTTTGTTGATAGCCTGCTAATTTCCATGTCTAAATTGAACACATAAAAGATGTATGGGCCGGGCGTGGTGGCTCATGACTGTAATCCCAGAACTTTGGGATGCTGAGTGGGCAGATCACAAGGTCAGGAGTTCAAGACCAGCCTGGCCAACATGGTGAAACCCTGTCTCTACTAAAAATACAAAAGTTAGCCAGGTGTGGTGGCAGGTGCCTGTAATCCCAGCTACTCGGGATGCTGAGGCAGGAGAATTGCTTGAACCCAGAAGGTGGAGGTTGCAGTGAGCCGAGATTGTGCCACTGCATTCCAGCCTGGGCGACAGAGCAAGACTCCATCTCAAAAAAAAGTGTATGGAAGGGTTAGGGAGGAGAGGGTATAGGGTTGATTAAAGCCAGGGATGATGGAAGAAACTCTCCTTTTTCACACTTCTCAATGGACTTCACTTTTTATACTGAAGCAATTCTACTGCCTCACTTCTTTGCCAGTTTTCCTAAATCTTTTGTTTGTGTTGTCATGTCCTTCATGTTATTTGGCCTTCAAGACAAAGCTGAAAGTTACAGAAGGCAAATTTGAAGAGGGTAATTTAATAAGATTGGGAATCAATGATATTATAAAGGAGTTTTTGGCTAAGAGAAAGATGCAGAAAATGCTTAATCAGGTGAAATGATTAGGCTTGGCTCAGTTTTGCTATTTTTCTAATTTGTAACAAACAGGTCAAGTTCTCCCCAAAGGCCTAAATCAGGAGGTGTGACATTTCAGGACCTCCGATGGATTCGATAGCATTGTTATCATTGCAGGGATAGTAGAATGTTCTATGTCAATGTGTGTGTGCTCACGCATTGTGAACCTTTCTCATGTCTGCCAAAGGGGTTTCCTTTTCAGAAGTTCAAGGATTTTGTCTGTCTTAGACTTTGAATGAGGATATGTTTAGGAAGATGTATTTTGAAGTTAGTGAGCAAATTCCTCCCATATCTTTCTCTGCCTTCCCATATTGCTTTTGTGATTCCATAAACTGGCTAAATGGAAGAGAAGATTTATTTAAATTTCTATCTAATTTGAAATTTGTGTATCTGTATTATTGATAATTGTGCTCAAAAAGATGCACTGTACTTTATGATTTTGAAGTAAAGCATGTTTTAGCGTTTCTACTTGAAATATCAGAATGCTTCTCAGGCATTAAAATGACTAATGTGAATATGAATACATAATAATTTGTTAAAAGTGAAATGTATAGATTAGTTTTACATAAGACTAGAAAAGGAAAGATACATGTGTATATATAGACATATATGTACATATGCACCCCAAAGAATATCATATATTTGTGTGTGTATATTTTGTGTATATACCAATTATATATAATACATAATAAATGTATATTGTAAAATATTTAAATTGTAATATATATGATAATAATGTATGTGTGTATGCATACAAACAAGCCAATTACGTATAGACACTTATATACACACGTACACACAAATACAAAATACATTGGAAAGAAGTTATAAAATTCTTAAGCAACTTTATTTTTATGCTATGGTTTTCAGTAATACATTGTATCCTTCAGGGGAGCTCTAATTAAATATACAAATATTTCTTCAGTGCCTTAAGTTTAATGACTCTGTGCTAGGCACTAGACCGTTTTATACAACCTTGTATTACATCGTATAAACTGGGGTCGTATATGTTATGTTAGAGCTCTTTATGTTTAGAGAATATAAGGTGAACAGGCTTCTAATCATGACTCTTGTGTGGCAAGTTTGTGCTGTGGATTTATACTATAGGTTGTTTATAATGGTTAAATAGATAAATTTCGAGGAAGCAGTTTTTTGTTTGTTTGCTTGTTTGTTTTGAGATGGAGTCTCTCTCTGTCATCCTGGCTGGAGTGCAGTGGCGCCATCTTGGGTCACTGCAACCTCTGCCTCCCGGTTCAAGCGTTTCTGGTGCCTTAGGCTCCAGAGTGGCTGAGATTATAGGCACCCAACACCACGCCCGGCTAGTTTTTGTAGTTTAGTAGAGATTGGGTTTCCCCATGTTGGCCAGGCTGGCCTTGAACTCTTGGCCTCAAGTGATCCACCGCCTTGGCTTCTGAAAGTGCTGGGATTACGCGCCCGGCCAGAGAAGGTAGTTTTTAATGATTACACAAAATATAACTTACCAACTTGTTTAAGAGAGACAAAATTCCAATTTGTTTTAGGAAGTCACGTATGAAAATGCTAACAAGTGGCCCAGTGGAAGGCTGCCCATAGTTTAAGAAAGAGTAGAGCTTGGGATTCAGTACGAGCCAAGTCCGGAGGAGACGGCCTTTGCCAGCCCCAGGAGAGTAACAGAGTTTAGCAGTAGGATTCTGGACTCAGACACAATACTGTAGCTAAAAGAGAACTCATTCCGATTTGGGAAACAGACTCAAATTAGAAAACGAAAGACGATTTACTGAGAATGGGTGAAAGGAGAAGATTTGGAACCGGCCGATAAATATTGCAGGGTATTCCTATCAGATCTGAAGGATTATAATAAGGCAGTCTCCTGTGTAGCCATCTCCTCTTTCAGCATCTGCACGGATCATGGATCACCCCCCACCTCCACCTCTTTTTTTGGACTGCCCTAGATATATAAGAGATGTCCCCAGTAACTGTGGTTGTCTGATGAGACTTGTCCCCTTGACCACAGTTTTCGATCCAAGTGTAGACTTCTAACTGAGGGTGTTAACCAGATTTACTTTCCTAGGAATGTAGAGATTGGACCTGAGCAACACTGGGACAGAAGCCATCTCCTTTATCATGGTGTCTTGAGAAGTACTGTTCAGACAGTCCTGAACTCAAATACTAACTCCAGCATATGTTGAGAAGGATACCTTACCAATTGGAGTCTCATTTTTCCTATTTATAAATGGTTATAACACTCTATCCCTTGTAATTTTGTTGTGAGAAAATGAAATACAATATACATAAATGCTTAATGCATGACAGTAGTATGTGCTCAGTGAGTGTTAGTTTCCTTTCAATGTATTCTTCTATCTTAAGAGCAGTGAAGTTTCTTTTTTTTTTTTTTTTCTTTTGAGACGGAGTCTCGCTCTGTCGCCCAGGCTGGAGTGCAGTGGTGCGATCTCAGCAGAGCAGTGAGGTTTCTTAAATTACTCTGGCAGTTTGGGCCTTGGTGATAGTCTCTTAAAGCCAAAAACAAACATTTCTTATAATGGAAGAAAAGTAAGATGTTGCAGATAATTTTAGCAGTTGCATTTCCTTTATTTTGCTAAGATGGGACTCAATTGAAGAGAGGACAATCCTTGAATATGAAAAAAGTGTTGGCATCTGTGTGTAGGATGCTTTATAATAGCACAACAATTGAATGAGTTTTTGCCAGACTTAGAATCCAGTGAGAAATGAACATGAATTGATTTCATGTAAACACAAGCATCTAAGCATCATGCCCTAGATTTTAGCACCTGAACAACATATGCCTCAGTTACTAAACTGTTACTCAGCCTTCCTTTCTTATGAATTTCTTAAAGTGGAGCCAGCGTCACCTAAAAAAGAAGTCAGATGGGCCCAGAATTACAGCAAAAATATCAATGAGGGAGGGTAATAAAAACTAGCAATAGATCTAACCCGTATCTGAAATGTCAGGAAAGCAAGTTAATATAAACTGGAGACAGAGGTTGGAACTTTTGGTATCATATGCCTCTGTAGTCCTTTCACCAAAATTTTGATCTCAATTTACATAAAAATATTCTTTAATCTTTTTCATTAGTGAAAAGACAAACTTCATTGCATACACACTCTACAGTCTCAAATATATGGTGATTCTCTAATCTTCCCAATGACAATATTGCCCCCTAAAGTTTTTGGCTAACATGAGGAGTGAAGAGAGACAAGCCTTTTGTCTCTGAGATATGACCCTGGGAACTTCCACCTATTCTCCTTTTTGTGAACTGACATAAAAGCCTGGGCTGACATTTCAACAATGGTATGCAAAGGGCTAGTAGTAAATATTTAGGCTTGGCTGGCAATGTGGTGGTCTAAGGAAACAATTCAAGGCTATTTCTTGACTCGGGGAGCTTTCATTATATTGTTTCACAGAAGACTAGAGGATCCCCCTCTTGGGCTATAAATATAACTATATTATGCCATATATGAATAACTGAAGTTCAACAGGGATAGGGTTTCCATAATGGGAGGGCTCTTCACAGATACCCTATTTTGATCGCAAAGGCGTGACTACCTCTCATGGAGTGACAATGGGGTTTTGGGATCCTGCACTCTTTGCCGTTCCTTCTGTTGTATGTTGTCATCGATAGATCTCATTGCTAGACTATGTGTCATTAGTACTGTAGGTCACCTTACACCTTGCATGACAAATAGGTAGTCTCAGGCATATAGATGACATAGTCAAACGTCTACTGATATTTAATCTTTAAATTCAGTTACGCATGTTTAAGGTAATATAATTCAGAAGTGTCCTTCACACTAATATTTGGGAAACAGTTGTAGTCAAACTCTGCCATTGCAGTTTTGAAAGCAGTGCCTTTGCCATCACGACAATGGCATTTTGAACCATCAAACACAGTTCTTTCCATGCCACTTTATCTAGCTGTCTAGAGTGAGTTATTGCAATTTTAATATCTGTATATGGAGCTGTTGCTGGAAATATTTTCTCAAGCTCCAGCTTTAGGACATTCGGTTTTTAATTCATTCTGAGTGTGCATTTATGTGATCTCCATTGCTCTTCCAAGAGATCTTTAAAAGGCTTGTTTAAAATGACAACTGCAGTAGAAACAGCTAGGTGTCCACAAACAATTTTGTGCTATCTTACACTGTTTAGAATCGTTACTAGAAAGTAGCTTCCTAGCCAAATTATATTTTCCAAGCCCCTTCCAACTAGTCGGTCCTAGGTGATTAGTTCTGCCAGTGAAATATTAGCGGAAGCAAAGCGCGCCGCTTCTGGGATAGGACTCAGAGAGGATCTGCCTTTACTACATTATCTTTCCCCACTTGTGGGCTGGTTGGCAACTGTTTTATGTAAAGAGCCAGATAGTAAATGTTTTAAGCATGGCTGGCTATGTGGTCTCCATCGCAACTGCTCCACTTTGCAACTGCATCATGGAAGCAAATGCAGGCAACACACAGAAAAAAGGGCTTGGCTATGTTCTATGGGCGGTACTTTGCTGAACCCTACTCTAGAGGTTTGGCATGGAACTAAATAAAAAGTCTGGGTACTTGAATCACTGCTGGAGAAACATCTCTGGACATCTAGGAGTGACTGCAGTTTGCTATTAACTTAGCAAGACATAAACATTTGTTGTTTTAAACAATGAATGTTTGGGGATTTGGAAATATATTTGTTCCAGAATCTAGCATTGCCCTAATACCAAATCTAGCAGAAGACTTGGCGGTATGTCTACAGGAATTATTACTAAATGTGAATTGTATTGTTTATTAGCTAAAAAACAAACCAACCAGATTCTATCAGTTTTCAGTGCTCAAAACTGGAACATTGTTTTAGACTAATATGTTTTCTCCAAACTGCATTTACTGTTCAAAATAAAGTAAATGACAGTGTCCTCTGTAATGTAATACATCTTTTTAAAACTCAAATACAAGGTGACTTTTTTTCTGGGGGATAATTTTAGGGAAAAGTTCATCTTATATTGCAATAGAGGTTGCTGATTGCTCTCGCAGCTTTTATGGCACCAGGTGTTGGGAAGTAAAGAATGCAGTGTCAGGGAGAATTGTGTCAAAGTCTAGGTGAAATTGAATCATTTCCCTTTCTCAATCAGAATCTGTGTTTTATAATGGAAAGGCCGTAAACTTCAAATTTGGATACACTTTGGTTAAATATTTGGCCCACCTTTTGACAATTTATTTAACCTCTTTTAGCTCAAGTGTTTACTTAGAAGTGAATAATCTAACCTTATGGAATAATCTAACCTTAATATTCAAACCTAATGATTTGAATATTAAATGAGGTCATGTGTACATAGTGCTTAGTTAACTCTTGTTTCCCTCCAAAAGAAATCCATTTTCTTATTTTCCACCTGAATTAGGTAATATACCTTGCTGTATGCTTCTGTAGTAAACCAGACGTAATGGAACATTTAAAAAAATCTTCCCATCAAAAAAAAAAAATTATAAGATGAGCTACAAAGTAAGAGAAAATACATTTAAAATGAGCAAACGAGCTATAGACTGAGAGAAAAATATTCAGTGTGCATATATCTGATAGGGACTTATGTCCAGAATTTTTAAAAAAATGAGATACCATCTCACACCAGTTAGAATGGCGATCATTCAAAAGTCAGGAAACAACAGGTGCTGGAGAGGATGTGGAGAAATAGGAACACTTTTACACTGTTGGTGGGACTGTAAACTAGTTCAGCCACTGTGGAAGACAGCGTGGCGATTCCTCAAGGATCTAGAACTAGAAATACCATTTGACCCAGCCATCCCATTACTGGGTATATACTGAAAGGATTATAAATCATGCTGCTATCAAGACACATGCACACGTATGTTTATTGTGGCACTATTCACAATAGCAAAGACTTGGAACCAACCCAAATGTCCATCAGTGACAGACTGGATTAAGAAAATGTGGCACATATACACTATGGAATACTATGCAGCCATGAAAAAGGATGAGTTCATGTCCTTTGTGGGGACATGGATACAGCTGGAAACCATCATTCTGAGCAAACTATCACAAGGACAGAAAACCAAACACCGCATGTTCTCACTCATAGGTGGGAATTGTACAATGAGAACACTTGGACACACGAAGGGGAACATCACACATTGGGGCCTGTTGTGGGGTAGGGGGAACGGGGAGGGATAGCATTAGGAGATATACCTAACGTAAATGACGAGTTAATGGGTGTAGCACACCAACGTGGCACATGTATACATATGTAACAAACCTGCATGTTATGCACATGTATCCTGGAACACAAAGTATAATAAAAATAAAAAACTAAAAAAAAAAATAAAAAAAATAACTCCTACAGTGAATGTTAAGAGGACCAACAAAACAAATACAAATAAGCAAAGACTTGAACACACTTCACAAAATAATACAGATGATCAACAAGCGTATGGAAAAGTGCTCAATAAGTTGTCAAAAAACATCCACAAGAGGGACTAAAGTTACTGAAAGCACCTAGTGTTGCTGAGGCTGTGGCATCATTGAAACAATCATGCATCAGCAGTGGAAATGGGAAACGGTACTTACTTTGGAAAACTTAGCAATAAAAAGGAACAAACTATTGACACATGCAATAATGTAAAGAAATAGCACAATTATGCTGAGTAAGAGAAACTAAAAGCAAAGGAGTTCCAAATATATGATTTAATTTATATGAAGGTCTAGGGCAGGTAAAATTCATTTATGGAAATAGAAATCAGAACAGTGGTTTCCTCTAGTAGGAGAGATCAAGTAGAAAAGGATCAGAGAAAGATTTTTGAGTAATGGAACTGTTCTGTTTCTTGATTGGTGTGTTGATTGTATGAGTATATATATATTCATCAAAACTCACCAAGCTGCACTCTTTAGGTTTATGCTTTTTAGCATATATAAATATTATTTGATAAAGTGTATTACAAAAAGAACATGAATAATTTAGATGATTTTTTCCCTTATGATCATGAACTTAACACATTGTAGATATGCATAAAATCTTGTACAGATGATCATTTTCAAGTCTGATTCAGTTACGGTATTCTAGATTTGTTCTTTTCTCCTAAAATGAATTTCATTGCTCATTCTTTCATTATGTTGCTACTTTCATTTATGATTAGATCAACTGGTTCCCAATAAAATCTGAAAACTGCATCTTGTTTCTTTAATGTATTAATTTTCATTATTTGAAATGCATCATTTTATAATACATATTAAATACACATATTTCACTATTTTTATTAAAAATCTCTATTTGTAAAGTGAAGAGTTTTCCAAGTCATATAAAAATGTGCAGTACATTTTCAGTTTTCTCCAAATCATTGACCAATATGCAATTATATAAAATTTACAGATCTGATGTTAAAGGAAAGAAAGTAGCTGAAATGAATGCATTAGTTAAGGACTGTAATCTTCAAATCAAACAGTCACAGAGAGGATAAAAATGACTAGGAAAGGATCCCTGCTGTTAATTACTTTGAATACTTTGGTAATGTTTCATCTCATATTGCCAAACAGAATAACTTATATTCATTTTTTAACCAAAGTTTCCTGTTTTTAGGGTGCTAACAACAAACATATAAACTAAGAACTAGATATATTCTCATTTAGGATGAAAACTTTTGGCCTTTGGAACGGTATCCTGGTAACTTTTGGTATAGTATTGTGGTGGATAATTTTATGACTGAGTAATCAACATGACTGAGTAAAGCAATGCCCAGTAGCTGCAAAAACAGTATTTCTGGGTGTGTCTGTGAGCATGTTTTTATAAATCAGCATTTGAATCAGCGGGCTGAATACAGAAGATTTACTCTCACCCATGTGGTGGGCATTATTCACTCTGTTGAGAACCCAGATAGAACAAAAAAGCAGAAGGAAGAGTGTATTTTCTCTCTCTACTTGATTTGGAACAGCTATCTTCTCCTGTCCTAAAACATCCGAACTCTTGCTTCTTGGGCCTTTGGCCTCTGGGTCTGACACCTGCAGCCCCCCATGTTTCACCCTTCTCCAGCTTCAGACTGGAAGTTACATCATCCTCAGCTCCCTGATTCTCAGGCTTTCAGTCTCAGACTGAATTACACCACCAGCTTTCTTGGTTTTTCCTCCAGCTTGCAGATGGCATATTGTGGGACTTCTTGGCCTTCATAATCATGTGAACAAATTCCCATAATAAATCTCCTCATATATATTTTCTGTTGGTTCTGTTTCTCTAGAGGACACTGATTAACAGTTTTATCTGTCAGCCACGCCTCATGCATACAAAGAAGATACCCATTAGATATGTGTTAAATGAACAAAGGAGTAAATGCTGCTTCTGATTCCTTGTTACCCTAACTCTCTCAGCACCCACACTCTTCTGGGCTAGCCTGACCTGCAGGGAGGTGCCATGCTTCCTTAAACCACTATCTTGATATGGTCTAATGTAGGGGAAATGGAGCTTATTTACTTTGTATCCAACTTTTCTGGTCTTCTTCATAATTATTTGCCCTCTAAGAATGAGAGAAAATTAATTTTTAGATAAGTTAGGCTTAAAACTGATATGATTGGGTCTGTTTTCATGCCCAAATCTCATGTCGAATTGTGATCCCCAGTATTGGAGGTAGGACCTGGTAGAAGGTGACTGGATAATGGGGGCGGAGTTCTTATGAATGGTTTAGCACCATTCCCCCTTGGTACTACAGGGTGAATGAGTTCTCATGAGATCTGGTTGTTTAAAAGTGTGTGACACCGTTCACCGCCCCCTCCTGCTTCTAGCTATGTGAAGTGCTGGCTTCCCTTTATTTCCCACCATGACTAAGTTTCCTGAGGTCTCTCCAGAAACCATGCAGATGCCACCATGCTTACTGTATAGCCTGTGAAACTATGTGTCAATTAAACCTCTTTGTAAATTACCCAGTCTCAGGTATTTATAGCAATGTGAGAATGGACTAATACAAGAACCTATCTTAATGCAACAATTTAGAAAGTACTTTTAGGATGGAGATTCAAAATATTTAATGATTATTTTTGCACTGACCTGAACTAATCAGAGGGTCTCCCTGAACCAACAGAAGAGATGCCCGTCCTCAACAGCCATGTAGCTGCAAAGAGTTAGGGAAGGCACAACTGAACACCCCTCCTGTCTTTAGATGGTGTTCAGTCTTTACGCAAAAGCGTTTAGGTTCTCAGATTTCTATCGCCATCCTTCTGCTTTCCATGATGGCATTTTGTATTTCGGTTGTATGGAGAAGGTTGGGAATCTAGAAGCTTATATTATGTGATGTCAGAGTAAATGGGCACCATGGACCCCATGCTGGTTCTTGATAAAAATGAATTTTCTGGGTTTTCAGCTGGTGTCTTTGAGTTGGGATAATTTTTCTTGGATTATTCAGGAATCAGTGGTGTTCTGCTGATTCAGCAATTCAGCATTGCCTCAACCTTGATACTGAGGACCCTCTCCAAGGTCTGTTTCTTCTTTGGCCAGGTAGAGCTGCTCTGTCAAGGTCCTCAGCCACACTTGCACAGATTTCTGATCTTATTCACATATTATGGTAACAAAAGACAACTTGGGTTTCCTTTGGTTAAATAAAAGTTTTCAGCAGCATCCTTTGATGGGTGGTACCAGAGTAGGTTGGAGAGCAATGGCCCTCAATGCATGTGTGTTTAGAGCAACCAAAATGGACCAAAGAAAAAGCTTTTTGCCTTTGCAGGTCCTCTCAAATATCTGAATGTTTCTAAAGTCATCCCTTTCTCTCAAGGCTGGAGGAAGTAAAACAAAGAGAAAATGAGACCCTATGTGCCTTTCCTTCTCTGTCTCCCCTCTTGAGTTTCCCTCCTTTCCCTTACTTTTCAAGAACCACATTTGATGAGCTTGTCTTTTGTTTCCAAATGTTCCTCTTATTTCTAACTTCAGCCTTAGGGTTAATCAATCATGCAAGGAAGTTTACAAATTGTTTTGCCCATACCAGCCTGGATATATTAAATGGCAGCTCAGGGAATTTGTAAAATCCTTTAAAAAAAAAAAAAAAAAAAAAAGCGGCCAGGCGCAGTGGCTCACGCTTACAATCCCAGCACTTTGGGAGGCCGAGGCGGGTGAACCACCTGAGGTCAAGAGTTTGAGACCAGCCTGGCCAATGTGGTGAAACCCCGTGTCTACTAAAAATACAAAAATTAACCGGATGTGGATGTGGTAGCATGCGCCTGTACTCCTGGCTACTCAGGAGGCTGAGGCAGGAGAATTGCTTGAACCCAGGAGATGGAGGTTGCAGTGAGCTGAGATCGCACGATTGCACTCCATCCTAGGTGACAGATCGAGACTCTGTCTCAAAAAAAAAAAAAGCCATCTTCTAACTCTATTATCTTATTTGCTCTGTTATGCTGTCTGCTACCTTATGTTAGTGCTTCCTACCCCTTTTTAAAATTATCCTTCCCTAGAGTCATTTTAGATTCTTTTTTCCCTGATGCAGTTTCCTGTCTAAGGTTAGTATCTCCCCTAGTAGTCCAGATCCCATCCTTCCTTGCTTACTCATGGACATGACACTTTCTATTCTCTCCTCTCTTTCTTACATCATTAGTTTTTGTGTTTACTGGACAATTCAAATCAACATATAAACATGAGGTTAACTTCTGATCTTTAAAAATCCTTCTCTTAACCCCAGTTTCTCCTGCCAGTGCCTTACTCCTTTGTTTCAGTAAAACATTTTCAGAGGGCTCTATGTTCTCTGTATCTCCAATTTCCCTCTCCTTCGTTTTCTCTCAACCCAAATCAGACATTGTCTCCACTTCTTCACTGAAAATTCTCTTTCTTTTCACGGGAAAATATCTTTCTAATGTCTTCAGTGACTTTATTCTCACCAAATTCAATTGTCAAATGATCAGTTTTCCCTCCAATTCACTGATTGGTGCTTTTCAGGCTTTTTTTTTTTTTTTTTTTTTTTTATAAATTGGATCTTCCCTTTCTTGCTGACCTTTTAATAATGGGCTCAACTTCTAATCTTCTTCTCCTGTCTATACTTACTCCTTTGGTGATTTCATCCAATCTCATCTCTTAAGCCATCTACATCACAGTGATTCCCTAAGTTATATTTTAAAACTGGACCACTACAATTAGCTCAACACTTAGGTATCCAAAGTTGAATTTCTAAGCTTAATGTCTCCATTAGGTGAAATCCCAAACCTGCTCCATCCACAGCCCATGGGATGACAACTCCATCCTGCCATATGCTCAGGCCAGAACCTTGGCATCTGCCCATGATTCTTTTCTTCTCTGACATACAACGTTCTATCTGCTAGGAAACCCTGTTGGCTTTACCTCCAGCGTAAACATAGAGTCAGTCACTTCTCAGTCATCTTATCTGGGATTACTGCAAAAGTCTTTTGACTTATACTCTTATTTCCCTTTTTTTTTTTCCTATGATAGCCTGTTCTCAGGTACACCACCAGAGTGATTATTTAAAATTTAAATCATGTTACTCCCGTGCTCAATATTCTGCAAAGTCCCCTATTTGAGAGTTAAAAGTGAAATTCTTGGGCCAGGCATGGTGGCTCGCACCTGTAATCCCAGCACTTTGGGAGGACGAGACAGGTGGATTACGAGGTCAGGAGTTCAAGACCAGCCTGGCCTAGATGGTGACACCCCTGTCTCTACTAAAAATACAAAAATTAGGCATGGTGTTGGACACCTGTATTCCCGGCTACTCAGGAGGCTGAGGCAGAGAATTGCTTGAACCTGGGAGGCAGAGGTTGCAGTGAGCTGAGATTGCGCCACTGCACTCCAGCCTGGGCGACAGAGCGAGACTCCATATCAAAACAAACAAACAACAACAACAACAACAACAACAACAACAAAAAGTGAAAGTTTTAGAGTGGACAATAATCCCTTCTCTGACCTGAACTCTGGTGTCTCTGATCTTGACTCCTCCTCACCTCCCCTCATGCCTTTGGTCCTAGCCACATGGCCTCCTTGGAAGCTCCTCAAACAAACCAAACACCCTCTTGCCTTATGACTTTTGTTTGGCTGTTTCTTGTGCCTAAAAATATCTTTTCTCAAATATATGCATGGATAACTTCCTCAATTTCAAATCTTTTTTCCTAAGTCACTTGAAAATTGCAGCCTGCACCGACCATCCTACTTAGAATTGCAACCTGCTCACCACTCAGTGCCTCTCTGCTCCTAATACCCCTTCCACTAGTATTTACTTTTTCATTACATTTTTTACCTCCTAACATACTATGACAAAGACCCTCAGTGCTCATTAACTAGGTGCTACTATAGATTTTCAAGCTCTTACTGCATTAGCATAGGAGCGTGGAGCCACATTTGGCCAATCAAATGTAATCAGAAATAAGTTGTGTTATTTCTTAGCGGAGGGAGTTTTTGCTGCCTCTATTTTTATCTCCTTTTGCCTCTCAGCACAGTGACTTCAGATGTCACTTTTTCAGATGATACATTCACAAGACGGATGCAGGAACCCAGCATATAACAGACTGTGCTGAGGGAAAGTAAACCTTTATGGTTATATGAGTAGCTATATTAAAACAATTCTACAACATATTTATTATGTTTATTTTTATTGTCTCAGTTAGTATATAAGTACCATTATGATGAGCATTTTTCTTTCTTTCGTTTATTGCTTTAGCCTAAGTGCCTAGATCAGTGCCTGGCACATGGTGGACACTCAGTCAGTATTTACAGGATGAATGAATGAGCTGGAAAAAATGTGTTTTTTGCATTTCTCTCCCTGGCTCTGACAAGCTCTCTGTGTCTTTTTTCCTCTTAGCTCATGTGGTTTTATTGAATGTAGTCATTTGATTAAGTCGGAGAGGATCCTCTTCTGGAGGAGATTAGGATATTTGCAATGGGAGGTAGAGGTGAGGGAATCCACAGGTAATTTTACCTTTCTCTCTGTCTTCCCTTCATACAAAGTAAACAGCTCTCATCACACTGTCGACAGGGTTGTTTGGAATGGGCCACAGCAGACCTTCCACTGCTGAACTAAGTACAGATCAACATCCAGGAGAATTTCATACTCCAAACTAAATCATTCTTGCAGCAAATCCCGATTCCCTACTTGTAGCATTGCACACCTAGGCGAAATCCAAATGCACGTTTGAAATTCTATCACAACAGCAGCACAAGGTTTATTGGAAAGCCTCCCCCGCAGTCGCCTGAACGTGTTGGCTCGCTGTGAGGAGCCCTGCCTGCTGCATCAGCTTCGCTTCCAGCCGTGACACAGCTGCTGTGTCCTTCCAACTTCCACACTTCGGCGTCTGGCAGCCTGCAGCGTGGGAAGTTGACTTGAGTTTTAGGCTGTTACTGTGGGTAGTTTCTAGTAACTATTCAACTCGAGAGGCTGAGGTCTTTGTGATACCATTATACAACAAAGCATCCCTAACCTTCTGTTTCCTTAATGATGTGAACTGTCCTGCAAAAAAGATATACACTCTCAGGGTCGTGATGAGCAGTAGTAAGACTTTTTTCTATATTTGTATGATACATGACGAAACACTTTCATGTGGATTATCACTTTTGGTCCTTGGACCAGGGCCTAGCACGGTGCCTGCAATGTAGTAAATGCATAATATTTGTTGAAGAAATGAATAATAAACAAGTAAGAGGCTTTTAAAGAGTAACTGTAAATACAGAATGAAAGGAAAACTCAAAGACAGCTTTAGCCTTCAGATCTTCTGCTTCATCGTCCAAGCCCTGATAAAATGATTGGGAAGGATTATAGGTATGTACAGTGGGTTTGATGGCATTTAGAGGCATTTTCGTTATTGTTACTGCTGCGGTTGTTTCTCCTCTTAGAAGGCAGAAGTCATTTTGGAGCAGAATTTCTTTGCTTGGGGAAGCATCCCTTGAGTGGACCGTGTTAGTTATATAAGTGTAAGAAAGAAACAACATTGCTTTGAAGGAATGACAGAATATTACCTTTTTCTTTGTTTTGACCTGACGCTTACTGCCTCTTCCAATTGCTCTATGTATTTAAAGCTTCTCCTTTGGGAGAAAGTAAACCAATTTGCTCCTAAACGGAAGAGAATCGAGCCCTCCAGTCTGTCTTTTTTGAGTTTCCCTGCATTTAGCCACTGATGAACAGATGTTTCCAGCCTAAGGCTCACGATGCCGGGGAAAGTAGAGGAGTCCCTCAAGAGGGAGCTCACGGTAAAGGCAGAGTGCAGCCTTCTACACTGGTTACCTGGGTCTCAACATTCAGACCTAGCCTGTCTTGAGGGCAGAAGCCCCTGCAAACCCAGCCCCCTGGCATGGAGGAGGGAAGCTTTGGAAACTAGGTAAATTTAAACTAAACTAGTGTAGCCTTGGGAAGGAAAGTATAAAACGCCAGCAAGCCCAGCAGTCTAATACCTATGCATTGGAAACTCTGCTCCTTCTTTCTCCGGTTAACAGAAGGCTAACCCCAGATCTGATGGAAACGCAGGCTGAGAATGCAGAGCTAATGTCGTTACATGTGCATGGGTGGGAACCTTTCCAGCAGAGTGCTTGTCAGGGTGTCCCAGTGTAGAAAGTGGGATTTCACTTGAAAGGTGCAGGCTGTAGGGAAGTCTTTGTGCCTTCTCGTTAATAAATGTACACGGTGTAGAATAGTTTACTGGGGACTTATTTTGTCTCATACCATTCGATCATGTGCATTTTGAGCATATATATGAGGAGGTACATAGCTCCTCTCTCCTTATAATTACTGGAGGTCACTCCTGTTTCACAAAACAACATGTCAGTTGTTGGAGGAACAAATTGGCTCAGGTCAGTCTGCAACAGATATTACAGGAGAATTACAGAACTTCTTCAAGAGCTTATCTATGTAGGTTACTACACGTCAGGTACAAAAGGCACTGTGCAGATAAGTTAGTGAATACATGTAAAATATTTGTAACCATACCAGGTACATAAGTTCTATAGATATTATATTACAGAGTATAATAATCATAATTGGACTAAACAGCAAGGAAGAAAAATATGGGTTGTGGTGGAAGCATGTAATAGTAGAATCTAACCTGGTGCATGAATCAGGGAACGTTCTTGAAAACTGAAGCCATTGGATTAGTTTGCTAAAGAGATTTGGAAATAGCACCCCATGCTGAAGATTAGGGGGAGTTTAAGAGATGTCAGGGATTGCTGGATTAGAAAAAGAAAGGCTTTGCGATATGGCTGGAGAGCCACGTTCAGGATTTTTGGCTTTATCCAAAGGGAAATGGCTACATAAGTAAAGAATGACACTGGTTAATGTACCTTTTAATGAACTATTATTTTCCTACAAAAATATAATTTGACTCTATTGGGTCAATGTGTGTGTGTGTGTGTGTGTGTGTGTGTGTGTGTGTGTGTGTGTGTATGTAGTAGGGGAGGGTAGTAAAGAGTGGATATATGAGTCCAATCAGAGATCTGTTACTAAAATCCAGGCAGCAATAGACGCTAACTTGAACCAATAAGGAGGCTGTAGGTTGGAGAGAAGTGAATGGACTAGGGAAAAACATCTAGAAAGAAAAATTCTAAATAGTTGGTCATGTGATGGAGATTAGGGAGAAATGTACAAAAAGAAAGAATGCCTGCAAATCATCCTTCCCTGGTCCTATTTAAGTGGTGATGAGTACTAAAACTGAAAAAGGTATAAGGGAATATCTGGTACAAATTTCTCTTTAATTACAAAGAAAATGATATATCTCAGATTAGTAAAGGGAGTGCTGCTTCTCCATGTGTCCGATTGTTTAGTGGCAGAACCTAGACTGGAACCAAAGTCAGCTGCTTGCTTCATTACATTTTCTTCACTGAATGGAGGTGGCATCTTCTCTTACATACTAATATTCACTTACGGCTACTAAATAATTTTCTAAATATACATGAAAAAGCACATTGGAGTGTTTTTCAACAGTAAAGTCTCAACATACTTGTTTTTTAATACCACAAACATTTTTAGTTGGATGTGATCTTGCTTTACTAGAGTTGAGTCTAACTGATTTTATTTTCCAGCTTTTGAGAGAATCTGCAGCATTACAGAAACTCGGATGTTACCACTAAAACTTTAGTACTTCCATCCTGCTAATCTGAATAAATGCCAAGAACTTTTCTTTAGAATTCTTTTTCAGATAATTCAGGCTCAGTACAATCTACTATAAGTTTAATCAAGGGAAACCAAGGGAAAAATGAAATAAATGTTGCTATTCAAATGGCAGCATTTAGATAAAGGACTGCGTAAACATGGACATTTAATTTTATTGAAATTTAAATGAGTTTACTACTCATTCGATATAAGGTCTGTTAATTAAGGCAGGAGTGCCTTGTAAATCCGGATGAATGCATATTTGCCACATACAGTTGTAGCTGACAACAGTCCTTTGTACAAAATGAAGAATAAATCTAAACCAATTAAGATACTGTATATGTAATTATGAATATTGTAAATGAAATGAGGTGACTGTGGATTTTGCATTTTAACATGTGTTAGAACGATATTTCATTCATTCTTGGTAACTTTTTGCTGATTATCCCACTCTACTGGAAAACTTGCTGCTAACTAGTCATCTTTCAGACAGGTTAATAAAGCCCTCAATAAAGAGATATTATATAACATTGGATGTAAATCTGGTCCCTGTTCACAGTCAAGGAAAGTAGTAAGGGGGGGCTTTTGGGATACTAAGATGAAGATGCAATTTTTGTATAGTAAACTCACAATCTTGTGGTGGGAGGAGATAGACACTGAAATGAATTATGACAACTGCTGTTATAATTTAAAAAGTACATGGCTGGGCACAGTGGCTTATGCCTGTAATCCTCGTACTTTGGTAGGTGGAGGCGGGTAGACCACTTGAGGTCAGGAGTTCAAGAGGAGCCTGACCAACATGGTGAAATTCCATCTCTACTAAAAATACGAAAAATAGCTGGGCACGGTAGCAGGCGCCTGTAATCCCAGCTACTCAGGAGGCTGAGGCAGCAGAATCACTTGAACCCGGAAGCAGAGGTTGCAGTGAGCCGGGGTCATGCCACTGCACTCCAACCTGGATAACAGAGCAAGACCCTATCTCAGAAAAACAAAACAACACAACAAAACAAACAAAAAACAGTACAGACAGCACAAAGGAGATTGCAATTAATTCTTTTTCTTTCTTTTTTTTTTTTTTTGAGACGGAGTCTCGCTCTGTCGCCCAGGCTGGAGTGCAGTGGCCGGATCTCAGCTCACTGCAAGCTCCGCCTCCCGGGTTTACGCCATTCTCCTGCCTCAGCCTCCCGAGTAGCTGGGACTACATGCGCCCGCCACCGCGCCCGGCTAGTTTTTTGTATTTTTTAGTAGAGACGGGGTTTCATCGTGTTAGCCAGGATGGTCTCGATCTCCTGACCTCGTGATCCGCCCGTCTCGGCCTCCCAAAGTGCTGGGATTACAGGCTTGAGCCACCGCGCCCGGCCGATTGCAATTAATTCTAATGTAGAGGTTTGGAGGATTCTGAGCTGGGTTTTCAATGATGGAAGGCGTATTTCATATGGTGAAATCACTACAACTTTCTTAAATCACCTTTTAACAAAAGCAGAGAAACATCTTTTGAGAGGCAATCCAAGTCATCCAGAAAACTCACATGCTGTTAAGAAAAGTTACCTAGAACTTGAAAAGAAGGCAAAAGGAAGAATGCTCGTTTTCTCAATGTTGCAACAGAATATTGCCTTATTTAAACTTTTTGGGAATGTACCTTTGTTTTGAACATCTATTTACTGTCTATTGGGATCAAACCCATGTACAATTATATATTGTTAATATCTACATTTTATCCTGTAGAGATGAAAGAAATTTTTGTTCATCAAAACGATGACTCTGAAGGTTGCAGCTTTATAGCCCAGCAGGACACATGACCTCACATATTTATCCGGCATTCTTTCTTTCAGTACCTGTATATTCTCAGTCTTTCAAATTTTGCTTTGAACCAGTTTTACCATTCTGTGGGTTATGTCATTAATGAGTTAAATATATATTTGATATATCTGTATTCTATATTTGAAAAAGTCTTTTTAAAAAATTTTATTTTTAGCCAGGGTCTCGCTCTGTGGCCCACGCTGGAGTGCAGTGGCGCGATCACGGTTCATTGCAGCCTTTAACTCCTGGGCTCAAGTGATCCTCTCACCTGAACCTCCTGAGTAGCTGAGACTACAGGCACATACCACCGTACCTGGCTGAAAACAAGTTATGTTTTTAATGTATAAAATATGATAGTTGGATAATGCATACACTGGAATTAGTAATTTTTGAGTCACTTACCCATTCCATATAGTAGTTGGTACTCATGTCATCAAGCAGAAAAAATTCTGTCATCGTCTTTTTTTGTCCTATTCACTCCCTTAGGTCTCTGGAAAAATTGTAGAGAAATTATCAGTCCTTCACCAGACTTTATAGGACCCTTCGGTTTGTAGAAGGGGCTCAGAAAAAGAGCAAATGCAGGTCTTGGCACTGTGCCAGTCGTAGATGAAGGCGAGAGTGAATATGCCTGTTTTGGAACTTCCTTTATTTTGTTTGCATATCCCCTTCCAAACATTCTCCATTTGTTACCTCTAGAAGTCAGAATAGAGAACTATTTAAAAGATCCATCCTTGTTGCTTAAGCTCTATGTTTCCATAAAATAGCTGGATCTGAGCCTAAAATATGGATTTTTTAAAATCCACTTTAGGATATCTGCTTGGACTAAAATGACAATACATTTCCTGGGGGAAAAAATAGATACCTGCAAAAAGCCTCTTCTGATCTGCCAAAGAACAAAAATGGCACCCAAATCCTTTTGTCTAAAAACATGACATCTTCTGAGGACTTCTGTGTACTGTTTCTTGTTCTTCCCTATTTTTTAAAAAAGCAAAAGGTGAATTGGCATTGTCTACCCTGAATGTGTACCATGTTAAGCATTACATTTTCATATGTATATGAACATATATTTCATTTTATCCTCAAACCTGGCTTGTCAAGTTCATATCATTTTTTGGAAATGATATGCTAATTGTCTTGAAATTGTCTTGAAATTTTTTGTCTGGTCTTGAAATCTGAGATTGCTTGTCCTGAAATTTAGGATGATATATTTCTTTATGAAGCAACTTTTCAGGAATGACTCATCAGTGATCTTGTTCAAGGCTTCTGAACCCTGTTTGTGAGGTTCACAGTTTGTACATTTTCTACCTTTTGCTGTGGCCTCAGATGCGAGATAGCCAGTCTGAAGTCAAGATACAAGCATAAATCTTTCTCAGTTAAAAACAATTCCAGACAAAGAAAACCCAATATTTTAATGGAAAAGCATGCCAAAAAATTATTACATAAGGCATGTACATTGAAATTCTCCCCACTACTACTTTCACCTTTTTCTCACAGACTTCATTTTGCTATTCAAAGCAACAATGTGCTCAGGGCTCATTTTATTAGCATTTGGGTTGATAATGTACAGTATGTAAATTAGATATGAAAGCCACTGTTGCAAAAAAAAAAAAAAAAAAAAGAAAAAAAGCCGATCTAATTTAGGAATCTGATCTCTATTTGCAGTTGCTCATCCATGTCACACTGCCCAACATGCGTCCATGGGCCAGATGCATGATGCCCTGCAGAGTATCATAATACTCAGTTGTTAATTTCATAGTCTACTATAGCATCAAAGAACAGCAGAGGCAGCCCACAAGCAGGAGAAGACAGCTAGCTGTGAAGCAGTTAAATGCCTGCCTTCCCTTGTGAATGGTAAAAGAAATCTTTCCAAGGCAACTACACTGACTTTAGAACTTGAATATTTATGCTACAGAGGAAATCAGCCATAAATTTACATTTTTAGCAGCTAGGTTATCATAGGGAGGAAAAAGAAGAATAATAATTTTAAAAAAGGAATTGGACAATACAATCAACCTTCACAAAATCTGGCCCAACTTTAATAGATAATTATTGAAAATAGCAGTCCCTTTGTTCCTAATTAGACAAAGAATTGTCTTAATACAAATTGTTCTTAAATCTATCTTTAATCAAATTTGTTCAGTGCTTAACACTCTGTTATAGCAACAGCTTATTTATCTGACTCTGACAGGGAATTGGTTGTTCCACATAAGTGATTTCACTGATAACTGAAACATACACCCTCAAGTGCAAAAACTTTAGAAAAATGAACCATTTTGATGAAAACACTACTAAAATGTATTATGCAACACCTGCTCTCTTAAATAGCATATGTCAAATAATTAATGCTTTTTCTTAATGTAGCCAATATTTCCCCAGAACTAACAAATAGGACCAAAAATGGGGCAGGGAATAAAAACGAAGGCTCCTCAAATCCGCCACTGTTGCTGGTTTTGCAATCACAGGTGTTTCTATTGGTTCCCCGAGTCGTTGTCCTCTGCAACTCTCAAGCTGTCCCTGCTGCTGTGGAGGCAAGATGTCACTAAGGTGACTGTTGCCCTTGGAGGCTTCATGGCTGGCCCCTGCTTCTGCCACTGTGACTAAGTTAAGGCTGTGAAACTCATTGCCCCTGGAGGACTCACTAACTCCGGAACCACTTCTTGTGATGTCTGCAAGCTCCTATTGTGGTAGGGTCATATCTCTGAAGTTACTCTTTAGAAGTGGGGAGAACATTTTTCCTCTCCTTTGACTTACTATGCTTTCGAGGTCTCACAGAAATGTTGTGTGGAAACAAGTCTCTCTTTTCTTACTTCCAGCCAAATCATTCCTTAAGAATAGACAAGTTCCTGGGGACTTGGCTGAAGGACAACATGAACAGACACTATGGGGTGCCTCAAATAATTTTTTTTTTCTTGGAGGCTTCAAGATTCTTTCTTAAAATAGATAATCTGTGTGTACCTCACCAGCCCTCCTAATGTGCCCTCACATGGCTGAGTCTCAGTGGCAACACAGCTTAAGCTGAAGGTACTAGGACAGTATCTGAGAGACACTCTTTTCGTGACAAATTGGCTTTTTCCTGGGTAGCTAACCAGTGGTTAGATACTGAGCTCCTTATTACCTGGCAGTTGCCTTCCTCTTCTAACCCCCCTCAAGTCTAATTGGCTGTTTTCAGTCTATTATGATTTGACAGCACAGCTCGCCAAGGTTGGTGGTTCCTTGCATAAAACATAAGTCTATGAAGTATAATGAAAGCCCTTATTGCAGTAGTCTTCAACATTTTTGAAATCATACAATTTTTAGCAGCATATGGGAAGTGATCAAAAGTTTCCCCAAACAGTTTTAAAGACTAGGTTTAACTATAACACAAATAATACTTCAGTGTAACATCTTACAAAACACCCACAAGTGTCTTTGTTCCCTTAGACTCATTTAACCACATTGCCACTGTGTTGTTTTCCTTAGAAACATTTATTTCCCTCACCCTACTTGCTTATACCTTTTCATATTCTGGTAAACATAAGACCTTTCTTTGAAACATATGGTTTTATAAAGTTCGTATTTATGGAACAGGACCCACTCAGCTCAGCCTTCCATATGAAAGAGATCTCTGAAGTGGTACGATTATGACCTATGATTATGGCCGATAAGTCTTACACAGTGTCTTATATGCGATGGGCCCGCCTTATAGAGAGCCACACCAGGGTGCCGTAGCACACTGATTGAGAACCGTGCTGTTGCTTCTGCTGGCTGCCCTCCAAATTATTGGGTACAGATATCAGAGTTGTGCCTGTATCCTGGTGGTGTCTGGTCCTCAGAGGCCTGATCTACATATGTCACCCCCTAGATATGCTGAAATGTTTGCCAACGTTGTACCTCTAGATAAATATCGTGTCTTTAGATGAGATGATATCTGAGATTTCTTCCAACCCACACAGTTTATGTTATGAAGTTGGAGCATGAAAGCTCTCATTAGATCTTTGCCACTGCTCCTCGGACCTCTGATGCCATTTCAAAGGCATTCATTTAAAATGAGCTTGCTCTCTTGCCTTCCCTTTAATCTCTCCTCAACCTTCTCTCTACTTGCTCTGTTTATTCCCTTACTGATAATGAATAATAATAATACTGTCTGCATCTAGAGAAGGAAAATCTGATGTATTTCTTTTCAGATCATCCTTACGTAGATCAATCCTTTGATACACCAGGGTTTATTATGGATGTAGGAAAAGTTGAAAAAAATATAAGTAAAGCTTAAAAAAATTTCTTAAAGCCATGTTTCCCCTGAATTACCAAATATTACAAAAAGGAAGAAAATGCACTATTTCTCTGTGTCTCTTGATATTTTCTTCTACAATAGGGAGAGCTGTGTGGATCACTTAATGGCCAGTGTGGTTGCGATATCAGTTTCCTTGGACTGCTGTAACAAAGTACAACAAACTGGGTGGATTAATACAACAGAAATGTATTTCTCACAGTCCTGGAGTCTAGAAGTCTACATCAAGGTGCCAGCAGGGCCATGTTCCTTCTAAGAAATCTAAGGGAGAATCTTCCTTGCTCCATCCAGGTGTGGTGGTTCCCAGTGGTCCTTGGTGTTCATTAGCTTGTAGCTGCATCACTCCAGTCTCTGACTGTTTTGTCACATGTGTGTCTAGTATGTCTTGGCCCATTTCAACCCAGGCCAGAAGTGTTTCAGCTCTTCAAAAACCTTGTCAGTTGCCCATGTAATTCACGGGGGTCTAAGCCATCAGACAAGCAGTTCCTTTACAAATCTTTCCTGGATAACGCTACTTCTGTTTCTGGCTTCTGTTGAGATGGTTGATTGGATCCATTACACACAGGCCTATTCTCTCCAATAAAAAGTAGTTCAGCCACACACTGCGAGGTTGAGAATTCAATTTGTATTATAATTTAGCCACTCATAGGATGAGTCTCTGACTTTGGTTTTTAGAAATCTCAGCTACCACCACCTTTCAGGAAAGATGTGGGAGCTTTCAGGTAATTTATGCTGCATTTGAATTGGGAATCTGAAGTCCTGAGTTAACTTTTCTTTTTCCTCCCTTCCTCTAGTACCATTAGGAGCAATAAACAACTTTAATGATTATACTTCCTAGATTGACAAAAATATTCTAAGGTATCAAATACTGCAGTCACTAGAGCTTCACATTTATAAGTATTTGATTGGGGATACCCAAAGATAGTATTTTGTATATCTTTATTGCCAGATGTTATGGACTGAATATTTGTGATCCCCTCACCAAATCATATGTTAAAGCCCTAACCGCTAGTGTGGCTGTTATTTGAAGGCAGAAAGCAATTGAGATTAAATAAGGGCATAAGGATGGGGCCCTGGTTCAGTAGGATGAGTGTCCTTAAAGAAGAGACATCAGAGAGCTTGCTTTCTCTCTTTCTGTGGCATGCACCAAGGAAAGGCCATGTAAGGACATAGTGAGAAGGTGATCATCTACAAGGATGACAGTCCTCGCTAGGAACTAAATGAGGCAGAAATTTGATATTGGGCTTCTAGCCTCCAGAATAGTGAGAAAAGGCATTTTTGTTTAAGCCACCTAGTCTGTGTTTACTGATACGACAGCCTAAGCGGATAAAAACACATAGTATGGAGTATCAGTGCCCTCTTAACCACTGGAAATAGTCATTAGTGTCTTTAAGTTTTGTTGGCTTACAGAAGCATTTCCAGAATCCCCAGAGCCAATTTAGAAAGCTCACCCTTAAGACTCCATTCCTCTAGAACTGCTCCTGGTACCAGAATATGTCTCAGTCAGGATTCTTCAGAGAAACAGAACCATATCTGTGAGAGTCTATGTAGTAAATGTATACATTTATATTATTTATGAAACATATGTATATCACTTATTTCGAGGAATTGGCTCATGCAATTGCAGGAGATGGCAAGTCTGAACATTGTAGGGCAGACCAGCAGGTTGGAAACTTTTGGGCAGGAATTGAAATCTGATTCTGATATGGTTTGGCTCTGTGTCCCCACCCAAATTTCATCTTGAATTATGCTCTAATAATTCCCATGTGTTGTGGGAGGCACCCAGTGGGAGACAATTGAACCATGGGGCTGGTCTCTGCCATACTGTTCTCAGGATAATGAATAAATATCATGAGATCTGATGGTTTTAAAAACGGGAGTTTCCGTGGACAAGCTCTCTATCTCCCTCTTTGCATGCTGCCATCCATGTAAGACGTGACTTGCTCCTCCTTGCTTCTACCATGTTTGTGAGACCGCCCCAGCCATGTGGAACTGTAAGGCCATTAAACCTCTTTCTTTTGTAAATTGCCCAGTCTCAGGTTTGTCTTTATCAGCAGCATGAAAACAGACTAATATAACATCTTAATCTTGAGGCAGAATTTGTTCTTTCTCCGTGAAACATAACTTTTTTGCTTTTAAGGCATTCTAAATGATTAGGTGAGGCCCACGCACATTATGGAACTTAAAATCAACTGATTGTCAGTATTAGCCACATTCATGAAATACCTTCATAGCAACACCTAGATTAGAGTTTGACTGATTACTTGGGTACTGTATCCTGGCCAAGCTGACACATAAAAGTAACCATCACAAATGCAGAGCAGAGGGTAGAAGTGTCAAGCAAAGAAAGGGCTCTCATCCCAGCCAGCCAGGCCTCCTGCTGGGCTTAAAGGGTGCCCCTCTTGTTCCCTGTACAGAAGAGCATAAAAAGGCACTCTGACAGGGGCTCAAATGTTATCAAACTCTATTGGGAGGAAGAGAGGGAGTGGTTATTATCATACATTGACTTATAAACCATCTTGGAATTTTTTCACATAACAATATTGCTGAGGGATTTATCAAAAGAAGAAGGTAAACAGCAAAAATCCCCACATGTGATTTTTCTAGCAAGCATACACATGATTCTAGTTACAAATGCCTGCCAGCTTTTTCTACTAACGCAGCTCTCTGCAGAAATGTTTGGTTTACCAAGCCCTACACATGCTCCCTTTCAGAGCTCTGTCCTTCCCATACAACTATTTTGATAACAGCCACATTCTATTGATTTCCTCTGAAGGACTATGGGTGATCATTAGAAGATTTTTTAATGCATTGGCTCCAGGTTCCCAAGAAAAATTTTCCCTGGGTTCCTATCACACTCTCCTACATTTGTACAGCAGATTTGCCTTCAAAGAGCTTTCACATCCAGTCCCTCCTGATTTTCCCTATTCCTTTCTTGTTATTCTGCTTCCCTGTATCTCTCTTTCCCTCTTTTCTCTCTCTATAATTTTACCTCCCACCTCCCTCTTGGCTTCTAGTTCTTCTTTTTCACCACTGAGCTTTCTGACTTTGCCCCCCTTATCTCTCTCCTATTCTCTTCTGTCATTTTTTAAATGGACCATAATGTGTTCTTTTTTTTCTTTTTATTTGGCTTAGGTTTCTTCATCTATACTTTAGTGTCTGAGTAGATGTTTTTTTAAATTTTCTATTTAAAAACGAAATTAATACTATTTTATTGATTTTTTTCTTGCCTATGTCTACCACCTTCTCTTGCCTGCAGCCACGTAATAGCTTACTGCTTTATCTTGACTAAAATCTGTGCTCTCCTGATAAGACCAAGACTGGCTTAGACATTGGACACAGTAGCCACAGGGCCATGAGATCATGACAATTTTAGGGCACCACAAAAATGTTTTAATTTCTTTTACTATCAGAAGAAAAATGAATATAGTTTGGTCTGGATTAATCGTTTTGCCAATACTATAATACAATTTATGTATGTGTCTATCTATCATATATGTGTCTATTACTGCTCTATCTTCTATCTATCTTATAGAGGAAGGGACCGACAAAGATGCGTAAGACTCATGGAAGTCACAGCACAGGCCTGTGTGAAACAAAGTGGATTACTCTCTTATCACTTCCTGTTGTATTTAGAATAAAGACCCAAATCCTTCCATGTCAGAGAAGGCTTTTTAAACCCTTCAACCCCATTTTATACCTTTCTGCCTCAAAATCACAATTTTATGAAATATGCACTTTCAGTTTCTGAACAAACTTTACCTATTCCCCCTCAGAGCCTCCTCCGTCTGGAACATTCTCCTCCGACTAGTCTTTGGTCTTCTTCTGTCCATGCTTCAGGCTTCAGTTGAAGTGCTACTTCTTCGGGGGACTCTTCCCTGCCACTCTTTTCATAAGCCCCTTTCCATAACCCCAGAACTGTCATTCAAATGGTGGAATTTTTAAAAAAATTTTTTATTTTTAGATGGATTCTCACTCTGCTGCCTAGGCTGAGGTATAGTGGCACAATCTCAGCTCACTGCAACCTCTGTCTTCTGGGTTCAAGCAATTCTCGTACCTCAGTTCTCCAAGTAGCTAGGACT
Organism: Macaca mulatta; assembly: GCF_049350105.2. Taxonomy (NCBI): domain Eukaryota; kingdom Metazoa; phylum Chordata; class Mammalia; order Primates; family Cercopithecidae; genus Macaca; species Macaca mulatta. Next base: position 185,007,714 of record NC_133408.1, read on the forward strand.
ATAGGTGTGAGTCACCATGCCCAGCTAACATTTTTTACATTTTTTGTAGACACAAGGTTTTGCCATGTTGGCCAGGCTGGTCTCAAACTCCTGGCTTCAAGTGATCCACCCTTCTCGGGCTCCCAAAGTGGTGGGATTATAGGCATGAGCCAATGCTACTGGCCCCAGTGGAGCAGTATTGATCACTAAGTTGTTTGATGATTATTAATTTAATATTTACTCTCCCATTTCACAGTGTCTAGGAAGGAAAGGGCATTGTCCATTTTGATCACCACTGTAGCTCAAGAGCCTGGCACACTGATAGGCCTGAGCTTTCAGACAATATTTGCAGAACAAATTAATAGCTTTCAATTGATTAAATATACTAATATATTTGAGAATGTTTAAAAAAAAAGAAACTAAAAGAAACTAAAATGTTTCATTATATCTCACTTTGTGGTATAATACTTCAGATTTCCTCTTCCTTTTACTTTATTATTAGAAAAGGTATTAAATATTGTGCAACTATGAGCTAAAAGTTTAACAGCAGGCTTGGCAACTCAATGATTCAAAAACTCAAAGACAGGAAAGAAGGTTTTAAAATCTTATTAATTTCAGTTGAATCTTTGGTAATTGAATGATATTTTTTCCTTTTCTTTTCGGGGACAAAAACATCCTAAGAGGCCAGGAGGGTTATTCTTAGGAAATGTTTTTTCTCCAAAGGCAATCTCAACTCGATTACATATTTTCCAAATAAATTCTCTTCTATAAAAGCTTTTCTTGGGATTCATCTTTCTCAAAAGTGATATAACTTCAGATAGAGGCTGATTTGACTAACCAAATGACTTTGACTCAATCTTCTGGTTGACCATTATCATATAAGAAAACTCAGGTAATTCCAGATAAACCAATCCTTTTTTAAAATTGTTTAGTTGTTTATTTATTTATTTATTTATTTTTATTTTACTTTAGGTTCTGGGATACATGCGCAGAAAGTGCAGGTTTGTTACATAGGTATACATGTGCCATGGTGGTTTGTGCCGGGTAAGAGGAGGGAGAGTATTAGGGAAAATACCTAATGCATGCGGGGCTTAAAACCTAGATGATGGGTTGATAGGTGAAACCAATGCATTTTATTTGGTTTTGACTTTGTTTTGATTGAGTTGTTAAGCAAGTGTTTCTCTTGCTTAAGAGAAAAAGTATAATCTGTTTTGTCCTATGAATTCCTGTTGCTGACTCTGCAACCTGATTTCATGAAAGGTGCCCTGGACCTGGCAGATCTATGCAAAGCACACCTAATAGAACCTTGATTTTAAGCAAGGTATGAATTAGTCTCCCTGAGCTAAATGTCTGGTTATAGGCATCTTGGACCATCTTACCTGCTCTTGAGACAAAGATTTTGTACACATGGCAGCTGGAGGGCGAGCTAGGAGGCACCTAACTAAGTTTGCAATATACTAGCAACAACTCCAGCGTGAGAGAAGGGGAAAAGACCAAAGGGGCTTCCTTTGGTGTAAGCTGTTAACTTATTGGAGAGATTCCAATGAATATTTTTGATATATTACTGTGACTTTTAGTTTCTTTGTCCTTTGAAAGTTTTGTTTATAAAACAAAAGGCCAGGATTAATCTCAACCCTGTTGCATTAATACAAGTTGGTGAAGTCTGCTTTATTTGCAAGCAAATGCCAAGTCCTACTACACGATGAAGTTAAGCGTTGGGAATCTGAAAGTTTTAGGAAAAAGGTCAAATAATAAATGTTGTAACAATTCTTAAGGGCCAGTCTCAGGGACTTTAAAAGCCTGAAGCTACTTAAAGAAGCAGTTTGTTCATGACTGACATAGAGGTAACATTTCTTTTGCAAAGTGCGAGCTGGGAGTTAGGGCATTTCTCTTTTCAAAGAGGTAGTAACCTTTGGTCTGGCTTTGACTTGCCCCAGGGACTCAAGGTTCAAGGACTTTTCTCTTGGACATGGAGGTTCTTCTATATTTCTGCCTGTATTAGGTTTAGATTAAGAATATAATTTAATCTCAAAAGTCAATCACTTATTAAAAATCTTGTCAGCAACATAAAAACCCAAGGAATTTGATTAATAAAAAATTTGAAAATATTGATTTTATTTATATTATAGATATCTCTGAATAACTCAGTAATGTCAGTGACTTCATTTGTTATCTATTTAGCCTGCAAGGAATGTAATAATTATATGACCATAGCAAATAATATTCATTAAACATCAGACATATACTGACTATTACCATTATTGATAGAGTTTGAAAATAAGCTATGCTTTTGAGGTGCTTAGTCTGAGGTAATATACATTACTGACTTCTTTGAAAAATGAAGTAAATTCTTCCCCCTACTGAGTAGATGTGTGGAATTAAGCAATTCGTTGGGACTCAGTTTTCTCATCTGTGAAATAATAAAAACTCAGAGTGAACATTGGGGTATATTATCTCTAAGTTGCCTTCTAGCTCAATCACTTCATGATTCTAAGTAATATATCTTCATTCCAATGTAAATTTTTCTCATCAATAAAACACTTAACTGCTCATTTTACAAATATAACTTAAGCTTTGTAAGCCAGAGCTGCTAAAAAAGCAATGAAAACCTAATTTGATGAAAGTGAACAAAAGTATTCAAATTTGACATATTACCTTTACAAGTATTAATAAAAAATCAAATAATACACAATTCCCCACTCTTCAGTGATTACAGAATAAGAAAGTACTATTACTGCTTTTCATGCATGCTACTTTTCTCTTTCCAATTACTGCTTAAATCAGTGGCAAAAAAGATTTCCCTTGAAATATGTTAGCAACTTCCTTCATTTTCTGCAAATAGAAATAACTATTTAGTTTAAAGGAAGAAACTGAAATAAATATCACTGATAGCACTTTAGCATTAGTGCTAAAAATGAGATTTTAAAAGATAGGTTATTGCTATCACTCTATTACAGTAAAAAAATCTGTATTTGGAACAACATAGACTATATTTGTGAAAATATAGACATAGCCCTTTAAATGATCCCAATATTGTAAAATAGTAGATCATTCTGTGAGTTGCAAGGATCTCAGTCTTTGTGGGTGGAGAAAAAGGAAAGTGATGATCGGACTGCAGTGATCTGGGAGAAATGACAATTACAGCTAGAGAGGGACTGTTTCTGTGCTAAATAGGTTAATTTTTGGTAGAGAGACTCTCCCTGATCCAGTAAAGTTAATGAGGCTTTTACTGAATTAAACCAACTTGGTGAGCTTTGCTAAAGCTTTGGAGGCTGTCAGAATCCTGCCAACAATAGACACTTGAAGTGTTTGAAAGAAAGAGAATAAGCATCTCTTGAATAATCAGGAACCACTTTAAAGAATATTAAATATATAAGTGAACAGAACTAAGAAAATGAATATATATATTAATAATAAGGCAAATATTCGAAGAGTTTCAAAGCATAAAATGCTTTTTAATTTTTTCCTTAAGTTTTTTACTATAATATTGATTAAAGAAAAATATAAAGAAGAAAGTGGCAAAACAACCTAGCAATCCATGCCACAATTATTTAAAACCTAAGAGGTAAGAATGAGCATTATTATATAAAAGCTAAGGGGTAGAAACCATATTTAGTGACCTATGCCTCTGTGATCTGAGGTTTTTCTTTCCAAAATTGTGTCTTGCTGAGGAAATGTGCCTGTAAGCCCATGCTCACAGATCGTTGTACAACCACAGGGATGATGATTATTTTTTTTTCTTTTGCATTTGATTTAATTTTTTAAATTATTATTATACTTTAAGTTCTAGGGCACATGTGCACAATGTGCAGATTTGTTACATATGTATACATGTGCCATGTTGGTGTGCTGCACCCATTAACTCGTCATTTACATCAGGTATATCTCCTAATGCTATCCCTTATCCCCTCTCCCTACCCCACGACAGGCCCTGGTGTGTGATGTTCCACTTCCTGTGTCCAAGTGCTCTCTAAGTAACACTGTGACTTCAGCCTTTGCCTGGAGCTCCCAATTCAGCTTCTCTTCCCACGTTCAAGTAATGTGCACTTCCCATTTCTCATGAATCCCTCCCTCCCACTAGCCACCCTGTTCCCCAGGATCTGCTGGTCTGACATCTATGTTTCATAATTAATAGAGTACACTCATGTTGGTAAGAAACCAGAGGGAATAAGGCTCCAAAATGGCTCATTCCTTTCACAGCCTGTTATTTTCATTGACTGTTATCCATAGTTCCCAGATTGGCAGATTTTATAGCCCAGTAAAAATCCAACAACCACCACAAAATGGGAGTGTGAAGGGGGAAGAGAGAGGAGTGAAATAGAGCTATCAGTTCAGGGCTGGGTTGATAAGAAGAGAACCTCCACACACATGCACTCAAACACACACTCACATCCACAGCCACCCACACTCACAGCCCCCGCACACTCACAAACTCCTGCTCCCACCCAGTCACCTACACTCATCCACACTGATATTCACAGGAACACAACCCCCACACCCACACACTCACACTCATGTTTCCACCCACAGTCACCCACATCACCGATATTCATATGCACACTCACAGCCACAGCCATAATCACGCACAAACACACCCCCTGTGCACTCAGATGCACACACACAGCCACCTACACTCACCCACACTTACACACACTCACATCACAGGCACACCCGTACACAGTCAAACACGAAACCCCACTCATGCACACTCACACCCACACATTCCTCTCACACTTGCTATGCAGCCCCAATACGTATAACCACTAGTACAGAAATCAGTAGGCACGAGGGAGACCCACAGAGCATGAGTGAACGCAAAGTATTTCAGTGTGACTTTCCCTTCCCCTTGCTTCTGTGGAGAGCACGTGGCTGTTGGTGATCTTTTCCAAGCTCGTAGAAACCTGCCAGTGTTGAGAAGAGGCTTAACTCTTGCTCACCACAAGCCTTCCGTGACATTCCTTTCAACATTCCAGAAGTAGTTGCATTGATCATCTACACGTTTCCATTAAGGAGACGTCTATATCACCTGCACTCATGTCCAGATTTTGAACCAACTCAACCTAAGTAAAGTCCTATCGTTATGCTGGGGAGAGGGGAGAAAGCCAGAGGCGGTGCCTGAGTTCTGTGATACGTCTCTTAGCCTTCTTCAGGAAAGCTGACTACCTATCCCCAATTTGTCCTATGTATGTCAAGTAACGAAAGCAAAACATAATGAAATAAAACACTGCCACTTTTTTTGCACCAATACTATTAAAAATTAAAATTATTTGTTTTTATCATTTATACTACTTATTTATAACATAATTTTATTATATATTAAAATAACATTACTATCAAAGTGTCATAATTTCAAAACAGAAGAAAGCCCTTTCATCAGTGACTTCAGGCCAGGGAAAGCCACATTATTGAATGAGATGTTCCCATATTACATCTGTGGCTCATTGAGCTACATCAAGGGTATTTGTCTGTTAATAAACTGCTTAGCCACCAGCTTTGATTTTCCATTGATAACTAAGTTGCGTTATGCTATCTTTCCCTTGCAGTATTTTAAAGCACACCAGGTGGCGATAAGGAAGCATATAAATCCCAGTGGCTTTCATCTGACATGAGAATTTATGAATTTAAAACAAAGCCCTTGTATCTCAAAATTCAATTCATTTGTTTATAAAGGAAAATGTAACACTGTAAGTTACGTTTTCCTTAATAAACAAAACTTATCACTATAACAAAATTAAGTCTACAGAGCAAAAACCAAAAGCACTATAACCCCCGAAAACAAACATTTGTTTTTGCTATGTTTCTCCTAATCTTTATTCTCTATCTTGAATGGATTTTTAAAATGTGTGATTCACTCAAAATTTAGGCTTTGTGGCATTGAAGCCAAATCGTGACTTTTAACACCTTTTATTTAGTCCCTTGAGTCTCTTTGTCTGTGGCTGTTTTTGTCTGCTTGTGTCTTCCCAAGTCCCCAGTTGTTCTTAGCCCACCTTTCCCAGTGCTTACCTGTGGGATGACAGCTGCTTGTTCCTCCTCCCCTATTATCAGGTCTTCAAAATGACACATCTATAAGCTGTTTACATCTGTACCCTACAGAGTGAGTTGGAGAACAGATGGTAAAGGATCAGTAGTTTATAGAGTGACCCTTCTCAAATGGTGTTTGCTCTCAAGGACCCTAAGGTATGTGAGCAGTGGAGCAGATTTGGGATTTAAAGACACTTTTGCTGAAATTGCAGTAGGTAGCAGTTCTCAATTTTGAATTATGAAGATGATGAAGGAGAAGACTAGTGTGAAGCTTAGGGGAGAATGTAAGGGAAGGGAATAAAATGGGAATGTTACATTTAAACAAGAATGCTTCTATCACCCTTGTTTTCTGTCATTGGGCTAAACTGGGCAGCCGGAACACTGTGGCTTTTGAGGTATATCAGCTAGTCTGGTTCTTCTCAGTCCTCACTTGGAGAGATTGAAAAATATCAATGATTCAGTTCCACCCTCTTATAGTCTGAATTAATAGTTTTAGAATGGGGGCATTTTTTGCTTATTTTACTTCCCCAGGTGATTTTACAGTGAAGTCAGGGCTGAGAGCCAAGTGATATAACCAGTGATATAATCAAAATATGAAGGGACATCACTTCCATCGCGGTACCTCTTCCTCAATCATGGTAAGAATTCTTGGGATGCAATCTGTACCTGGATCAGAGGGAAAATAAGAAAATAAATCCATTTTTTTTCCATTGGCTTACATCATTATTAAACTTTCTGAATTTTACATTCATGTATTTATAACATGTATCAACACTGTTTTATCAGAGTTGTCAGATAACCTTAGGAAATCTATTTTTCCCCTAGAGTTTATTTATAAAAGTAAAAATATATAAATTGGGAAGACACACAAGTATGCAAAAGAGCTGGCATGTTTGTTCATTGTCATAGAGCATTAGAACTAGAGCAGACCATAAAGATCATCTATGTGTTTTTCAAACTGCAGCTGTGACCTTGTTGGGAAAAGCTGAGTGTTGGGAGAAGCTGAGGCAGGGCTTGCATGTCTGACATAATGTAAAAGAGTCTTGGAACATGTCTGGAGTCCAGGGTCTAAAACCCCTCGTGGCCTTTGGAACACAAAGCTCTGTGCCAAAGGGTGGAAGGCTGCCCTGATGCACCATAATCTAAGCCCAGGGCATAAAACCCCACGTGGCTTGGATAGAATCCAGGACTCAGGGTGTAAAACCCCTCATGACTCTGGAATATGTCTAGACTTGCTGGCTTCTTGCTTCTAGTCTTCCCAGGCTCCTAGATAGACTGTGTCTTAGAATTGGCCATATAAATGCTAAACTGTCACAGCTGTAAATCATGTGCTTAATGCAATGCTCCCTTTCAACCCCACATTCTCACCACCTGTTTCTTTGTTTGATCAGCAATAAATAGTCTGGGCTTCCAGAGCTCAGGGCCTTCACGGCCTCCATACTTGCATTGGCCCCCAGACCCACTTTCTCTCTCATACTGTCTTTTCTCATTCCTTTGACTCCGCCGGACTTCATCGCCCCCATGACCTGGTGTTGGGTCTGATCACCCCAACAGATCTAGTAGAGTGTTGTGAAATCAATTTAGAAAGCTGCAACTAGCATTTTTATGCAAGAAGTAATATGACAGAATAAAGTAGATTGGAAGATAAAATATCAGAGTCCATCGCATGCAGTAAGTGTTTTGTGGATGTTTTGTGAAACCTCATTGTCATGGCCTGTTTCTTTCAGTGGGTGATCACCAAAATGTGTGAAAGCCACTAGTTTAAGCTGGTTCTGTGTCTTTACTGATAGAACAAATGGATCCCAGAGAAGCTAAGGAAATTACTCACATTTGCACAGCAGCTTGAAAAACACTGGATTTTTTAAAACCAGATTTCCTGATTATTCTTGTTTTTAGGTTTCCTTTTGGGGAGTATTACATCATATAAAACAGGAAACTCTTTGGAAGAGCAAATAAGTAGGATGCCTTTGTAGTCGTGTACAAGTTTGAGGAGGCTAAAATGGAGAAAAGATAGATTTCAATTGTAGTTTAAATGTAAACATACTAGATTCTGCTACTTTTTATTTGAACTTTTTGTTTTAGTCCAGAAATCATTGTTTTGGGAAGATATATTAAATTAAAGTACAAGTTGGATTGAGACATAGAGACACTGAAGAAAGAACAGATGTGTGGCTACTGGAATATAACTGATAAATAATATCTAAATTGTCAGTGACAATGACAATGGAAGGCAAAGAAACCCACAGGACTATTTAGATCTGTGGTAGACTGGACTTGGGAAGAGAATGACTGGAGGTCAGTATTTCTCAAAGTAAATTTGGTCATTTACATCTTAATCACTTGAGATCTTTGTTAAAATTCATATTCTTAATCCCAGCACCTTAGGAAGCTGAGGCGGGCGGATCATGAGGTCAAGAGTTTGAGACCATCCTGGCCAACATGGTGAAACCCTGTCTGTACTAAAAATACAAAAATTAGCTGGGTGTATTGGTGTGAACTGAAGTCCCAGCTACTTGGGAGGCTGAGGGAGGAGAATTGCTTGAACCTGGGAGATGGAGATTGCAGTGAGATTGTGCCATTGCACTCCAGCCTGGTGATCGAGTGAGACTCTGTCTCAAAAAAAAAAAAAAAAAAAAGAAAAGAAAAGAAAAAAGGATATTCTTGGGTTCTCCTTTGGCTCTTCTGAAATGGATGAGACCTAGGATTTTGCATTTTCACATATGCTGCCAAGTGATTCTTATGATCTTTAAAGTCTGTGAAGCGAGAAGCACTGGATTCAGTGATGAAAAAAAATCAGGTATCAATTATAATCAAAATATTTCTAACTTAATTTTGTTAGGCTGTCTGTAAGTGAGGCACAGTTCCAAAAAGTATATTGGGAGAGGACCATAATTGATCTGGTATATAGACTTTCTTACTACTTAACGGGAGACAAAAATTGCCTTCTGCTGTGTATCTAATTGCCTTTGTTCATTTATTCAATCAATCTATCACTCAACGTTGAACACTTCCTATATGCCTGGTACTCTGTTGAGTTCTGGGAATGAAAAAGTGAGCAAAGGATTATATTAGAAACATAATTCAACTAACTGTCATACCCAACATCTCTCCCAGTTCAACAGCTTCTCCTTTAGTCCTTGGAAAATACAGGCCCCTGTTCCCTTTGGCACACTCTCATTCCCAAGTCACAACCAAATGGGTCAGGAATGTGCACCTGCCCTGACACCAGGCAATCAATTGACGAGATGCTCTCTCTTCAGGATTTGAAGATGGTGACATTATGGCTGTAGTCAGTAAATTGTTGAGTGTGAGTGTATAAGTTATGACTTTATATCCAAGTGATGGTCACAGCATCTTCATGGCTAAGTCCTTCAGACCTTAGTTTACATGTCACTTTCTAAAGAAGTCCTTAATGACCTCCTAGAATGGCTCATATTTCTCCCTTGTTTCCCTTATAACAATTATAATTAATTAATTATGATAATTATTTGTTGCCAGTTTCCCCTCACTAGAATATGCTTCATGAAGACTGGGTTGCTTCTATATTGTCTTAAAATAGCTCTATGCTTTGAAATATAAAAAAATTTTAATAAATGCATCATTACAAAATTTACTTGAATTCATTCCATATTTAATAATTTTTAACTGGGCCCAAATAAGTCTTAGTTTTAAGATTTTCTTAAACAGTTGTGGAATGATCTAGTTTCCTAGTTTACTTTCTTCCAGCACCTACTATTGTGAAGAACTAGAAACCAGATTACATCACCCTTGTCATTATACTTGAAATGTTTCTTATCTGCTGCTTGATTAAGATAAGGTAAGGATCCTCCATGAATGCATTAGGAAAGGCTTAAGGTTTCAAACACTTCCTAATAATTCATTTCCCTTTCTTCATCTGAATAAATAGGTGCCTTTGGTTTCATTGCTCATATTTCCCACATCTATCAGCAATTCTTGCCAACTCTTCTGTCAATTCCTATCTTAAATTTATCCAGTTATCTCCACCTCCATCTGCACTACTTCAGCCCAGTTCAGGTCACCATCATCTCTCACCTGAACCACTGCCATAGCCTGTTAACTGGCTTCTCTCCTGGAGCTCTTTTCTCCTAAAATGACAGAGTAATGTTTGGTAAATAGGAGTAAGATTTTGTCTCATCACCACTTAAGATTTCCCTGTGGTTTACCAAGGCACTTAGAATAAGCTCCAAGCTGCTTTCTCTGACCTACCCATTCTGGTCCTGCCTACTTTTCTGACCTTAAATTATTCCACTCTCCCAGTTGTTGACTATCCTCCAGCCACACTAACTTGCTCTCCAGTCCCTCGACACACCAAGCTCATTTCTACCTCAGGCTTTTAGTAGCTTACTTTTTAGTTCAGCTCTTATTTCTGCCTGGAATGCTGTTGGCTCTCCTCTTCACATGGCTGGCTTCCTCTTGTCACACACTTTCAATGCCAGCTTCTCAGAGAGGCTTTCCCTGACTACCCAACCTAAAGAAACACCTGCTTACCAGTTTCTACATCATCCTATGTTAACTCTCTTCCTGGCCTTTTATCACTGTTATTATTCTTGTTTCTTTAATGTTTCTATTGTCTCTCTCCACTAGAGAGTAAGCACCATGAAAGCAGGACATTGGCTCTCAAATTCACTTTGGTATTTCTGAAACCTAGACTGTGCGTCTGGGGGTATGGTAAAACCTTGATAAATATTTATAGAAAGAACAAACTGTTGCATCAAGATGTAAGAGCTCTAACCTGAAACACCTTCTCTGGCCACAGATTGAAAATTTTACCAAAGTGCATGTATTTTAATCAAATGAAGAATCTCACAAAGGATAACAGTTTATTCTTTACCTATAAGAGTGTACAAACTTGAGTCTTCTCTGCATCAACTGTACCAGGGAAGAAAAAGCACTTTCATTGTTACCTATGTCAGCAAGGATAGGAACAGCTTCAGATAGAAGAACTCTGGAGTTTACATCTTGTCCTCCACTGATCTCCTTGGAGGGAAGGATGAATCACTTAACCTCAGGGCGGCTCTCTTGCTCTGCCTTCGGATTAATCATATTGACCTTTCTGGCAGGGTTCGTAGAAGAGTTAGCTAATCAATGTCTATAAAGCATTTGGATAATGAAGAAGGCTACAGAAATAATGATGATAATAATCTGTCTTTTGCTGATTCATGGCATAAGCAAAGAAAAAAGGCCACAGAAATATATTTTTATGCTGTACAGACTTTTATGGTGATGTGCAAGCATTGTACAACCTTTACTTTGTACAGACTACCTTTTATTCTATGAAACCTAGACCCTCAAATTGTTGCTTCCTTAAAGGCAGCTATCCTAATATTATTTTCCAAAAAAACCAAACAAACATGATTGTGCCAGGTTGGAGCAATTTTCTACCTTTTACTTGCCTATAAGTGGCAAATTGTCACCTTTTTTTTTTTTTTTTTTATTATTACGGTGCTCTTTTGTGTCAGAGAAGACATAAAACATGAACTTAAAATTACTGTAGACTGAAACCTTCCAGATGGGTGTTCTGTTCAAATTCAATTTGATGAAAATGGCTGGGAATGTTTGCTCTGTGTTTGTATTTCTACTGGAGAAGAGCCCTTTCCCCAGGTGATTGCCTTCCCTCATACTCTGTGGTTACGCTAAGGTTGTTGAATGGTTAATGAGAATATTAAGCATTTGCTGTTTCATGTAGGGCTGCCTCTAGGATAAACATGAAAGGAATGGATTTAGTGTGGTTTACCAACATTTTCCTGCACTTTGAGTATCCCTTCCTACTACTAGCTTTATATTCTTGTGTCCTAAACTCCATCAAAAGATTCCATTGCATGTTTCACATCTGTACCCTTCCATAAAAATGGTGCTTTAAGAAAATTGTTGGAATAAAGAAGCATTTAATTCAAAGGAATGCATTCCTAATGGAGCATCTGTGAAGGGGTTGGCATTTTAGGCAGAGAACTTTCTGGTGTCCTGTACATTATGTCATATAATATTGCCTTACATTACCAATATTGTTACGGTTTAAAGCTTGCCCTATTTCAAGTTCAGTAACTGGGTCAAGGTTGAATTCAAGACAGTGTTTTTCGTTTTTGATAATGCCATTTCCACACCCTCTAGAAAGTGACTCCATCAGAGCCAGGAAAGAATCTATCATGACAGTACTTGCTGTCTAGATTGCCTTCCCGCTCTGTTTTTAAGACAGGTATAAATTATAAAGTGTTACTGTTGAACAGAAGATAGTTTTAATATAGGCAATTTCAAGAGAGTAAAGAGAGTAAGATCCACAATGATATGAGGCAAAAAGAAAAAAAAATCAAATTTCTAATATTCCCAATTTGAAAGACACTAGTAAACTTGAAACTTGCTAGCTTCAAAGAAGCTATAACTAAGAAACAATTTTCTCTGAGGTGTTTTGTATACTCTAAAACATCCAGAAAGTCATGTAACTTTGTGCCTCTACTCAAAATGCTGAGAAAATAAAGTTTTGCATGTGTGATACTACCAAACTGGTCAGAATATCATTGTGTTACGGAAATTCTAAGGAGCCATTCCTCAGAAAGGAGCAAAATATGCTTTTTAATGAATCGAAAGCATCAGAGAAGTGCTCTTTCGCAGCTGCTTTGTATCTGCGAACATCCTGTGTCCAAGTTCCCTTTCATAATTAGAAGTGCAAAAGGAAAACTCAGCCTTTCCAAATTGCAGAGAATGTTTCATATAACAATAAAGGGCTGCCCCCATATATCCTCAGTCGACAGACAATAAAAGAGAAAATTGGTATACTAAAAAATGATAGTAGGGCTTTGGAGACGGGAACGGTGGTGGTAGATTTGTTAAACAGTTATTTTGGCTCTAATCTTTCTAGAGGACAAAGAGGATGGAGAGGTTTTTTTTCTTCTTCTCAACCTCCATGTTGTGACAATTATACTTATCAAAAACAAAACAAAACACAGAAACAAGTCCTGTATTAAATAACATAGACTTTCATGTAAGAAAAATAGCAAGGCAGTCAGCATTGTGAAATCAGAGTTTGGTTGCTTCTTTCTGTTCTGGGGCCTTTGTACTTGCTATTGTTCTCACACCCTCTTCAGATGCCCACATAGCTTCTTCCTTTTCTGCCTTCTGATCTTATTCAAATGTCCCTCACCAGAGAAGTCATCTGTAGAAACAGTACCTGAAAAACCAGGATGCCTCCACCTCCATATCACCTTTTCCCCGTATTCCATTTTCTATCTCTTTGTAGCATTTATCATTTCCAGGTTTATTACAAACTTGGTTTACTGTCTGACCCTTTTTCTAGCATTTAAGCTTCACAATGGCAAGTACTTTGTCTTTTTTTGTGACTGTTACATTCCTAGAGCCCACAGCAATATCTGTGCAGTGTAGGGGCTTATGTAATATCTGTAGAAGGGCATAGTTGAGTTGCTAAAAAATCATTGGCATTATGTAATATCAGTCTCTCCATTGTTTACTGGATTTAGTTTTCGCTCTTCCTTGAGACTCAGGACATAAATTCGTCTTCTAAGCAAATTTTTCCAGCATTATTTTTAGTTTATTTCTTATGTTTATTCTTCAGTCAGCCAAACTGGGCTACTATATTTGTTGTTTACAAATACACCCTATAATATAATTGGAAAAATACTGGTTTTCGGTTTAGACCAATTTCTAGTCTAGTTGTGCCTTAGTTGAGCCTTGCTTCTTCTATGTACAACACATCAAGGCATGGTTATCTAATGATACATAAAGAAGTAGTGGTCTTTGTGAATTAATGACTTTCCACTCTGTGTTTCGGTTGATATTCACAAGTATGGTGCACTTCCTATAGCAAAGCAGGAAGGTCTCTGGCCTCCAAAGAAGATGCTGCTATAGATAACCTGTAATTTGGGAATGGAACAGATGAGGTAGTCTCTCTTTTCTGCTATTATGCTCAGCTCTGCTGGCTCCATGTCACAGTAGACTTGATTCTATAGCTCTTCTTGGCACCACTTCTTAAGAAGTATAGATTTGTCATTTACCTGTGGGTCCCTGGAGGTCCAGGTCAAAAGAGGCTGTTAGGATAGTTGTCTTAATCACCTGGAGCCAACAATGCTCTTCAAATGTTAGGAGTGTGCCCTGCTATTCTCATATCCTGAGAAATGTTCATCATTCTCCCCATTTGCCTGTGAGCCCAGGGGTTCAAAACACCATTTTGAGACTAGGACCTCTATCCCACTGTAGCCACCAGCCTAATGGTGCTGCTAGAGTTTTTAGCCTGTTTTCACATATCCAAGGGTAGCTCACCCTCAATGAAAGAACCACACCCCGAAGAATCTTTTCCAGCTCCAGCATTCCCAAGGCCTGCTTGAAATCTGCCTCAGTATGATTGACGGCAGGAATAGTCACTGGCTTTGTCAAACATTCCCCTGGCCCCATGTCTCATTAAAGGCAGTGCAAAACAATAGACTCCAGGATCTCCAGATTTTCCCATGATGTTGTGGTTCACATTGGACCACACACAGTCCTATTATGATAAATAAAACCATGGATTCTGGAGAAAGAAATGGTCTTGTTAGAAACCTTGAATGTAAAGATCCCTTATTTTGCTCACTCTTCCTGGGAGATCTCATATGGTAAATGATTCCATCTTCCACCTCCATCTGGACTGTGTTCTCATTGCTGGCTATTCAGAATCACCAGGAAAAGAGCTTAGGTTACAGCATTTTCTAATGCTCCAATGATTCTGAAGAACAACTAGGGTTGAGAAACACTATCCACCTTGAAGGTTATTCCAAAATTTCTTTCTTTGGCCCATATTTTCTCTAGTGGGCTTTAGCAAGCACTTTAAATTGACTGGGTGTCTCTAATTGGATACAGGCAATGACAATGAATAATATGATTAGAGAACATTTACACATCAGGCCCTGTCTCGTGAGCCTTTCCTACATATACTACTCACAATATTCCTAGGGGACAGGAACTATTATAATCATCCCATTTTACGGAAACACTGCTCTCTTAACCACTATTCTATGCTGTCCCTTCTTTCCAGAAGTTATCAAGGCCTAACTGAACTCAGCACACTGAGATATCATCAAGGTTTCTTTTTTTCTCTGGCCCTCTACTGAATTTACTCCTTTTCTCATATCCTTTATTCTGGTGAACGGCACCAGGATCCATGCAGTTGGCTGGGTCAGACTCTTGGGAGATATAACTAGCTCTTCCATTCCTTCACTGTTTTCATAACCAGTTTGAGATCTCATGTAGTTCATTTCCACAGTATCTCTTAGAATGTTCTTTTTCCTTTCCTATTGCCATGGCTATAATTTAGGCCACTTTTTCCAGAGTCTCTGTAGCATCCTCCAGTCTCCTTCAATTCAATCTATACATTGTTGTCGAGAAGTTATTTCCAAAGTCCCAATCAATCCTATTACTTCACTACTTAATGCCTTATAGCTAATTCTCCTAGACTTCCTGATAAAATCAAACTCTTCGATATTGTGCAAAATTTTTCTGGATCCGCTGCTCCAGTATTTTACTATGCCTCCTCTATAACTCTGTTCTGACCTTCTACCACCCTCATGTACTCTAACCTTTAGTTATTAAATTGCTTAAGACCTTGAGCATTATTTTCTGGCATACTTCAGCAACTTTGCTCATGCTGCTCACTTCTTCATCCCGTTGCCCCTCTAACAGAAGTACTTGAAGATGCTGCCTGTTCTTCTGCCTTAGGTAGATGTACTTTCTAGGTACTCTCCCAGGATCTTATGCATATTCCTGCAGAAAATAGATCTATTACACTATATCGATAGGCTGTATTAGACAGCTTTTTGAAGACAGAACCACTTCAGTGGTCCTATGCTTAGAAACTGGGTCAGGCCAGTACCATACACTTAATAAATGTTGGGTTGAACAAACATATATGTATTAGAAATCTATATGCCAAGCGTTCTCATAGGGACTGTTAAGAGAATGTAAGATCAGGTGATCTAAGAGGTTGCTTTCAGAGTGATCACAGTGTAAGCGATTGGTTCTTTAAAAGTATGAATAAACTACCAGCAAACTTACTGAGTATAGCCTTATTTAATGATAATCTAAATAATTATTGATGGTCAATAATATTTAACTAAAATCAGGTATCTATTTTAAAATTCTCTGCAGAGATATTTCTGAGTTAAATTTATGCCTGAGTTTAGTCAAACCTTGCAGTTTATTAACTTGGAACTATTATATTTCATAAGATAGGCAATGCTGAATCAATAGTGAGCTTGTCTCACTATTCTTAAGCTCTCATACAGACAGAAAAATAAATTGTCTAAGTGTTTCTGTGTAAAGCAAGGAGCCACCAGCCATTTGGTGGCAGTTACAGAAATTACAAGAGTGACATTTAGGAGATGGTAATGAGTCTCTGAGTAGAAATAGCAAGAGAGTTTGGGTGATTTTACAAGCTATCCTCAGTAAGGAACTGAATGATTTTAATTTGACTCTTTAAAATTTATTTGATAGAGATGAAATACATCTAAAGTGTCATGGTATTCCCGTCTCTACTAAAAATACAAAAATTAGCCAGGCGTGGTGGTGCATGCCTCTAATCTTAACTACTTCGGAGTCTGAGGCAAGAGAATTGTTTGAACCTGGGAGGTTGAGGTTGCAGTGAGCCAAGATCGCGCCACTGCATTCCAGCCTGGGCAACAAATCGAGACTCTGTCTTAGAAAAACAAACGAAACAAAACAAAACAAAACAAAAAACAAACAAAAAGAAGTACATCTAAAGTGTCTAGTTCAGCTAACTTTATTTAGCAAAGATATTAGCTAAAAGAAAAACATAAGGTAAATAAAAGCCATGCAATTGTACCTTTCCAGTTTGTACAAACCTACTGCTAAACCATAATGATATCACAGTAATTTTAGTTAATATTTTATAATTAGTTTTGTTTATTTTAAGTATGTATGTGTAATTGCATTCTACCAATTTCCTTCCTTCAGCATATTATTAACCAAATTACTTAAATGATGGCTTTGCCTAAATTTTAGAAAATGATCCTAGCTCTTGTATAGTGGCATAGGGAAATCTAGAAGAACTATTTAAGAGTAAGAAATAATTTTCACATTTTCAAAATTAGAATATTATCCCTAAGATTCTTTTTGATTTGAGGAATGTGCTAACATTAAGAACATATGTTAAAACAATTGCCTTCACATAATGTTCTCATGTGGATGTCTTTCACACACACTGATAATTATAAAAATATTCCTCAGATTCATTTAAAACACACACACTGATAATTATAAAAATATTCCTCAGATTCATTTAAAACCACCTGACCAGGTTCTGCCTATGAACATATCATGTAGTACCAGATTTCTTTGCACATCTTTAATACATGTCTTCTGTGTTCTGTGTTTCTAAACATTTTTATTTTTTAGGACAGAATTCCTCTTTTTTGCAAGGCTTTTCAGAAACCTCTTCTATATTTCATGTCTAGTTGTATTATGTCCTGAGCCACTTCTAAATAATCTTCTCATCTTGGAATATCACCTTGATCTTGTTGAAGTTAAATTTAAGACAGAAGTAGATCTTCCAGGAACTAATTTCTGACAGATACTTGGATAGCAGGGAAACCATTTCTCCTGTGCCTAATAGAAAGGAGATTTGCATGCAGGTTGTGAAGATTTTTATACTGTTTCACTATACATCCAAAAATTCATATAAAATATATTGGTTTTCCTGAAAATTTCCCCTAAAATATAGCATGTGCTGTTTGACCTTGAATCTGATTGAAGTCAGGTTACACAGTTCTGTGATTCTGGCATTGTGATAAAGTACATGTACTCTGCAGCCAGACCACCTGGGTTTCAATCTCAGCCCAATTACTTCTTGCTTCTGTGATGTTAGGCAATTTGCTTCTCTGATAGTTGATTTCTTAATATCCAAAATGGGCAATATTCCATTTTACAGACTTTATAAGCATCTATTTTCTGTGCTTATTTTTAGGATTAAATAAATTAATACTTATAAAGTACTTAGAAGGGTACCTAGCATTGGCACATAGTAAGACTTCATAAGAAATAAAAATAAAAATAAATCCAAAATTCTCTTCGTTGTGGCTGCAATTTGTATACTTGAAAGCATTTTTTATTTTATGTTCCTACGTACAGTAGTCACCCCTTATGTACAGGGGATATGCTCCAACACCCCCAGTGGATGTTTAAAACCTAGGATAGTGCTGAACCCTATATAGACTATGTTTTGATCTCTATATACACACACCTATGATTCAATTTATTTTGTAAGGTAGGCACGGTAAGAGATTAGCAATAATTGTGAATAAACTCGTAAACAATTACGTTCAATAGGGCTATTTGAACACAAGCACTGTGATAACCACAACAGTCGATCTATTTGCGATGGCTGCTAAATGCCTAATGACCAGGTGGTGTTCAGGGTGGACACGCTGGGCAAAGTGGTGATTCACATCATGGGAGGGATGAAAGGTGGAGGAAGATGGCATGAGATTTTATCATGTTACTCAAAATGGCAGAAAATTAAAAACTTATGAGTTGTTTATCTTTGGAATTTTTCATTTAATAATTTTTTTTTTTTTTTTTTTTTTTTTTTTGAGATGGAGTCTCTCTCTGTCGCCCAGGCTGGAGTGTAGTGGCGCAATCTCAGCTCACTGCAAGCTCCGCCTCCCGGGTTCCCGCCATTTTCCTGCGTCAGCCTCCCGAGTAGCTGGGACTACAGGCGCCGCCACCACGCCCGGCTAGTTTTTTGTATTTTTTAGTAGAGACGGGGTTTCACCATGTTAGCCAGGGTGGTCTCAATCTCCTGACCTCATGATCCGCCCGTCTCGGCCTCCCAAAGTGCTGGGATTACAGGCTTGAGCCACCGTGCCCGGCCTCATTTAATAATTCTGGACCTTGGATGAGGGCAGGTAAGCAAAACTCTGAAATGGGGGGAAGGAACTGTTGTAAATATTTTTCTGATGAGGTCTCTTAACGAAAAGTGAAGGGAAAATAAAACTTCAAACAGGATAAAGGGAGATGGTGTCATAGTCCAAAGCTTCATTTGTAATTGTTTTAATTTTTTGCAGTCACGTGACATAGAGTAGCTCAGTATGAGTAACAAATTATTAGCATTATAAGTACAAAGGGAACTGAACGTGATGCATTAACAGGAAGCAGAAGTTTTGTTCATAACTTTCTTATTTAGCACAAACCTTGATCTCATAGGACCTCTTCCTGGATTGTTTCTTCTAAACAACCAGTTACACCAAAACGTATGCTGTTTAACCTAAATAAAAGTGAATAAGTTTTTACTTCTGGATTGGATTGGACTGATTTCCCTGTAAAACTGACTAAAGAAAATGTAGCCAAAGAACAGGACAAGCATTCACTCAGATCACCTCACTAGTTTTAGTCTGGAAGTAAATTTCAAATTCAGAGGATAATATACTATATAAATGTAAATTCTACCTTTATGAAATGGATTCATGAATTTGTTCTCACGTGGGCCAAACCTTATGTTCTCTTTGGGATGGGGTTTTGTCCACAGGAGTCTGTTACACTGTGAAAAGAATAAGCAAAGCTGTTTAACTTTTAACTTATCACACTGACACATTTTTCAGAGAAATTCACTGGATGCAGGTTTTGAGAGTGGGAAGATTTAAAGATGACTTCCAGGATTCTGGCTCAAGCAGTTGGATGAATGATATGACATTTAATAAGAGTAGGGACAATAGAGAAGCAGCAGAAATTTGGTAAAATGTGATGAGTTCAGCATCAGATATGGAGTAGTTTACGTGTCTTATAGCACATCTGATGTGAGACACTAAGTAAGCACCTCTACGGGAGGGATGCGGCTCTGCAGAGATCAGGGCCACAGATGCAGATTTGCGCTTGTCAGTGTGCAGACGGCACTCCAAACCACGTGAAAGGCCTGCCAGGAGGATCGCATGCAAGGAATAGAAAGTAAAATTTAGGCCAGAACCCAGAAAAATACAGGTACTTAGGGGAAGAGTAGATTAGGAGCCAGAAGAAGAGACTTAAAAAATAGTGATAGTTAGAGGTACAGTGTAATATAATGGAAATGAAAGAAGTGCAAGGAGATGATACAGTCAGCATTGTTGAGTAAATCCTTACATTTTTAAAAAAATAGAATGCAGTAAAGGATCTAAATGAAATATCTTTGAGTAAGAAAAACAAGGCAAAACAATGATTATGTTAATCACGACTTAAATAATTCTTCTCATTTTGTATGCAGACATGATAAACTTTCCAAGAAGAACAAGTAGTTTAATATTAGTGAAGGGACTTCATGAATTTAGAAAGTATCATAACATTAACATTTACAACAATCTCTTCCTTTTATAGGTGGAAAGGTAAGGCCTGGGCAGGGAGAGTGATTTGCCTAAAGTCACCCAAATCATAAATAAAAGGAGCAGGGACAAAAGATTCCTGACTCTTAATACGCGGTTGGAAAAGAAATCATTAAATCAAAAACAAAATAATTTATAATAGCAAGGGTTCCTTAGCGTTACATGGAGTAGATCAGTATGAGTAACACATTGTTAGTTTCATATGTATAAAGGGAATTGAATGTGACACATTAACAGGAAGTAGAATTCTTGTTCATTATTCTCTTATTTAGCACAAACCCTAATCTCATAGGACCTCTTTCCCAGTTGTTTCTTTCAAACAACCAGAATTAGACAAAAACATATATTGTTTTAACCCAAATAAGAGTAAACAAGTTTTTATTTCTGCATTGGATTGGAGTTATTTCTCTGTTAGACTAAAGAAATATAACCAATGAGTGATTAAACTAGCTAAAGAAATCACTACTCAGACAGTAATGATGACACGGAGTGCATAAGAAAAATTACTGCCTTTAAAGAAGAAGTAATAAGAAAGCCACAATATCCCCAGCAGAAATGGGGAAAAGGATTTCTTACCTGTCTGGGAATGATTGAAGTATTGTAAGGTCTGTCTAGAGGTTGAATAATGACCTATCTTCCCCTTTTGTCATGTTGAGAGGTCCCTGCCACAGAAAATCCCGATCACCTAATCTGTGTTGATAATCTTTCTGAGCATTATTCTAAATATCAGTTGTAGTCAATGTGATATAAAGACGTGTAAGTTTCAGCTATGATCTGTACTTGTAGTTTAAGATGGACAACACTGATAAGCAAGATAACAAAGGAAACACAATCAACTAAATACTCATTGAATGTAATTGTTAAGTTACTAACAGTGAATATGAGAGCAATTTTATTTGGAGGGTAGTGAGGGCGTGAAGGATTATAGAAATTGCCTGTTTTTATTCATGAAGTTGAAGAGAAATTATTATTGCTTTTGCAAAGTCATAGCATATTTTATAGTGTCATCTCAGGAAGTAAAGTTCCTTTTTAAAAGGTCCACCTTGCTGTAAAGCAGAAAGCACTGAAATTTTGAGCAAATGTGTTGGAAGTGTATTCCTCAATGTTGAATAGTACAGTATTGTCTCTTTCTATGTGGATGCATGCTCTTATTCTGTAAGAATGTTGTACATTAAGAATCTTCAGATTTAATACTCCATAGTTACACATTATTAAGTATTTAAGTGTGGTCTCTACATTTTATAATGCTCCCCATTAGGTGAGACTAGGGAGACAGTTCTCTTTTGGTTGGCTTCTGTTTCTCCCAATGGGAGGAACTAGTTAATTTAAACACAGATTCTACAATCAACAAGCTTGGATACTGAAAATTTCTGGCACACCATAAAGACAGATTCAACAAACTATCACTCTTAGGTCAAATATGGTCTACTCCCTCTCAAAGTTTCAGTGGGATAGAGACACACCATTCATTACTTGTCCATGGCTGTTTCATGCTACAGTGGCATAGTTGAATATTTGCAAAAGAGAGACTATGGTGCACAAGTATAAAATATTTACTGTCTGGGACACGGAGTGGTGCCTGTAGTTCCAACACTCTGACAGGTTGAGACAGGAGGATCACTTGAGTTCAGGAGTTCAAGACTAGCCTGGGAAGCACAGCAAGATCCCATCTCTAAAAAACATTTAAAAAGCTGAGTGTGGTGATGCATGTCTGTAGTCCTAGATTCTCAGGATGCTGAGGTGGAAGATGGTTTGAGCCCAGGAGTTGGAAGATACAGTGAGTTATGATTGTACCACTGCATTCTAGCATGGATGAGAGAGTGAGACCCTTTCTCCCTTAAAAAAAAATTACTATCTGACCTTTTATGGAAAAAGTTTACCGACCTCTGCCATAAAGGAAGATATTAAAAAGTTTAGTGAGATGGAAATTTTGGAATTAATCTTTTATGTTCAACATGTTCAGCAACACTAAACACTTTATTGCTACATCCTCCCTCCCTCCCTCCCTCCCTCCCTCCCTCCCTCCCTTCCTTCCTTCCTTCCTTCCTGCCCAGGTCTCACTCTGTCACCCAAGCTGGAGTGCAGTGGCACAATCTCAGCTCACTGCAGCCTCCACCTCCTAGGCTCAAGTGATTCTCCTGCCTCAGCTTCCCTACTAGCTGGGATTACAGGCGTGCACTACCACACCTGGCTACTTTTTGTATTTTTAGGAGAGACGAGTTTTCACCATATTGGCCAGGCTCGTCTCAAACTCCTGACCTCAAGTAATCCATCTGCCTTGACCTCCCACAGTGCTGGGATTACAGGCATGAGCCACCATACCTGGCCCTATTCCTATGGCTACTTGTCTTTCACAGAGGATATTTGGACATGTTTTAGAACACTGAACTTTAGCAATTTTATTGATATGGTAGGCCCCGTCTTTTCATGGGAATTGTCTATCACCGGCCAACATGTGTGTGTCTTACTAGCAGAGTACTCTGTCACCAGGTCTAATTAGCATAAATGCAATCATGTAAAATCCTAGCATGATGTTTTCTGGAATATGAGAAGTCTCTGCATCCTATATTATAACAGATGAAGAGAATATACATAACCTTGAGATAAGAGAGAGAGGGAGTACTATTGCTCCTGTCAGATAAAGGTCATTGGTCATCTTCTTCTGATTGTATTTATTAATTGATATTGGGAAAAAAAGCACTCAATAGCTTAATAGGTGCATAAATAGATATCAGGTGCAAGGGCTCTGATAATTTGCACCAGTAAAGATTCCATATTTGCAATGGGAGCTATGATTGGCATCACTCTCTACTTAAGTTTATGATAATCATGATAATCTACTGTCACCCTCCAGGATCCATTAAGCCCCTATATTAGCCAGAGTTGAGTTATGCAGGGATATGATAAGAACTAACATGCCTGCATCTTTCAGTTCTTTACTTTTGGCCTTAATCTTGGGAATTCCTCCAGAAATGCATATCATGTTAGTTTTGTTTTATTCTGGGTTCTTGGAGGGGCATTTGCTCTTGGCCAGTTCTACTCTAGCAGTACATGCACACACGTGCATGCACACACACACACACACACACACAGAGTTTAGAGATTTTGACAGTTGTATAATATGCTTTTCCAAAAATAAAATCTCAGAATGGTCCCTCAGGTCTACTGGACTCGTTGTAAGATAAACTATTTGCAAGACTTCAAATATGTTTGAGCTCCAAATTCCTCACTCTTGTAAACCAAAGTGGGTGAGATTTTGAGTTCCTGGAAATTAGTGTGAACTCAGAGCCAACAGCTAATAATTCCTCATGGATGCAACACATACTATATTTGATGTGTGCTGTTGTGGCTCATTTGCCAGAAGTAACCAATTAAGTCGCCAGTTTCTGAATGAAGTCTGGAGTAATTGAAAGCCCTGCAGCACCAGGTCCTGGCTGTCCCTTTCTGTCCTTCTCCCATTTTTAAACTCAGGTTCTTGTTATTTTGGCAAAACATTGTTTTGTATAAATTTTTGGAGGATATGTGCAAGAATTCTATTTAAGTGACTGCTTTTTTCTTTGAACTTCTGGAAGTTCTCCTATAAACCCCTGAGAGCCCCTCTAAAATATAACACTTCTGTGTTCAAGAAATATCTGTTATTCCCTAAAGTACAAAATAAAGTCCAAGCATAAAAAACTGTCCACAGTCCTTGTCCTTGCATTCTGTCTTCTCCAGGGCTCTTTTAAGAAATTTCTACTTCATCCAAAGAGGTCTATTATAAAAATGAAAACCACAGATTGTATAGCTTTGCTTTGGAGTAGCCTAACTACTGCTCTTTCTTAGCCTAGCCCACTTTGTTTGTAATTTCCGCTTATTTAGTTTCTAGCCTTTCCTCTAGACCAGTTTAGTTTCCATGTTTTCAATGAAATCTTCCATTAGTGTTATGGCGCAGATTAATTTATCTCGGAGTGATCTATCTGTACATCACACACATTGCAGTAGATTTATCCTTATCTTACCCTCTATACATGTCTGTATATAAACGTGAACATGTCAGTAATTGTTAGTACATGCTAGTATACTTATTTTTTCTTTTTCTCTTTCTTTTCTTTTCTTTCTTCTTTCTTTTTTTCTTTTTTTTTTTTTTTTGACAGAGTCCTGCTTTGTCACCCAGACTGGAGTGCAGTGGTGCGATCTTTGCTCACTGCAGCCTCCAC